>NC_087299.1:9787743-10097511 GCF_015220805.1 Pogoniulus pusillus | reverse complement strand
GCCTTTCTGGTCCTTGAGATGAATGAAGATGGCTAGCTAGGGTGAGCTTGGATGGGGGAGAGAAGCAACTAAAGGAACTCCTTATGAAGAAGAGGTGTTTAGAAGCCTCCAAGACAGAGTTGCTTTGAAGGTGGGCTTTGGTGCTAAGCAAGAACAGACCTTTAACTGAAAAAACATCAAACTGAACCTTGTCTGCAGCCATGCAGTGCAGTTACCAGCTGCCTCCTTACCTGTGACCGTGGTGATGTGGCTGGAAGAGCAGGAGGTTCTTCCGTGGAAACAGCTAGTTCCAGTGCAGTCATGAGAAGCACAGTGGGAGTCAGACTTGTAGCTTCCTCTGCCTGGAGATTTTGAAACTGTTCTTCAAAGCTTTCAGGTTTCTTGTACAGGGAGCTTGGCCCAGCATCAGGAGTCTTCCCTGCAGAGGGCAAGAGGTACAGGAGCATTAGCTTGCTATCCCTTTTCTCTCTGTGTGCCACACATTTGAGTCAAAGGAGTTCAGATTTCATCCAACCACTGGCCCGTTGTTGGGCAAGTCATGTGCTGCTATTAAAGTGACAGATCAGGTCCAGAGCAACCTGGTTTTTACACACTTAAGTTACATACCATCTCACCTTGCTGAAGATATGTAGAGGTAGCTCTTTGCTTGACAAGCAAAGGATTACTTCTGCTAGTCTCAAGAGTACAAAAGGTGCCTTTTAAACTGCTTTAAACCAATGGAATAAGCTTCTGCAAACACCTGTGAACACATTCTCCCTTGACTTTAGTAGTGAGTTATTTCAACTGAGCTCAAGTCTGGACCTACTTAACCTGAAGTGGGAATATCTTCACAGCCCAATCCCTGCTCTTCCTAAGTATTAATGTAAAATATTAGACCTTAACTTAAACCAAAGAAACAAGTCTTGGTTTGTAGTCTGCCACCATCACTTCAGAGCAGCTTTCTTTCATACTCTTCTTTGTTACTTAACATGACTTCTTCAGTCAGTCCCTTGAGAAAACAACAGAGACAGAGGGAGGAGATCATGATAGGTGGAACTCAGGGGTATTGACACCCAGCTTGTGGCACGGTGTAGACTGACACAAATTGCCTGGCTTTAGGAGAACACTGAGCACACCACACCATGGAGATGCACCCCACAACTTGACCTGCAAAGGCAAGCAGTCCCAGTCAAAAACAAGGAACATTTCCAAGCAATTAGTGCAATTTCACACGTGCAAAGGATGTATTTTTTGTAGTTCATCATATAAATATGATCTCTGAGGAGAGGAAACTGATGTGTAAGTGAAGTAGGAAGTTTGTATGATTTCTAGTTCCAGTCATATTTTGAAATGGAGACACTGCGCATAGCTAGGACAAGTTTGGTCACAAATGAAACAACTGGCTAAAAAAGCAGGAACACAAAAGGGAGCTACCCCAAAGCAGCTCCTCAGGTCCTAGGGCCTGTCAGAGCTCTCCCTGTGAGTCAAACCAGGTCATTTTCACAAAAGTGCAGCCAGCAGTAAAGACCTCTGCTTCTGGAGCTCCCCTTTTCTTTGGCAGATTTCTCCCCAAAGCAGGCTCGGAAGCCGTACCCTCCACACGCCCATGTGGCTCAGCTACAGCTGCATCTCCTTGCCCTCACACAGGTGACACTCATTGCCAGCGACCACACAGCCTCAGCCTCCCCTGCAGCTCACATACCTCTGTGGTGTTTCAGCCTGTCCCTGCGGCTGTGTCGCCGGAGCTCTCGGTTCAGCTTCTTTCCTCTCTCGGACCCAGGGGACTGGTTCTCCCTTTCAGGATATGGGAACTCGAACCCCAGGAACACATCCTTCTGTTTCAGGGCTGCTGGCTGCCCCTCTGCTGACAGCTCTTCTGCAACTGGATCTCCACTACCCATTCTGAGTGCTTCTTCTCCAGATGGCTGCCCTCTGGAAGGCATGGCATGGACCCTCTCCTTCTTGGCCAAGCCATGCTTGTGGTGGTGTCTGCTTCTGGGCTGCTGCAGCCACATCTCTTGGTTTTGAAGATGGTTGTTGTTTTCTGGGACATTTTTAAGCTTTGTGCTGGGTTCCAAGGAGACTGCAAGACTGATCTCAGAAAGAACCAGCACACACAGGAAAAGGAGAGGAGAGAGGGTGGAAGGAGTTGCCATAATCCTGGGTGTTCTGCCTCACCTGCAACTAGGAGGCAAGAGCAAAAAATAAGCATCTGACTTCTAGGAAGTGTAAAGGCAAACAACGTTGACACTTAGGTGAAAACAGCTACAGTGTCCAGAGCTGGAAGCTTGTTTTTCCCTCCTTGGTCACCTCCTCCTCTCCCAGCCCTGGTTACAGCAGCTGAGACACACGTGCTGAGCCCGCAGGGCTGAGGTCCCAGTTTCATGTGCAAATGAGAGCCATCAATCAGTAGGACACTTCCCTTTGATTCCTGCTAGCCCCCCTACCCTTCCATTCACAACCTACCATCTGAGGGGCTGGGGCCGCTGGCTCCTGCGGGCCACAGCTCCCGAGCCTCCTGCACAGCACCAGCTGCCTGGGCACGGCCATTTGCTGCCAGGTTGGCATCCTGGGCCTGGCTGGCACTGGCCCCTCCTCACGGCTGGTTTCCTTGCAATGAAGACGTCAAGATGAACAGAACTGGAGGCAGATGGTGGCCTCACAGGACCAGCAACAGCCCTGAGCAGCTCAAGACAAGAGACATGTGCATGCACACATGTACTGCTTCAGGGTGGCTGAAACTGGTCAAGGGAAGAAAAAACGCTGGAAATATTGTGCTGATACCTCACAGCGCAGCAGAGAAATAAATCTGCTGTCAGCAGAGCAGGGTGTGCTGGGCTGAAGATCAAGGGACAGGGAGGCAGACTGAGTTTTCAGTAGCTTGTCCCACTTTCCCTGCTTGACTCTGCACAGGTCACTACACCTCCCCCCATCGTGTCAGGCTGTCACTGGGAGGGTAATTTAAGTCACCAAGACCGAGTCCCTCAGCACAGTGGCTGCAGATTCTTCTCATTCATTCTGCTTCACTGGATGGTCTGCCTTCATCCCTGTGTTTGTGTTACAGGACACTGCTTTGGGCCATTGCACAAGTCAGAGATTTCTCTCATTAAGGCATTCTCCCTTGTCCTTGCCCACAAAAAGAGGAAAGGGATTATCAGCACTTCCAGTGCGTCCTTTCCATTCGGGGTAGCTTTCTCAGACCGTCCCTCCCAGTCTGGGCATCATGAAGGCTTTCATGTTCCTCTTCTCTCTGACACTGTCAGAAAACCCTTTGAGAAGTACTGTCACAAAGTTGCAGCCACAGCTCCTTCCTCAGTCTCCTCTCAATCCTTCCTGCACCCCAGCCTCTTTTTCACCTGAGTTCCATCTGCCTGTTCACCAGGTAAACCACTTGGCTGCATAATTACAAGGGCTTCTTCCTCCAAGTGCTTTGCTGCTTGACCAGCCTTTGTCACCTGAAGGGGAGCAAGTAACATCTTTTGAGGCCAATCTCAGTGTCTGTTGTAGAGCTGGCAGCAGACACCCTAAGAATAGCCCTGGCGTATCCTTTCATCTTATGAGACAGATATGGAGGGTTTAAAATCAGTGAAACCTCTGCCATCACAGCAGCCTCACCATCTGAGCATCTGGGGAGTTTAGAGGAAGATATCTTCATCTCCTAACTGAAAAGTTTGGTTATTCAGTCACCAGCTGAGTCTGCCTTTCCCAGATGCACCTCTGTTACTGCTCAGAGCCTGGGAGCAAATGTCAGTGCAGCCCTCCCCTGGAAAGGGGAGCAGAAGTGCCTTCTCTTTAATGCAGTGCCTTCCTACTGGCCACTAAGGACAACAAACTGCTTCTTCAGGACTGATGGAAAAGGTGCTGGTAGCTCATTTGCTGAAGGCATAGCACTGTGAAATAGGATTTTATTGTCAGCTACCTGGTACAGAGGAAAACCAGCATGACAGCTAGTTCTGTTAACAAAGGATTCAACTCCTGCTTCAAAACCAGTGGAACAACCAGCAACTGAACAAAACCCCAGCTCTGCATCCACAGTCTTTGGGTTTTTTTTCCATAGGATTTTCTTTTAAGAACCAGAGCAAACCAGCTGGATCAAGGCTTCACTCAGAACAACTCAAAGAACTAGAAACAGCATTTTCCCTTTTCATCTGTAGGCAAAATAGCAAGAGTAGGGCACAAGTGCAAAGAGAATGCTAGGCAGGTGTCTCCAATCTCACACAGACATGGGCCCTTTGATGGTGAACCTGGCACATCAGCTGCAGATTTTGGTTTTCAGCAGGAGCTAGAAAGCAACTAAATGCTGCAGGGCAGTTTGACAGAAGGTCTGCTTCAAAGTGTTGGGGGCATTTATTTAAGCTGCCCAGCTGTCTTGTTGCATGACACAGGATAAAAGTGCAGCTTGAACACACCTTTCTGCTCTGTCTGGGAGGACAGACAACCGTGCCGTGTTACTGTGTCACTGGGAACCTTGCACTGCTAAGGCAGATAAATACCAGTACTGCACTGTGTTCAGGAGAGAGCTGAGCTCTGTGCCGAGCCAAAACGGTGCAGGCACATGCTTGGGTACCTTGGGTTAATGTAACACTGCTGTGCCAGAGGCACAGGAGTCCCAGCCTTCTCTTAACCACCTGTTTCCACGTTGTGATTAGTAAACCTCTTCCTACCTCCTTCATTTTTTCTTGCCCCACAGAAGCTGTACAACTGACTCTTTCAAAAGGCAGTTAGTCCTGAGTTGTCCTCAGTGCTCAGGTTTCTCAGTGAGCACCAAAGCAAACTCCACCCTCTCCTGTCAGGATCACAGTCCACAAAAGATATTCATGCTAGTCCTGGGCTTGTGGATGGAGGTGACAGCAATGCTCTCACGCTGCTGATGCACCTTGCTGCAAAGGATAAATTTCTACTCCAAGATACATGCCAAGCAGAAAGAACTCTTGTGAGGAGATGCCTTGCCTAAATTCCCCTAAAACAAACACACATGTTACAACAAGTCCAGAATTCATCCTCTTCTTAGAGTTCATATATTAATAATGGAAATAGCTGAAGTGCTTGCCGAGTTAAGCTGCCCCTGTAGATCTTCACCAAACCTACATCCTCCTTGCTCCACCCAATGCCTTGCACTTCCTTCGAACACCCTCAGGATTATGAGCCACCTGCCTTTTGAGGTAGCAAATCTGCCAACTAACAAGGAAATGTGCAAAGCAGAGACAAGGTCATAGAGCTACCTAGGGTGCAGGTGCAGTGCTGTCTCTCAGACACTATTTATGATCCATTTCAGATTGGCAGCAAGGGGAATTTTTGCATCCTGGTAACTCTCCCTGAGGTCAGTCTCTTTCTCAGGTCTCACTGATAAAATTGCTCTTAGTCTGCTCTCCTCTTGTAATCCTTACAAGGCAGCCAGAGCCTGAGTACACAACAACTCAAGCAGGTTTTTCCCCATTTGAATACAGATATATGTGTGTAGGTCTGAAATAGGCTCTGAAATGCCCCTGCTGCCTGTATTTTGTATTTAACAAAGCATGAACATCAGAACATCTCTGTTCATTCCTGTATCTCACTTAAACCATGACACCTGACACTCCTAGCTTTAACTTCTCATGTAGGTTCTTCATGCCACACCCAAAAGAAACACAGCTCTTGAACCAAGAAAGAGAGACTGCCAAGATCCTTTCTCACCCCAGACTGCAGTGATGCAGTTTGTGTGCCCAGAAGCTGAACCAAGCCAGAGTGGGGCAGGCACGCTGGGCCAGATTTCGCTTTGGCGCTGATAAGCTCAGGCATTGGCAGGCGTGCACAAAGCTTCCTTGGACTCCAGACAAGCTCAAGCTGTGGCAGCAGACAAAGTGTATGTGTGTCTACATGGGTGTTGCGTGGATGTGTGGCACAGATGATAGACAATAACCCCAGCTTCGTGTGCCAGGCTCCCTGTAAATAAGAAGGCATAGGGTGATGGATGGGCTTGGGAAGGCCTGGAGCAGAATGGACAGGGTAGGCTCTATGGTAGCTGACATGCAGAGAGCTGGCTGGAGCCAGGAGGATGGCATTGTGCAGATAAATGAGATTTCACTTCCCTGCTGGGTCTCTTTCCATCTGTTTTTCTGTTTCTGAAGGCAAATGCTGGGAAGCTTCATAAACAATCTGCCAAAGAGACCTTTCCATTTCAGAAGATTCTCTCCCAGCTTTTTGGGTTCCTCAAAAGCAGACAAGTAATCTGAGATGCACCCCTCTCTTTTCCTCCTGGAGGCAGTAAGTAGTAACACTTTTCTGCTCTCCAACATTCCTTGCACACTCACTTTGTAAAGATTTTATTTTCTGCTGCCCCAGAAAGCCCTGGGACAACAGAGCCCCCTGCTCAGAGACCTCCAGTCCTTTGGGGTCCCTCTTCAGACCTTCTCTCCCTTTTTTAAGTTTCTTGTATCCATCCTCACCTTTCCTCCCTACCTCGCCTGTCCTACTTACCCGACGCCACAGTTCCTGTGTCCCTCATGACTCTGTTTGATGTGACAGATTTCCCCTCTCCATTTAGGCCAAGCTGCTTGAATCCCACCACCACCCTTTGAAACATCTGCATTCCTATGCCTGTATTGTTGCCTCTCTGCCATCACCAAACAGCACCCCACCACAGAACGATCCAAACTGATTACACACTAGTGGCACAAGAGACAGAACACAGAGGCTCAGCCTTGCAGAGGGCTGAGTAGTGGTGGTAGGTGCCCCTGTGCCTCCACAAAGCCTCTCCTTGAGGCAACCTGTGTTCAGTCACCAGTGGAAATGCAACACATTCAACATCAGTTGAAGGTCTGGAACTGGTTTGCTGACCCCTGGACTCAGACAACCCCTTCCCCTCTGGCTGACAGGCTGCACTCTGTCCTCCTAGCCAGAGAGGAGAAAAGTGGCTTGTTCACACAGCATGACCCAGGAAATACCCCCTCCTGCAACCCAGGCTCTGGAGGAAGCTGGCATCTTTATATTGCCACCAAGCCCCTGCTAAGCTCTGGCATCCTGGCTCTGATGAACACTGGATGTCTTGCAAAGTCTTCAAGTCTCTACGTGTCTCTCACCCTCAGCCACAGGCATGCCACCCTTTCTCCTGTGGCACCCTGACCTACCCAGAGAGCTGCACTGCTCTCAGCGTCAGCAGGGAGGGTGCAGCACCCACATCCTCCAGGGACAGAGCAGCCGGAAGAGTGAATATGCAATAGCCTCTGCTCTGCTTCCCACCGGGACTTCATGGAATGGCTGACACAGCCATCATAGGCGACCTGCTATCAAACAGAGCCTCCTCTATCCAATAATGAGATTAAAATCACAATGAGTCCAAGATTAGTGTCCAAGATACAGTCGCTTGCTGTCAGCACCAGAGACGACTCTTCAGTTTGAGGCACAATGCCTAGTGACAAACGAGCCGAAATCAATAGCAAAGGTCATTGCTCACCCCGCTGGAGAGTGCCGGCCAGTGTGACCGGCAGGAATGGGGACAGATTTGGCAGAGTCTTCGCTAGGGGGAGAAGTGGATGTGTCCCGACTGGCAGAACAGTTACTCTCTGCTTTCAACGTTTCTCCCTGCATGTCATTCTCACTTTGAAGCAAACCATGTAGGATTAATGCTTCCTTCCGCAAGGGAGAAGGGATGGGAATGCAAAAACCACTTCCATTAAACCCCCCGGTTGACAGAAGACTTCAGGTGTGAATTGGGTAACTGTCACTTCAATCCTACATGATGAATGACTAGCTGTAATAAGCCATTAACTGATGCCAGATTGATTTAATTCAGAAACGAGATCTCACTTTTGTCAACAGAGAAAGAGCCGAGAACAACCCATGGGTACCCGGGGGCTCGGTGCGTGGCAGTGCACGGCTCTGGGAGCACAATGACTTGGTGGGCAAAGCTCCTGTCACCCCTCGGCCACTTCCACGGCAGCTCCGGTTCAGAGCCGGGACGTACCCCTGGGGTGTGAGGGGAGCTCAACAGCTGCCCGCGAGAGGCTGCTGCCTCTGTCCGAGCTGACTCTGCCTCCCGGGTGAGACGAGAGGTTCTTCAGAGGTCCCGTCCGACCGCTTCCATGCTGTGATTCTGTGAGACCCATCTCAGCGGGAGCTCGCAGCAGCCCCTGAAGTAGCAGCGACTTGCCGCCCGGCGTGAGGTGCAAGCCCCAAAGTCCACCCTGCGCACCCCGGCAAGGTGCACGGCGCTGCACATCGCCACCCGAGTCGGGCTGCAGAACGGCGACAGGAGCGCCTGGGACCCGCGCCCCGGTACGGGTGACAATAGGGCTGGTTGAAAGCGGCGCTGGCGCTGCCCAAGCTCGGTGCGCGGCTCCGAGGCATCGCGTACCGAGGGCGTCCCGGCAGCGGCAGCCTAAAGGCGCGGGTCCCCCGCCCCGTCCCCCCACACCCTTTGTCTCCGGGGCGCACGGAAAGTGGGAAAGTGCCCCCATTCCTCCCCGTTCCCTGAGAAAGCAGAGGGGAATCGGCTCGGCGGCACTCTAACACCCGCAGCCCGGTGCCGGTGCAAGGTGAGCGCGGAGAGGGCAGCGCTGCCTACCTGTGCGTGGCTCCTCGGCGTGGGCTGAGCCCGGCAGGCAGGGCAGCGGCTGTGCATGCAGCAGGAGGGGAGGCAGGTCTGCCGGGGGTGGGGGGGAGCAGGGGGTGTTCAAACCCGAGCGGAGGAGGAGGAGGAGGAGGAGACAGGGGGAAGGCAGTAGGGGAATGTGGAGAGGGACCGGGGACGCCGGGAATCCCAAGGGACTGGGGTGCATGGTGCGGGGGGAGGTGGGGCTGGGCGGGGTGGCAGGACTCAGCGGGTGCAGGGAGTGTAAGGGTTGCATGGTGCGGGGGTGCCTGTGCGGAGCAGGGGTGCGGGGGCGCGGGATACGCAGTCCCGTAGGGCGCTGGCAGGAGCAGCCCCTGCCCTATGCAGAGCCCGGGGTAGACAAAAGACAAAGACAAAGGCGAGGCGGCCCGGGAGGCGACGTCCCCGCTCACCTGCACGGCAGGGAGGGCACAGCGGCTCCGCTCCCAACAGGGGCTCCCTCGCGTAACGGTAAGCGGGTGAAAAACTAGGCCGGGGGACCAGCGTGCCTCAGTGCCTGCACAGAGCACTCGGCCCCGCTCCCACGGAGGCAGCTGGGGCCACGGCGCGGGGGATGCTGGCCAGGAGCCCGCTGAGGGGACGGCAGCGGGGAGCAGAGGCGGGCGGCGGAGGCCGATGAGGACCGGCACCCGCCCGGGACCGGCAGTCAGCCGGTGTGCTCCTCCCGGCGCCAGGGGGCGCTCGGGCTGCCGCTGCGTGACGTCTCCCGCCCGCGCCGCCGCCTGCCAGCCGCGCTGAGGCCGGTACGGAGCGGGCGGGAGGCGGCGGCGGGGACCGCGCGGGCCGGGCCGAGGCGGTGAGGGACACTGAGGGTCGTCTGCGGGCCGGGTCGAGGCGGTAAGGGGCATCAAGAGTCCTCTGGGAGGGCATCGCCGTAGTGGAAGGCTGTGCCGGGGGCCGTGCGCGGTCCGGAGCAGTGTCGAACGCCCGGTAGCACGGGCAGGAATTTCGAAGTAAGGGCAGCGCTGGGAGTAGCGGGACCGGGGCGCTCTCTCCCGAGGGTCGTGGTCTGGCCTTCCGTCTGCCCAGAGATCGCTGTGTTGAGGCCGTGGAAGAGCCTTCGGTGGCTCCTGTCTGGAGCCATGAAGCGGGCAGGGCAGAGCGCAGCTGCTGGGGGAGGCCTGTGCTGGTTGCTCTGGGCTGGTGCAGGAGCCCATGGAGCAGACGTGGGCACTTTGGAGGTGATGGGTTGCAAATTACATGGCATCCCTGCCCGCCTGCCTGCCGCTGTCACCCGAAATTTCGGCAGGAAGGGTTGCTAGTCTCCAAAAAGCATCGCGAAGCAAGTGCAGGCTCCCTTTGTGCTGATGCAGACCCTCCACGTCTCGCAGTGCTGGGAAGGTGGATGCCGTTGTCCTGGCTGAGACACGCGGGACAGCACATTCCTGTCTGTAGGTAACTGCCACTAACTGCAGCATTGCTCCGGTTAACGACTCCCAAACGCGAACCTGAGGGAGTGTTGCTGTGTGGCTGGGCCCAGCCTGGTGACTGCATTGAAGGGTGGATCTCTCGGGACGCTGCTACCTCACTGGGGCCTCTGTTTAAGGGGGAGTGGTGTTTAGGTGAGAATGTCACCCGAAACTGCTCTAACCAGATTCTTTATGCTGCTCTGATGTGGATCTTCTGAACATATTTGAGAATCACTGCAGCTGAGGTGCTAAAGAGATCTTCAGTGTCTTAATTTCATTTATTGTAGCAGACCACAAATATCCCAGGTGGTAAGATTTGGAGTTAAAAAAGGAGAGGAGAGTGGAATAGCTTCCTATTTTGTGAGGGCTTAAAGTCTGAAAAGCAGACCTGCTAAGGTCTGGTGCAGGTGGAGCAGCTTGAGAATCAGTGGCTGAACAGCTGCTTGGAATGTCTGTGGCTGCGTGAGACCTCCACCTGTGTGAGTGAGGCATTTAAAGACACAGAGGCCTCACGACCAGTAGTGCTGCTGTTAATGGTGAGAGTTTGCATGCAGAAGGCACAGATAAAGTAATGGAACAAATTAGAATTTGTAGTAGGCAGCTTTGTGCACTGTGACTTAAAATGTGTAAAGCACAAGGAAAGCTGTTGGAAAGTCGAGGCCCACTGTTGCTGCGTGATAGTTGGCACAGTCATGTGCTGCCCTTTAGAACTGGCACAGATGTCAGACTCCCTAGGGCAGTGGGCATAGCATGGAGCCTGTTGGAGGTCAAGGAGTGTGGATGATGCATTTAGCCATGTGGTTTAGTTTTAGGTAGTCCTGCAAGTAGCAGGGAGTTGGATTCCATGATCTTAAGGGTCTCTTCCATGACTCTATGTGACAGATTCCATGTTAACTAAATCATGCAGGGTTTGGTTTCCTTGGGACTAGAGAGAGATGCTCTGAAGCTGTTGGTAGGAGTGTGATGGTTTGGGTGTTCCCTGCCCCCCCCCACTTTAGCAGTCACCCAGACTAGACTCAGCCGGCTCTGGGAATATGAATGAAGCTATTTATTTACATCTAGCACAATATACAAGCAGATATTTACAGTATATACAGTTATAGACAGAAATATACAAGGTAAAAGATAACACAGAAATACAACTCCCCTCCCAGAAACCTGAGTCCCCAGGAGGGGCTCTCAACCACCCCCGCACCTTCCCCCTGCCTCTCTCAACCTTACCCCAGGCCCAAGGAAGAACAGAGGTTCAGCCAGGAGGTTAAGAAGCAAAGGTGGGTTAGCTCAAAATGGAGGCTGTGCTAGAGAGAGGCAGCTCAGTCACCAGCCCAAGCGAGAGAGAGAGAAAAATGGCCAGAGTGTTGTCTAATGTTTTCATTTCTTGTTCACATACTCCTTAGCAGGACTGTGAGGGAAGTAGACATCACCACTGTTTTCCTTTCACAGCCTGTAATCTAGTTCTTCTCACCAAAACCTTCTAGCCTGCTTCAAACTAGCACAAGGAGACAGCAGATGAGTATCTGTGTAGTGTCAGTGGGAGATGCAGACCCCAGCCTGAGCAAGAAGTGTTGTGAGAATAAACCCATAAAAGGGAGAAGTTCTCATGTTCTGACAGGGTATAGGGGTTAGAAAAGGGCCAGTGCTGGAGTAAAGAGCTGTGCACTGGGCAGATTTTTACTTCTAAAATCCTAATGAGCTGAAAAAGCAGACATGAAACTGTAGGCATCTGTTGGTCTGAGGTGTGAGCCAGAAGACAGAAATGCTTGTTTGGCTTTGGTGTTTGCACTAGTGGCGATTTCTGATGATGTGCTTTTGGTTGCAGAGGTGCTCAAACCTCTCACGGTGGCCCTGCCGAGGTGGTG
The DNA here is from genome assembly GCF_015220805.1 of Pogoniulus pusillus. Lineage (NCBI taxonomy): Eukaryota > Metazoa > Chordata > Aves > Piciformes > Lybiidae > Pogoniulus > Pogoniulus pusillus. The sequence continues at coordinate 10,085,674 of NC_087299.1, read as the reverse complement.
CAGTGTTCATACACTTGTGACTGCCTGCAGGGGCTGAGCTCAGTGTAGGAGCCAGAGGATAAACATTCTTTTTGTGATTACTTCTAGGTTCTGGGCAAGATGACCACTCTCACACGGCAGGACCTTAACTTTGGGCAAGGTAATGTGCTAAGCTGCGACCCGGTGTGCTTGCAAGGCTGCTTGTGGCGCAGGAGCTCCTGGGGTTGTTGTTGGAGGGTTGAGGGTTGCTGTAGCCCTCAGCTCCCTGCAAGTGATTATGCAGGTTAAAACGCCTTAAAAACAACTCCTATGAGTATGTGGTGTTGCTCTGCATGCCTCCCCCTTCTCCACTTCAACATCCTTCACTTGTGTTTTTCAGTTGTTGCAGATGTTCTTTCAGAATTTCTGGAAGTGGCTGTTCACCTTATCTTGTATGTCAGAGAAGTTTACCCTATTGGCATCTTTCAGAAGAGGAAAAAATACAATGTACCTGTCCAGGTAGGAGATTTTCCTGGACACTGACAGCCACCTGGACAAGCGAAATAGCAGGGACCAGTCAACACTCACTAGACCAAATTAAGTCACTGCCAGAGTTTGTTTTAATGTGCAAACTCATTTTTGAAGAGAACTTAGCTCCTGTCAAAGGGGACAGCAGCCCTGTAGTTGAGGATACAGCAGTACTCTTGGAGCAAGCAGATCATGGACAACAGTAGTAGGCGGCTGCCCCAGCTATGAGCAGCAAGGTAACACGAAAGCATGCTTCCTAGGGAGTAGAGCTGGTTGGGATGTCCTATTCCCAATAGCCTTCTGTGGATATACATTCCAGAATACTGCAGCTGTGGGTACAGTGATCTGCCTCAGCTTATGAGCCCTTCCATGAAGGAATTGATGACTTAGTGATTAAAACCTGCTATTTGAAGCAGAGCTCAAGTACCATGTGCCACCCTGGTGCTTCTGCTCCAATATTCCCACCTAGCAGTGTCCTGGTTCCCATCAGAGCACAGCTGTGACTGTTCCCTGTGTTTGCTGCAGATGTCCTGCCACCCAGAACTGAACCAGTACATCCAGGATACACTGCACTGTGTAAAGCCTCTGCTTGAGAAGGTGAGACCTGGGCAACAATACTCAAATGGGCTGGGTAGAAAGTAAGAGAACATAGGTACCACCTTCACTGCAAGATGCAGTTAAACATCCACCATGTACAAGACACCAGCTCAAAAAGTGACTAACAAAAGCAGTAACTAACAGAAGCAACATCCATCACCTTTCCTTGCAGGTAGGGCCCTGCCTTGCTGATCACTGGCATTTGGTTGCATCTGATACCTGCCTGGGAGGATCTCCACCTGTGCATTTTCAGTGACGTCACCCTACACGTTAGCTGTATTCAGAAGCAGAATGCTTAGGTTAAGCACCTCTGGCAGAATGGTTTCAGTGCTTTGCCATAAGCCAGCAAGCAGAGGTAGGACTGAACTCTAGGTTTTATGAGAGAAAGGTGTGTCCACATTGCAGGATGCAGGCAGATTTGGCATTCCCTGCTTTTTACAGACCACCTTAACGGATGTTTAGGGAATAAAAACAGTTTAGAGTGTGTTGGGCAGTGCAGAGCTGCTGTATTTGGCAAATGGTATAAGCTTAACTTCCTCATCGTTGTCCAGTCCCAAGTGATAAAGTGAGGTGGCTGCACATTTGCTCCTTTGTTCCAGAGCAGTATCTATAGAAATGTGCTACTTAGTGCACTTCATCTCCCTAGGCCTCAGCCATAAACTGTCAGTTTAATATCTACCAAGAAATGGCTTTGCAGCAGCATTTTTTTCTGATCAGTGAGTAGTCTGAGTGTGCTGAAGCTCTGGATAACTGCTAGTGCTGTGAGCCACAACAAATGAGCCTACTCCCACTTCATCAGAAGCCTGTGAAGCACGGTGGGGGCAGATGAGAGCTTGTTTTAATGAAGGGATTTCTCTATCTTTGTTCTCGCAGAACGATGTGGAGAAAGTCGTGGTTGTAATCCTGGACAAAGAGCACCACCCCGTGGAGAGATTTGTCTTTGAGATCACGCAGCCACCTCTCCTTTCCATCAGGTAAAGCTTCTACCACTGCCGGCCTGTGGCCTCTGTGCCTGTCTCTGCAGAGACCTCCGGGCCCTGGCGCCTTGCTGCGTGCTACTAACAGTGGCTGCCCCCAACAGTTCCGAGTCCCTGCTGTCCCACGTGGAGCAGCTACTGCGTGCCTTCATCTTGAAGATCAGCGTCTGCGATGCTGTGCTTGACAACAACCCCCCAGGTAAAGATGTTCACACGGCCATAGGATTGCTAGGCCTGGGACAGAGGCAGTGTCCCATCCTCTGCTAGCTGTGCCCCGAGCTGGAGCTTGCCACCTCTTGCAGGCTGCACCTTCACGGTTCTGGTTCACACACGGGAGGCAGCCACACGGAACATGGAGAAGATCCAGGTCATAAAGGTGAGCAGTGCCCTTGGCTGCCTGAGCAAGCTGCAGGGCAGAGACTGGCAGTTAGAGCTGGGGCATCTCTAAGGTTAAGGTCACTAGATACTTGAACATGTATCTTACAAACATGATGCCCTTTGCTTTGAGTCTGTTAACTGGTTTATACTGGTGAGCTGACTGAGCACACTGACCAAACACCAGCAGCAGCTGCCTCAGGACCTGACTCAGTTTGTGACCATACTTGCTGCATAGTGCCTGCTCCACCACCTAGAAGCACTCAGACACACAGAACAGGTACCTGAATTTAATCCACAGCAAAACCCTCATCCCACATCCACTGTGTGTGGGTGGCTGATTCTTTATATATAGCAGGAGCAAGATCCATGTAAGCAGTGGGGCTTGGATACACAAATACAACAATAATAATAACAGTGATGATGTTATTATCTGAGCTAAGTTATTTTTGGTGTCCCAAGGCATAGCAAATCAAGGCAGTGAAGTATGAAATGGTTTCAAAATGGAAGTCTGCTCTATTCTGCTAAGCAACAAGAGACTGGCAGTATAGCAGGGCAAGCTTTAAGCCAGCAGGGCAGGACAGAAGTGCACACCCTGAACACTTTGTATGCTGGTGTAAGGAATAGAAAATGCTAGTTGAGGAGGGCTGAGGGTGTAGCTTGTCAAGAAGCGAGATGCCACCTTTAGAGCAAGTGAAGGTGTGTAACTGAAGGTAATTCTGCTGAGTCTCAGGGCCAAGTGTTAGGTGCTGCTAGGGAAGGTTTGAGTTACCTGCTCCTCCCCTCAGCCTCTAGCTTTGCTCGCTTGTCAGTGAGGAGGGGAGCTCAGCTTACAGCCTGTCTGTGAGCCAAGCACCTTGTGTTCCTGCCCTAGGACTTCCCGTGGATCCTCGCTGACGAGCAGGACGTGCACATGCACGACCCCCGGCTTATCCCCCTGAAAACCATGACGTCTGATATCCTAAAGGTGAGCAGGGCCTTATGGCCCAGCAGCTGCACCTCAGCTTTGCTCTGATGCCAGCTCTGCACTTTTCTGTAGGGTCACAGTTTTAACACTGCAGAGCAGCAGCTTTGTCTTGCAGGTGCCTGCGCCAGGAATCAAACGGGGAGCACTCCCCATAATGAATTGAGAAACCTGGTTATGGGGGATGGTGCAAACTCTTCCTCTCTAGCCTGCTGTGGTACAAGCTCTTCCTCTTTAGTGTGCTGCAGCCTTGTTTTCCACTTGCCTACCTACGTATCAAACAGAACTGATGCTCATTTCTCTCCTGCAGATGCAGCTGTATGTAGAAGAGCGAGCCCACAAAGGTACCTGATTCAGATCTTGCCTTCAAGCCTCATCTAATCTTCCAGGGGAATAAGAGATCTCACAAAACATACTTTGATACCTGCCTCTTCCAGCTGACCTTCTGGGTGAATGTAGAGCAACTGCTGCCTCTTGATTTCAAGTGCTCTTACCACTGTATATAGAACTGACTTGGAATGTGGAGCCAGAGCCTGTCCCTAGGTGCTCAGGCATGAGTACAGGTTTTGTTGGGGTGAACCTCTGGGGCAGGATCTAGGCACCTACAGTTAGTGCTTTGTGCAGATCCAGTTCTCACCCTGGCAGGGCAGTTCCACTGCACAGCAGCAGACAACTGTTACCCACTCCACTAGAGCAATGGGCTTGTACCAGGGCTGAGCGAGGCCTTATGTCGTGTCTGTCCACTGTGACTGTCCCAACTAGTCTCCAATAAACATCATTTTATCCCAGTTGGGCTGAGCTCTGTCCAAACCAGCCCCTCCTCAAGTGAGGAAGTAAGTTTTGTATTTCAGGTGGCCCTTCCACCTCTTGTCCATGCCTTTTCTGCACATGCAATCTGCCACTTCTGTGAGAGGCTACACAACCCGGGTCCTTTCCATGCGAGGGCTTTCAGCCACAGGTGCTATTAGCAAGGATTTTGTCCAGTAAAGGGGACACTTGCCAGATGTCCCACTCCTACCAGAGAACAGACAAAGTGCTGTTAATCCTACACCTATCAAGGGAGACTGAGGGAGGATTTGCTATTGCTCTGTGTCTGCAGAGGTAGAAGACATAACTCATAGTGCTTGAGCTGAGTTTGTTGGGCAGGCAGTTCAGCTGGGCAGGCAGTTGAGCACCTGCCTGCTTCCTCTGGGTGAGAGGTGCAAGAATGGTAGGGGTGGAGGCTGGGCATTGCTTTAACATTTGATGAGACTGCAGCACACACCAAGTACTTTGGTAGGTCAGAGGTAGGGTGGAGGAAGCCCAGCATGCTCTAAAGGCACTTAAGCTGTAAGGTGGCCATCTCAAGGGAGTTCTTGCCCCTTTTCTCTAGCTGCTTGTTTAAACAACAGGGGGCTGTACTCAGGGAAGTGTGAATCGTTTTGACCATGAACTTAGCCAGGAATTAACTACCAGGAACACTGCCTTTACGGAAGAGGGTTGAGAGTTTCCTTACGCTGTGGAAGGTTTGCTTTGAAAGCTCCATGTCTACGTAAGCCAGGAAGACAGCATACAAAACCAGTCTCTGTAGCAGAGCCCTTCAAGACAGCAGTGCAGATTCAAGGTCTGTCTGGATGCATTCCTGTAGGATCTGGACTATGTGATCCTGCTCTGGCACGGGGGAGGGACTGGATGCTCTTTCAAGGTCCCTGCCAGTCCCTGACATTCTGTGATCCTGACGAGAAACATTTTAGCCTTACCTTTCCTATGTTCCCCACACAAACAAGAAAGGGTTTCTGTTTAGGGCTTGGTTTGGCTGTAGCTCACAGACACTGACTAGACCAGGGAGACGGATTTAATAGTCCTAGTCTTCCTCCTGAGGAAGGGCACTAGTAACTGAGCAACAGCCACAGTACGGGAGGATGAAAGATGAAGACAGAAGTCCTTCCAAAGGGCTGGGCCTGCAGAAGTTCTGCTGCGAACAAGGAGAGCAGACTGTTTGAGATCAGCTGTGCAAGACAAAGCCAGGACAGTCACCCCGAGAGTACAGACAGTTAAGTGCACCTGAGACCACCTGGTTGCAGTCCTGAGGTAAAAGCAAACCCTGGGGTCGTGCCCTCATAGCGACGTCAGGGGCCCAATGGTGATGCTGCTGTTGGTCACTCGGACCCCGTACCACCCTGCCCAGAACTGGGTGTCTTGGCCCCCGTGCCGAAACAAGATGTAGCGAACTCCAGGGGGGTAGTTCCGGAAGGTGTGAGAGACCTGGAGAGAAAGGGAAACAAAAAATCCTCTTCATCCCTCTAGATAAGCCAGCAGTGACCCAAGAGACAACTACAGCGTGTGAGTGAGCCTTAGTCTTGGGAAAAGCTTTCTAAGGTATCTGTCATTGGAAGTACATCAGGCCCCTTCCTGAGGGACCAGGAGAAAGCCTCACTCAGCCTTCTGCCCCCGAGTGTCTCCACGTCCACTGTAACTTACATTTACTTCTTAGGCACGTTTCACACATAAGCAAGAACAGAATGGGGCATCTCCAGGCAGTCAAACCAGTCACACATTTAGCTCTAGAAAGAGTAGTGTCTGCAATGCTTTATATTACACCCACGTGGTACTTAGGTTTAAAAGCTTTTGACCCAGTACAAACAGGAACTGTCCTTAATAACTTAGTTCTTTAGACAAAAACTAAAGTGAAACCCAGAAACAGTTAGAGAGACTGAGCAAAAATAACACAGAAGGCCTGTGGATACTCTTTTAGATAACCCTGTGCACCTGCTAACCAAACCTAGTTCATTCCTGGCACTGCTGCTGCTTCAACAGAAAGGACTGATGAGAGGACTGGAGCACTGCCTGATGATGAGAGGCTGAGGGACCTGGGATTGTTTAGTCTGGAGAAAACTGAGAGGGGATTTAATCAATGTTTGTAAGTCTCTGAGGGCTGCGGGTCAGGAGAGGTGGGGACAGGCTCTGCTCACTTGCTCCCTGGGATAGGACAAGGAGCAATGGATGGAAGCTGCAGCACAGGAGGTTCCAGCTCAACACAAGGGGGAATTTCTTTACTGTAAGGGTCACAGAGCATTAGCACAGGCTGCTCAGAGAGGCTGTGGAGTCTCCTTCTCTGGAGCCTTTCAAGGCCTGTCTGGATGCATTCCTCTGTGCTCTGAGCTAGATTGTGTGGTCCTGCTCTGGCAAGGAGGTTGGACTCGATGACCTCCTTCAGTCCCTTCCAACCCTTAATATCCTGTGACTTACTTTTGTACTGAGTGGAGGACACAGAGGAGCAGAGAAAGAAGGTCCACTTGGGATTTCTAGCCTTGACTTGCATGGTTCAACTGTCACAATAATGATGTAAAACTCCTGCCCAGAGGGCTGCTGCTCACCTCTCTCCACATTGCATCACTCCACTGCTCTATAACTACTGGCTCGGGACAGAACTCCTCCAGGACAAGGTAGTCTTCAGAGAGCAGCTGGACGGTGAGTTCATAGCGACACCCACAGTCAAATCTAGCAGCATACCTAGAGAGGCAGGGAGCAGTGAGAGACAGGGTTGTGTAGACAGCCTTCAGTGTTCCGAAGCAGCCCGCAAGTGGATGCCCATCTGCAGAGAAGGACCATCACCACCTTCTGCTGTGAAGATGTTCTAAACCAGCACCAGGCCAGCCCACTGAATAAACAGATTTAGTTTGTGCTTTCCTCAAGAAGTAAGCTCCCAAAGGAGGAAGAACTAATTTACAGTATGAAAGCCTCAGAATCCTGGTTCATCTCTAGGCCAATGCCAGATGTTCTGGTTCTCAGTTCGAACACCTACCAGTCCTTGACTACAATTTCAGGCCGTTTCTCATCCATCAGCTCATTCCAGTATCCCTCCTTCTTCAGAGTGATGAGCTGAGACTTCAGGCAGGGCCTGCAACAGATATATTCAGCTTCAGAAAGCACATCTCTTCCCTCTCAACAGCCACACTCCTGCCAAAAGCCCACCCAGACCCCAAAAGCCCGCAGGACTGACCTGGCTAAGGTGTGCCACCTTCTGTGGCTAGAACAGGGGGGTGAGATGATGAGCTCATCCCCAGATAAAAGGGATAGTTACCTACAACCTGGATTAAGAGGCATCCCTGATTTTTTTCCTGTAGGAAAGTACCTCAAGGATGTACAGGCAGCTAATCCTCCTCTGTTGACAGCTTTTGTTGCAAGCTGTTGGCATGACAAACATACCTACTGCTCTTAAAAGCTTTCACAGAGCTCTAGCCTTGTTGGGTAAATGCATCTGATGAGCCTGTCATACCTTAACTTTTGCTCACCACCTTCAGCAGAAGAGAAGCAGGTCATGACCACAAAAAAAAGCTATAGAAAATTCCTAGTAGAGACAGAAACAATTAGCCACACTGAGCTGTGGCTAATACCCCAGCAGCACAGGTGTCTCAGACTAACTAGTATAAAAGGTTCATTCATCTCCTTCCTTTTCCCACACATGGGCTAATGTCCAGTAACCAGAAAGGAGGGAACAGGTCTCAGCTCCAGATCACTTGACCCCAGTTCTTACCCATATGAAGTGACAAAGTATTTGTGTACTCTGGGGTCTGGCATGCTTTGCCCATGAGTTCCAGGCAGATTCTCAATCTTCCATCTATCTCCTTCATTACTGTCAAGTTTCCAGTACAGAAGTTGCTCTGCAAACACAGATATCAAAGCTGAGTGCTGAGACCTTCCTTCAGTTCGAGCAGTATCTGTTCCAGCTCTGTTAAACAATCAGCTGCAGGAGAACATCAGGAACCTACTCTGAGTTTTCAGGTTCAGCTGCAGATAAAAACCAGTGTGACTCCTATGTTATCATCACTTCTCCTGTCGCTGTCAGTAGCTCGCACGACTGACAGCAACTTTGTGACCACATCATAAACTCATAATCAGGAGCGAGGTAGAACTCCTGCAGGCGTATCAGGCAAGTCTTGGAGAAGAGAAATTCCCCAGCTGCCCAAACGTTTACTCCCCAAACCCCAGAGCTTGATTTTCTGCTGTCCAAATGAACAATCACTGTCTGCAGTGCCGGGGCCTTCCTGGCTGCAGAGATTTTTCTGGTCACAGCCACTTCAACCACCCCCAGGAGTGTCACTGCCTACCTTTAGCTGCGGCTCTGTCCCAGGAGAGAGCTGTGGCCGCGGGGCGGTCCCACAGCACCAGCAGCACGTACCTTGGGACACTGACTCACTGCCTCTTGGGAAACTCTTAACCCTGTACTATAAATAATCAAACAAACCTTCTGCGCAGGGGTTTTTGACTAAGTTTCTCTTCAAGCGGCAGAGCATGTAGAAGGTCTTCCAGTCAGAGATTCTCCTGTCCAAGTTCTGAAGATAGAAGCCCTCCCGCTGGCACTTGCGCTTCCACAGGGTGGTCAGGTCCACCACGTACCGCCACTGCGTGCAGACCAGCCTGCAGGTGCAGACCAGATCCCGGGCCGGCAGCAGCGACAGCAGCTCCACCAGGACATCCTCGGGGAGGTCGCAAATGGATGTCATCACGGACCGGCGGCAGGCTGCGGGGGTGAGCCACAAAAAATCCCCGGGCGGCAACCGGACCGAGCTTAGGGAGACAAGCAGAGCTTGTACCGGTTACTAACGGATCCACTCCGGCAAGCCCCGAGTCCGGCCTGCCCCGGCCCAGCCCCGTCCGCGACCCTACCTGGGCTCCGCCCGCCTGCGCCGTCCGGACACGGATGTGCGACGGCCTCGGCCCTTCCGCAGCGGGCGGGGCGCGGGGCGGGCAGCGGGGGAGGAGGCGGCCCCGGCGCTCTCCCCGCCCCACCGGCACGGAGCTGTCTCAGCGCGGCACGGCACGGCACGACCTGGCCCGGCCCGCCCGCAGCAGCCGCCCGCACGGAGCGCCGCAGGTAAGAGCGCTCGGTACCAGCCCCGGGCCAGCCTGAGCTGCTGCCGCCGCGCACTGACCCCGCGGCTTTGTCCAGGCTGGGCCCGCGGGGGACCGCGGGGGACGGGAGTTAAGGGGTGCTGATGGGAACCGGAGCGTGCAACCCGGGCACGGCAAGGGAGGGGAAGTTCCGCGGAAGCTGAGGCCAGGCAAGGACTGTCACCGCTTCTCCGGGTGCCCAGGGCATCCTTGCTCCAGCAGCGGGCAGGGAGCTGGCCAGAGCTGTGCAGGGGATGAAACCATCATGATCTGGCTTTTGCCTTTTAAAAAAACCCATTCTGGCTTTCAGGAGTGGGACTGAAGGTTGGAAAAGGAGGAAAACTAAAAGGAAATCCCTATTTTACCCCTATAATAGCCAGGGAGCGTCAAAGGCTTTCTTCCTGCTGCCTGCAGTGCAGGGTAGCTCTGCCTCTGGAACATCTAGATTTAGGAGGGTAGTAGGGTAGGGACTCTTTCTTCCTTCCCTTGTCAGTTTTTTTGCTGCCATGTTCCACATGCTTTGTGCCCAATGCTTTTCCAGACTTACTGCTTTCCTCCTGAAGAGTTTAGCTGCTTCTGTTTGCTGCAGTCTCAGCAGCTTCTCAGCACCAGTACTCAGCTGGGAGGACAGCAGAGTGGTGCCACAGGCGCTGACTCTGCACCTTCATCGCTCCTACAGCACCCAGCCCTGGAGCTCAGGGCAGCAGAGAACTGTCAGAACACAGAATCAGCAGATGAAGTTCTGAACCTTAACTGCTTAGGTTCTAAAGCTACAGAAAAAATATAGTGGAGAAGATCAGTGGAGTTTTGTTTCAGTTCTGCTATTTCAGTCCTCCTCTGCACTGCTTGTTGTCAGTGATGTTCTTCAAGGCAGAACAAGCACCTTCTGCCAAGGAGGTCATTGCCTCTGCAGCAGCAGAGATTTCTGGAAGGACTCCTTTCAGCCTGGGAAGCTGACAAACTGTCCACAGTTGCAAATGTCAACTGCTTGCATTTTGTGGATGGATTTAACTGAGGGCTTCACACAGAACATGAAATATTCATCTGCTCACCTACTTCAGGTATTAACAGGAGTGAGGAGGCCTTGAAGTTAGGGAAGCAATCTCTGCCCCTCAGCCCCTGCTTTCAGATCCCAGGCTTGCTTTCCCTTCTACTCTGCTGCACCAGTGCTTGACCTCACTGAGGCTGAGGCAACCCATGTCTCCAGGGCCACTCTGTCACCACTCTTTTCTCCTTTCCTTCTCCACAGGCTCCAGGCAGCCAGCCCAAGGATGGAGTCCCTCCCTGAGACAGTGCTGATCAGGATCCTAGCAGCCATACCTGCGGTGGACTTGGTGCTGGCGTGCCGCCTGGTCTGCTGCCAGTGGAAGAACCTGGTCGATGGAGCTGCGCTTTGGATCCTGAAGTGTCAGCAGGAAGGCCTCACTGGAGCTGAGTCACAGGAGGATGCAGAGAACTGGCAAAACTTCTACTTCCTGAGTAAGAAAAGAAAGAATCTCATCAAGAACCCCTGTGGTGAAGGTGAGAGACAAGCATCGCAAGCCCCGGGGGTCTGTGGGGGTGACCAGTCTGAGCATCACTCCTCTTTGAAAAGAGGCCTTAGTTACTATCAAGTTGCAGCATTTTCTTCTTGCCCAAGAGTCTGACCTCTTAAAGCATGCAGTCAGATCGTGGATAATTGGCTTTTGCAAAGGGCTGCACTTGGCATCGACTTTATATAAGGCCCTGCAGGGATCTGAATCACATTTGAGAGACAGAACTGTCCTTTGCAGGCCCCCTCTGCAGTGCAGTAGTGGTGGTGACATCTGGCTTCCCAGACTGCTTCTTGCCAAAAGGAGAACTCAAGCCTTTCCCCCTCAGGACATAGCCTGACCTTAGCTCACCAGGCACTTCAGGTGGCTTCTGGTGAGAGCTCATGTCAGAGCTGTGCATATCCCCCATCTGCCCTTGATCACCTGTGAACTTCACTTGCCAGATCTACAAGACCCTTGGTGATAAGCAGCAGCAGCAACCAAATCTCACAACCCGAGCAGCACAGATGCATTTCACACATCACAGACCGAGGCAACATTAACAGAGCTTCTCTGTGTTTTACAGATTGTTTTTCTGCAACCCCTTCCAACACCCAGGTTCCCTCTGCTCAGAGCAGGACAGCCCAGGCCTTGCTGCTTCTAGACACTGCACTCAGCTATTTGGCAAATGGAGGAATAAGGCTTCTGGCCTGTGTGAAGACACTGGAAGTGCTGACACAGATCAGAAGAGCTCAGTAGTGTCACTGTAGTGCTTCAAGCAGACCCCCATGCACACAGCCATTTTGGTGGGGAAAGGCAAAGTTTCTCAGTATTGAATTCAGCCAAACCAAAGGTTTTTGCCTGACCTCTGTTTAAACATCTCCACAGTCCACATACAAAGCGAGTGCTGCCTCTAGGAGCAGGGTGTCTGTTGCAGACAGTCAGGTTCCTCACTGGTTTCCTGCAGAAACCAAGCTCACTGAGTCTCTTCTCTGCCATTTGCAGAAGGCTTGCAGCACTGGGGAGAGGTAGAGAATGGAGGTGATGGCTGGAAAATTGAAGAGCTCCCTGGGGACTTTGGAACAGAATTCCCTAGTGAAGAAGTCCATAAGTACTTTGTTACATCTTTTGAGTAAGACTGCTTTCTTCTCTTCCTGAGGGAAGGGAACATTTCTGTTCCTCCAGACCCAGGGGAGGCTCTGGTACTAGTTAGCATCTTGTCTTTCAGGTGGTGTCGAAAGGCTCAGGTCATTGACTTGAGGGCTGAGGGCTACTGGGAAGAGTTGATGGATACAACCCAGCCTAAAATTGTGGTAAAAGACTGGTAAGTAGCAAGGATGCCCCAGAAGGCAGGTGGGGAGTTGAGAAGGGCAGCCAGGGAGGGTGTACACCTGCACTGGGTCTTGAGACCTCAGCTGTGAGGATCCACTTGATGTGGGACAGGGCTTACAGCACCCCAGGCAGCTCCCACAAGCTTCATCCCATCAGTGCATGTGGCCTGTAAAGCCCAGGTTCCTGATGGAACGAGGAGGGCAGTGGGCTGATGCATGACAGATTTCCACCTGAAAGCAAGGCTCGATGGGGCTGGTGGAGCGTGGTTGAGGCGCCTGCTCTGGCTCTGTGCACGCTCGGCCAGGCCCTGCCAGCAGCTGGGGGCTCACTGCAGGTACGCAGGACGCAGCGACGCCGGCTGCCTCTACGAGCTGTGTGTGAGGCTGCTCTCGCAGAACGAGGATGTGCTGGCAGAGTACAGAAGTGAGACTATTGCCATCCCCCAAGACAACGATGCCAGCTGGACTGAGGTGAGCTACAGCTGTGGGCTCAGCTGGTGACACCCAGCCTGCATGAACTGGGACTGTTTTCAAGCCGGGAGAAGCAGGCTCTAGAGTTCTTTCAGAGGGGGAGAAGGCTTTGTCACATGTTCTGTGTAGCCATGACTCTGACTGAACAAAGGGATAAATCTGGGAGGCTACCACCTTACATAAAGCTTGGAAGCCTGCTGAGCCATGAGTACATGTATAACATGTAGGAGCTTCCCAAGTGGGAGAGGTTCAGTGGCCTCACATCAGCAGTGGGATCAGAGCTCCTCCTTGTGACACCACTATAAACCTCCTCATTGTCAGCCAAGCTGGTAGGTAGGACTGGGGCAGGTAGGGCTGAAAGCTCTGTGTGCTGAACAAGGGTGGGTTCGTGGTGGTTTAAATGATTACCAACAGCCCTCTTGTCTCTCATCCCAAAGATCTCCCACACCTTCTCCAACTACGGGCCTGGGGTCCGCTTTGTGCGCTTCGAGCATGGTGGACAGGACAGCCTGTTCTGGAAGGGATGGTATGGGGTCCGTGTCACCAACAGCAGCCTGACGGTGGAGCCATAGCCTGCATGCTGGAGATGACTTCCCTCAGGGCATCCCATGGCCTTCGGATGGTTCCTGCATGGTGCTGCTTCCGGGCTGTAGAGCATAAGAGCATACAACCCTTCTGCCAGTGAATGTGTGTGCAAGGTGCCAGGGGCTGCTGTCCACCTGCCAGGGAGCTGAGAGCGCAGCACACGGGACCAGCCTCGCCGCTGGCACTCATGGCCTCTGGCAGACATCACATCACCCCTGCAGACCTTACTGGTAGGCCATCAACTCCTAGCACCCAGCCCAAGCTAGACACCTTTCTTACCTGCTTCCCAGCCTTGGGCACCCCTTAAATTTAGAAGATACTTTGGGTGTATCTTCTGGAAGTTAGAATGCAAAAAGGAAGGAAAAGGGAAAAAAGAAGTCAGAAATCAGAGACCTTGTGTCTGACAACACATCAAGGAAACCAGAGCCCTGTCACACCTCTGTCACCAGCTGCTCCACAGCCTGCAGTGAGAACCTTGGCTTCTCCCGTTGACAGAGTGCAGGGGTCACTGCTGGCCACACAGGAGCTCTGGCTTGGCTGCCAAGCCTTTTTAGTTTGGTTTTTAGTGGCAATGCAAAGCAAGGGAGAGCAAAGCCTTTTCTTTTACACTCTTCCCAGCATCTGTGTATCTGGGAAAGTGTTGAGAACTGAAACTTCTCTGGTGCTCAGCCCGTGGGCTTCAGACAGATAACAACTAAGTGTAATTGCTGGCAGAGACAAGGACTTAAGGAAACAAGATGGAAGCAAATGAAAACAAAGTCATCTCTTCTTTCCTGGCCTCTACATGCTTCGTGCAACAAGCACCCTGGTCACCCAGAGTGGTTCCCTTCAGGCAGGACACCCTCTGCACACAGACAGCTGTTGTTAGCCCCAGCTGCTCTCGGTTCCTCCTACCCACTAGCAGTGTCTGCAGAAGAACCCGTCTGCCCCCGCTCCATATGCTGACTGCCAAGGCAGCACTTCACATGTACTCCCACTGGTGCCTCTTGATACCACGCAGGGCTGTGAGCCACCACCCTGAGCCAAGCCACCTCGGCTGCCCTGAGCCCAGCCTGTCCCTGCTAGTCAGCGCTCTCAGAGCATCCCCTCAATAGAGCTGGCGCCGCCTAGCGAGACAGGCACCTTCCTGCGTCCGCCTCTCTGTCTTCCCTTCCTGGGCTGCCAGCACGCACATACTGCAATGCCACTTTGCATCAAAGTGCAGCGTCACAGGTGCAGGCTGCAGCCAGAGCAGAGCTCCTGCACCGCTCGCTTCGGGCACGCTCCGCTTCGCTGGGCTTTCTGCACCCTGTGCCTGGCTGCCTGGGGCATGCTGGCCCTCAGACCACTGCCGTGCCACATGCCCAGGCAGACATAATAAAGTGACACCGTGTGTGTGGATCTGGCCTTGTCTCGTGGGTATTTCTGTCCTATGCCTCAGCTGGCTTTTGTGTTCTATGGAGGGATGGATGTCAACCACTCCTACCCAAGGCAGAGTCACTGTGTCTTGGATAACACTGTGAGCCCCCCAGAGAGCCATGTGCTCTGTTCCCCAGCTCAGCAGCCTGGACTTGTCAGAAGCCCATGGTGGGCAAAGGGTTTGCAGAGCAGCAGCAGGCACATGGGCGCTTAAAACATAGTGGGAATTCAAGCATGGCACACAGGAGTCCAGGAAGGCTCCTGCACAGGCCAACCCTCACAGATGCCCTCTAGGTCACTGGTAGCTGTAGCTCTGCTGTGAGCTCAGCCTTGGTTCTGACCCAGGAGAGACCAGAAACAGTTCAAAACTTACCTCTCTCCCCATTCCCTTTGCACACTGTCACACCATTTCTTCACCACTGCCTTTAGCGCAGCTGACACTTAACATTCTACTGCCTGCCAGCTCTGCTCTACGAAGGAAGTGAAGCCTGTGTCTGTCCTTAAGAAATCAAAGCAGGAAGATCAATATCCCATGTCCTGATGCAGTTATTAAATTGAACCTTTCCTAAACCACCATCTCAGAGTCAGGATAAGCCTCAGGATTAAGCCTTCAGATATCTTGCCCCTTGTAAATACAGAGCAGGACCACAGTCCCCACTTCAGGCCTATCTGGGCTGAGCTACTAAACACACATAGCCTCCTCTGCAGTGCTGCAGCTGCCTGGGGACTTTGCCCCTCGTGCCAGCAGGCTGATGCTCACACTGGCTGTCAGGGGCATCCTGCAAAGCTGTCCTAACCTTTCCATTGCCCTCCCAATGGTGCTTTCCAAGGCACTCAGTGCCTTGCAGCTTGACCACACATCACAGCTGCCTCTGCTCCACTCTCAGGAGGGACTGTTCTTGCATTCAGCCACGTCAGAGCTCCAGTCCCAGAGCAGGTGCCTGACCGAGCTGCTGGGAAAAAGCAGTCTTGCTCACATGATACATATAGTGCCTTTTGAATTTTGGCCAGATCCCCAAAGTCTGAAGCTCTGGAACCTGCACTCTCCAGACAGAGCCAGCTCTGAGAGGCTGTCAGCTCATCTGTCAAAGCTGCACAGCGCACAGGAGGTTAATTGGCTCTCACATGTTACAGGCTTCATGGAAACGGAGACAGCGCAACTCCACGGGATTACAGAAAGTCACTGCAACTGTGACAATAGGGTTTAGGTGTACGGAAGCTCCTGGCCACTGAAGGGCTCTGTCACACACAGCTGCAACATGAATTCCTTCTGCTTTCTGTTGCACCAACAGCAGCGAACAGCTGTGTGACACTGCCCAGGAGCTCCGGGGCACACTGCTGACCAGCACAGGCGTGCATGCTGTGCGGGCAGCGCCAGCCCCAGGCAACCTCTAACGAGCTTCTCATCACCCAGCCTAAGCACTAAAGCACAAAAACTGAGTGCTGCTAAAGCATCCATGCTGGAGGAAAATCCACAAACCACACAACAGGGTCTCCTCCAGTCCTGAAGATGGCACCAAGAGCTGTAGAAAAGGCTCATGCAGCCCACAGCGTGCCACAGCCGCCGCCGGAGCAGCCCCCGGAGCAGCCCCCCGCCGCCGGGCTTAGTGGGGAGCTACACCGAACGAAGAGGAGAATTAGCCTTCCAGACACCTCGCAGAGAACAAATCAGCTGGATGGGGAGAGTGAGTTTAAGCCATGAACTCACTCTCCCACTGTAACTTCAGTCTCTCCAAAGCCCCACCCTGGCTATAAACACCATGATACTTTAAAAGAGTTCCTGGGTTTTTTTTTCTTCATAACCGCTTCCAGAGCAAGCCTCTTGCAGAGGGGCAGAGCAGAGCAAGATGAGGCCCTGGCAAGGAAGCACCAGCATGCCTCTCTTGTCAGGTCTAATTGGATTTTTCAATATGAAGCATCTATTATTATCCTCCTCGGGGGGGGCTGTGGGCAGATGGAAGAGTTTGTTTCTCTACCAGGCATTGAAGACTGGAGATAGAGGGCTAGGGGAGAAAAATAGACCTGTCAGTCCCCTGTTGCTTGCAGCCCAGCTGTTCTAGCCAGTTGTGAAAGGGAGGATGGTTTAGGAGAGTGAGTCCCCCTAAACAGAACAGCTTGCAGAGGCTGAGGATGACACTTCCTGAGAGGCAGGACAGCAGGGCATCAGCCACAGCTGCTGCAAAGGCTCCCAGCCTAAAGCTGCAGGCCAGAGAAGCATGGTCATAAACAGGATAGTGAGCCAGTGCCTTGTCCCTGTGTGGCCCTTTGAGCTAGATTGCTAGCTTGGACATAAAAACAGAGGCAGGAACAGAGAAACTTAGAAAAGTGGAAAAGTACTGGAGTCCAAGTGAGGAGGTGAACATTCCAGGCACAGGCCATAAAGTGGCAGCAATGGATAAGTTAATGTAATTTCCCTTTCTGTCTGGAAGCACAGCTTGGATCCTCCTCTTTGCTGCTTCTGCTGCTGCCTTCCCCTGCCACTGTTTTGGCTGCTGCTTTGCTGCTTCACTGCCTGTCTCCATCCCCATCCTCTCTAAGGTGATATTCTGTGATAGTTTGTTCTGTCTATACCAGTATATTTAAACTGCAAAAAAATACTATTTCATTTTGATGGCCTTCCAAATTCTCTTGGGGGAGGGATCCACTCTAACCCATCACACCCTGCATTTGGGCTCATGAGCCTGTCAGGAGTAGAAAGCCTCTGAAGACTGGAAAACACCAGGCTAGCAAAAAAACATTGCCCAGGCACACGCCTCCCTTTGCAGCTCAGTCACAGCCATTCCCACATCTCTTCATTGCTGTCCCACACCACACATCTCTGGGAAAAACAAAGTCCAGAGATGAGCAGCACTGGCAATGAGCTAACCTGATTACTGCTTCTCCTCCCATCCAGCTGCTTCTTCCTGACCCCTGGGGCAATCCTTGTCCTTCTCAGCCTCTGTAACTACTAGGGCAAAAAAGACTTAAAGATGATTTCAGCTGGGGAGGCACTTTAGAGAGAACAGCTCCAGTGACCTCAACTGCTCCTAGAAGATGGAAAGAGGCTGAGACACCTGGATCTGAGCTTCTTACACTTGGACCTGCAGGTGAAGCAAAGGTACCCAGACAAACCAGAACAGGGTAGCCATAGCCAGGACTGGTGTGTGAAGGAGATGTCCCAGGAAAAGAGAAGCCAGGTGCAGCCAAGCACAGCTCTGGCAGGGAGGCTGTGGCGGAGGTGCCCGACTGCCCTTGCCTTCTCCAGCAGCTCTGGGTTCCAGCGAGCTGGCAGCACCCTCAGAGCGAGGCAGCTCTGCAGGGGCAGTGCCAAAAGCCTGCGGTACCCACTGGCCCCGTGTCTCCCTGCCGGCGCTGCCGCAGAGCCGCGGTGACAGCAGAGGGCACTCGGGCTGCAGGCAGCGAGCCCAGAGCGGCCACAGCCTCGGGCTGCTCCCTGCTCCTCCGGGACACCCACGGCAGCGTCCAGCGCACCCCTGCAAGGTTGGGGTTTCTAGGCCTGTCTCTGATCGCTGCACCCTGCTGCAGCTTCGGCTCCAGTGAGCGTTTTCTCCTCTTGTCCTGTTTGGACATCAGCTGTCATGGTTGCTACGCTGGCCCTAGCCCTTATCCCTGCCAGCTGGGACACTCCATGCAGCTGGGAATACCTGGGACAAGATACTGACAGCACGCTTATCTTGGATGCAGGCAAAGTCCTTTAAGCTGTATCACACTCACCTGAGAGCAGCAAAAGCTTTCTGGACCACAGACCAAGGCCTGCCTTTCATCTTCGACTGGAAGCAGCACAACTCGCCCAGCCCATCCTAGGGCACTGATTTAGGACGGGACGCTCTCAGATCTGTAACGCTCCTTTACAGTCACTCAGATCAGCAACATTCCTTTCCTTGCAGAGCACCTTCTCACCTTAATCCAGCCCACAGCAACCAGAAGATATGCACCCAGAGCAGCAGGGCTCTCTGCAAAGCCATCCACCCTGTGCCTGGGCACAAGGAGCCACTTCACTACCTTCCTTGCATGTGAAGCTCAGCAGCCCCACAAGCAGGCAGGACTCCAAGCTCTGCCCTTGGCTCACCTTCCTGTCGGGCACTGGGAGCAGCTCATTAACCACAACACAATCAGTGCTCCCAGAAAGAAGAGAGGCAGCTCTAAGGTCCAGGCGCTCACTGGGCCGTTGGAGGGCGAGGGAACACTTCTAACGGCAGCAGAAGCAGGAGCCCCGAGCTAACCAGGGAGGGAGCAAGCTTTAGCAACAAGATGCTTCCCTCCGGACAAGCTGCAGATGGAGGTACCACGCTCAGGAGAACCAGGGGAAGGGAACATGCTGTGAACTTCTCTGCGGGCCAGGGCAGAGGGGAGCCTGCTTAGTAGGACAGGCTGTATGGGCACTCACAGGCAAGCACACCAAAAGGTGCATGTGCCTGTGGCTTTATCTACTCCAGTGCCTGCCCACAGCCGTGCAGAGCACTGCAGAAACCACCACTTTGGCCTCTGTGCACCGCCAGGACCAGGGTGTCCTCAGACACTGACCACTACAGGGAACTGGCCCAGCCTCTCCTGGCATCACACGAGACCCACCTCCGGAGGGCACTGCCACAGCCTGCACAATGCTTCCTTTCGGTGTCCATAGCTCTCTTCCACACTTATGCCCAAGGGTGCCGGAGAGGAGAGCTCCGAGCATCAAGGCTCCCTGCCCTGCGGGACGAGGCTGGTTCTCGTGAGCGTGAAGCTGCTTCTCCTAGGAAGGGCAGGAGATGGGGGTAGAGGAAAGAGGATATCAGAGCTGCTCGCAGTCCTTCCAAAAGGTCCTGCAGTCCAGCCCACTTCACGCCGTGCAGCTCCACTCATTAATACTGCCCCACGAAGCATTGCAAAGCCAAGCAGATAAAATCCTGATTCAGATATGAGTAATGACTCTGCATTTTTTTGTAAATTAAACCTAATCTTGTGTTGACTGTGCTGTACAAGGAGAAATAATGAAACAGATTAAGATGAGATCTTGTTCACTCTTGCTGAACAAAAGCCAATTAATTGCCAACAGGATTATTGTGAAGTCTCTTTTCTTAGACAAATACAAGCAGATAGTCTGGGTGCTGGTGGAGCAGCCTTGCTTCCTGGAGTGGTAACTGCCTGGACAGAGCAGTACAATGCAAGGGCTCAGTTACCACATGGAGACTCCTGCCTTGGTTTTCCCCAGTCCCTCTTGCCAGTTTACACACAGCAGACAGAAGCCTTAAAACCAACACACAATGCCCCCCCAGCCACACAACCCAGGCTTGCCTGCTCCAAGACCCCTTTTCCTTTCTCTGGCAATTGCCTCCCCATCTTTACATTGCTCCTGATACAGATTCATGAAACTTTTTTGGCTCTGACAGTTTTACCACCTGTAAATCCATTCCTACAGCCATTTACCACACTGAGACCTTTCTCCTGTCATCCAAGCTAAAGCTCTGTTGCAGTCTCTCTGGTGCTCTGCTGTGGGCCAGGCAAGTAGCAATCTGCCTGCCACGATGACAAGCTTCTTCTCATCTGTCCTGTTCCTAACATAAACCAGAAACTGGAGTGGGACAAAAAAACAGGGCTTGTAGGAAAAGCACTCAGAGTCTTTGCTCTCCTAGGGAAATGAGGAATGACTTGGCAGAAAGACTGGCTCTGGGATGCCATCAAAGGCTGCAGCACTGCAAGGCACATCAGCTGGGTTCATTCACCACCATTTGAGAGCCCTAAGCTACCAGAGGCCTGCGAGACACAAGGGAAGATGCAGCAGATCTGGCACTGAAGGGCGATGCTACATCACAAAAACAGTTGGCATGGAGAGACAAATCCGATTTGTATCTGGGAAGATTCAGGGTGGGAACAGAACACCAAGACGGCTGGAAAAAGGGGCACAGCTGTGCTGAACTCACTGCTCCACCCCAGCAGTGGAGTGAAGCTAAGATGCACCCTACCCTGCCAGGTCCTGACAGCCTCCACTTCTCCAACAGCACTGACAGCTCTGCACATCCCACCAGGGAAGGAGTCTGTAACAGCCAGAAATGAAAGGAATTGAGTGAATCTGTGGACAATTTACTTGGAGAAAATACTTCTTACTTTCACAACAGGTTAAAAAAAAAAAGAAGTAAAATTAAACCCTGTCAAAGCCTGCAGCGTTCACACTGACAGACAAAAAATGACTTAGCAGAGAAAAAATGGGCAGGAAAAGAGATTTTCTTTGCCTGCATTGCCAGGGGAATTAAACCTTGTTTTTTCCCCGTCTCCACCAAGTGGAATAATCCAATATATTAAAGCTAATGTGCTTCTTGTATTTATTGCTGTGTATTTGACCTAACAGAGTTTTATTCCTACATTAAGAATAAAACCATTCCGGAAGGCAAGCTGCAAAGCTCTAGATCAATTACTACCCTCTCCAACAGCTGAAAAGTGAGTTATTTCTTGTAAAAGGGGAAAAAGAGGAGAAAATAATAATAAAACTACCCCCCTCCTTCCCCCTTGTGCACAGAGTTCTGCACTGCAGATCTGGTGTAGTTAGGCAATATTGAGTTTGGTTTCTAAGCAACATTTAAAAATCTCAGGCAGCAGCCCCATCCTGCCTTCTCAGACACCTGCACAGTCACCCACCAGCAGTGGAAAACAGCAGAGAGACAGCTCTGTGTCCTCAGGGACCACATCAGGTTTGGGTGCACCCGGTGACAGGATGCAAACCACTCCAGACAGGCAGCTCATGCTGGTAAGCAAACAGAACCACAGGCATAAAGCCAAGGCAGATGGCACTCGAGTGTGAGGGGGCAGGTGGATGTGTGCAGGGGAATCACTCACTGATCCAAACCCACTGACAGACACGAGCATGCTTCTCGTACCCAGGCTCGGGGCAGGCTCGCAGCTATGCCAGGCACAGGATGCCACCCTGTCTGGAGCAGGTTTGGATCAGCACATGCCAGTTGACCCTTCTTTCTTGCAAGGTCCTGGGGTAGTTAGCTGGCTCACCTGGTTCTGGGGAGCCCCAGAAGCAATACCACTTCCTGGATAACACCAGTGGGATATCTGAGCTGAGATCACTCAAATCATCTTTTCACAGAGAGCACAGGACGCTAATACTTGCTGCTGGCCCTCTGCCACTCTTTCTCATGGCATAGGCTACACCATCGGGGCAAGGTGTGCTGCAAAGGGATCATGGTACATGTGAAGAAGCAGAGGACTGCCTTCTTTCCTGAAGACTGTAACGTGGCAAAGCAGACAAGCCACAGGAAAGGCCACTGGCTTTGTGGCACTGAGTGTGGCAGCTCAAAGAAACCAGAAGCTGCTGCACTTAGTTTGACAGAGTCCTTACAGCTGAGGAAATGCTGCTCGTGGGCAGTTTTGAAGAGCAGTGCTTCTGCTCTTTGCACAGAGTTTGGGGTTTGGCATGGATGGAAAAACACAGCAGGCAAAGCTGCAAAGCAAGATCTTTACTAAAGAGCAAAAGCAAGGAAGCAGCACTTCCTGCTCTGTATCTAGGCAGTGCTTGCTCCAGCAGTGAGGACTCTCATACACCTGCGTGCCTCTCAACTATCAGAGTCCATTACCTTCCATGAACCATTATCCCTATTTTAGCACAGGAGGCCTCCAAGTACAGCCAGGAATTCCAAGCACACAGCCTCGTTTCCTGAGCCACTTCTCCTCCCCAGCCCAGCCTCTCTCACAGCCTCCAGCACAGCATGTGGCCATGTGGAACAAGTTTGGACACCACCAGCATACATTGAGAGAAGGTATTTCAGCTGTTATGATGGCAGCAAGACAAAGCTGTTCCTCTAAGTGGACAGGGCCATCTTAGGAATTTTACCCTCCCTTATGCTCTTCTGATACAGCAGAGCTGAAGGCAACTGGAGTAGAAATTACTACCAATTGCTGTGCATGCACGAGTTCCAGTTACATTTAGCTGCAACCTCCAGCTCAAGTGCAGCCAGTAAATGTGGACAAACCAGTCTTTTTAGCACCTTCCTGCAAGGGCTTTTTGCTGCTGCTGCTGCCTTTTTCTAAGCCTCCAATAACTGTTTTGCACATGCAGGCCTAGCTCTCACTTGCCTGGGAATGTTTAAATTATTGATCAGGACAAGAGCTCTCCCTTCATACATACTCCATCTAATCCTTTCATTTACTGTGCTTTTTGCCTGCATGCAAAATGAATGACATTTCATCTCATTTCCAAGCCCCAGTGTCAAGCTCTACCTCCCTCAATAACAATATTCTGTCTGGTGGGAATCCACACAAGCTTTCCTCCCTGAGCACACCACTGCTGCATGTCTGTGTGGCAGAAGGTAGCTGAAAAGGTTGTTACAGCCAGCAGGTAGAGAAACAGGCAAGAAGTACCTCAGGATGCCTGGGGAGTGTTTGCCACAAGGTAAAAAAAAGGGGTCACGGTGCCTCTTGTCAGAGTGGTGCAGTGCTGGGTGGTGGCAGCTGTCCTGATGACTCTGGAAGCCTGTCCTGCCGAGCCCCTGGATGTCAGTGCAGCCAGCGAACACCCCTGAGCCAAGAACTGCCAGGCTCCAGCCGCACGCTCTGGGTCTCCTCCCTTGTGGGTTACACTCGTCCAGCAATGCTTCAACCTTCCCCTGCACATGCGTGAGGAGCAGCTGCCTGCAGAGACCTTTGAACTGCCTGACTAATTTAACCATGCCCCTTTCCCCATCTCCACACACTGCAGCCTGGCCAGACAGCTAACCTGCCTCTCCAGAGAGCACTGGAGGTAATGGAGAGACAGAGGTGCTGCTGTTCTCCTAATGACTTGTGTACTCCAACCTAAAACCCCAGCCATGCTTTTCCATGCTGCTTTCAGACCCTTCCTTTGCGCTTGCTCCTTCATAAATCTAAGGATCTTGGCTAGGAGGAGGCAGGAACAGCCACGGTGGGAGCAATTCCTGGCCAGATGAACTGCTTGCCTGCCTTTGGACCATGTCTAATTAAGTTTCATGCCTCCATTCACTTTGTTCCTCTGGTCTTCCAAAAGTCTTCAGGAGGGTCTCCTGGCAACTCGAGTCCTGCTGAGTGGTGCACCTTACAAAGAGGCATGCAGATCTTGCACACCAAGCACAACTGAGAGCAGACAGAGCACAGCACAGCGGTTGTAATGCACAACAGCCTGAGCATCCTGGCAGAGACCCATACAAAGAGCCATGCTGCCTTCTCTCTGCCCATGGTGTCCTAGGGAGGGCCTTCTCCCAGCTCTAGCTGACTGCTCTGCTTACAAAAGCAATGCCAGAGGAGCTGTGATCCATCACTCCCCTCTGGGTCCCGCCTTCCCCCTGTCCCGAGCCTGCCAGGCTCCCACAGAAAGCTTGTCTTCATCGACATGCAGAGTAGCAATTCCCTGGCTCATCCACACTGGTGATCAGAAGTCGGGAGCTGGCCTCAGAGATCACAAAGCTCAGTTAATTACCTGACACTTTCACAGTCCCACCTGAAAACAGACCTTGGAGAAATTACCCCAAGCGTATCTTTAAATCACAAGATAAAGGTGAACAGAAAACAGGAGATGGCCTGTGAAAAGCAAGAGGCAAAGCTTTGTGCAGCACTCTAGGGCTCAAGAACAAGAGGAATAAAAGAGCAAAACTCCAGTGAGAAGCAGACTCTGTGAGCCCCTTGGGTGTGCAGGACTGTGAGCAGCTGTGTTAGCCCCAGAACAGACAGGACAAACTGGCCACCAGAGCCCATCATGCACAGTCAATGGGAATGGGACCCAGGTTTTGTCTGATAACCAAGGTGTGACAGTGCTACAGGCACAGATACACACATCACAGCCTTGACCAAAAAACATCCAAGGGTACTAGCCCAAAGGCCTGAGTATTTGGGGACTGCTAGCCTCAGAAGGGGCCTAGTCCAGGCCAGGCTGCTGGACTCCTTCTCAGCAGAGTCAAAAGGGCTTTTGGAGCATCCCACTGTAGTCTTTTCATCCCTTCAGAGCCAAGGAAGAAACCAGGTGATAGATATCAAGGACAGCTTCGATGCAAGACCAGACACCATCAGTCAGTCACATCATGAGGCAATTGACACAGAGTCCACAGAGACATTCATTTGCCCCCTGGAACTCTTTTAATCACAGCTCTGAAGACTGTTTAATGACAGGGACGTTTCTTTACGCTGTCTTTCCTAGGAATTAATTCTAGCGGCTTCATTATAAAGAATAAATAACAAAGGCATCATGGCAAAGGACTCCTTGGAAGTCCAGAGGGACAAACTTCCTGCTGCTAAAGAGATCCCAAGGTAAAAAAAAAAGGGGGGGGAGGAGGAAAGAAAAAAGTGTAATGCTTCTGAGGAGAGTAAATAATGAACAGGAAATCCTTTCCCCAGCACTAAGTCAGTGGAGTTCCATGAATAATTCACAGCTGCTAAGGGGAAGAAATGACCAGAAATGCTTTCCTGCCTCCTGGGCCCTCCTGCCAGGGCTAGCACACAGCTGAGCAGAGTTCTTCCCTAGAAGAGAAAAAAGGGCTCCAGAGCATTCCTGCACACACCTCTGTGCTGCTGGATTCAACGTGCTGGCTCTGCACAGTGTCCCTGCACTGCTCTTGAACATGTCACTTCGTCTGCCACGTCCCAAATGTGCTCTTACAGACCATGAGATGCTCCTATGGCCTGGTCCTGCCTAGAGCAAGCACAAGGGGAGACAAAGGCACCCAACGGCACGGAGTGCACCGAGGGACCAGGGCAGATGGCTTACTGCTGACACTTCCTCCACTGTGCTCCAGGCACCTCCTGTCCCCAGCTCAGCCTGCTCTTTTTAGTGGGAGCTGCCACCCTGTCAGACAGGACCGGCTCCGTTTACCAAGCTGCATCACTCCCTGGTTTCTACTTAACAAGTAACAACACACTGTCCTCTGCAGCCTCTTCCATTCCCACAGCTCCGAGGGCTTTGAGCTCCCCAGTCAGAGCAAATGGTAATCTAACGACAGTGCTCCTTCGAGGTAAGAGAAGGGTGTTAAGAGCTCCCCTCAGACCCTGCTGCCATGCATCCATCTCAAGATGGTACTAGGAGCTGGGAGGGTAACACAAAACAGCTGTGCAGACACATTTTGGTTCCTTGGTCTTCTCCAAATTGTGACCAAATCTGAATTCTCTCTAATTATGACTTGAAATTAAGTTTCCTCTATAAATGCTGTGAATGGCTTTTGTAGTTTCCTCCACTGGCACCAACTAGAGCTCCTCACTGCTTTGATGAGAGGTAAGAGGAAGCTTTGCAAGTCCTGGGGATGAGATTCACCAAAGCCCACAGATGTCAGCTGACAACAGTGTTCTCTCCTGGAAACTCCCAGAAGAGCCTGGCTTCATGTTCCTCACTTTAGCATAGGTGCCTACAGCTCACACCCCCCAGAACTGAAAATCACAGCGATGCTCTGGCACAGCAAAAGCGAGCACTATCAGAGCTGTGTACATGCTTTTGCAGTTGCACAGGAGCATAGCACATAGGGCCTTGTGGTTTGTTCCTGCTCCTGGCACCCTTGGCCACTCACAGCCTCTCAGCACACGCCAGTACCTGCCATCAGGCTCTAAGTGGCTGGTGCCCCAGGCAGGCAGTGCCTCGCCTGCCCCTGTCACCACTGTCCACTTTCTCCTGGAATGACTGCAGGCAAATCCAGCCCTCCCGTTGCCACAGATCAGAGCACTGAGACCCCGGACAGACAGCAGGCAATTGGGCTCTTCTGGAGCCCAGCTGCTAGGGTCAGCCCAGCCCCTGTGCCATGGCAGGCATCAGCCTTTCAAAACAAACGATCGACTGTGCAAAGCAGCTTCCACGGGGAAGGGGGAAATGAATTCCTCCCTGATCCCCCTCCTGAGCTCAGCTTATCCCTGAAGCATGAGATTCAATTACCCTTATCATTATTGTAGCTTGCTTCGCTAGAAATGTTATTAGCGGTGATGAAATTATCCAGCCCTGTTTTACACTGGGGAGGCAGGAGCAGGCTCCTCACCTCAGCTGCCAGCAAGCAGGAGGCAGGAGCTCCCCTCGGCAGAAGGGGAAAGGCTCCTCTCCAGTGCCACAGCAGCTCCCACACAAAGGCAGGCTCGGGACGATGCCCTAAATTTATGTGACCCTCATCTGGACAGAAATCTCCAGCTGAGAACCATAAGCACACAAACCTCAGTCCTCCTGAACCGCATCCTCACCCACGCTGCGACCTCCAGGGCTTTGTGGCATCACAGTGCAAAGATGCAGCTACTGGCAGCACGATTCCCAGCCCCAGCCCCTTTCTCAGCCCTAAGCAGGACTATTCCAAATTGTACTGCTTGAAATGAGCCTCCTTTATCAGTGCCAAAAGTGAACCTTGCCCTGTAACTGTGCCGGGTAGAACTCCAGCTACGTCACCTAGGTATATAGAGGCAACAGGAGAGGTTTCTGGCCTAGGTGACCACGACCTTTGCCATGGAGCACTGGCAGCACACATGCCCCAAGAAAAGTCAAGCAGGCTTTTGTTCCTGGAGATCAGGAAGTGGTCTGGAAGCAGGCAGCCATAGAGCTTTGCTCTCCAAAAGCACCGGGTAGCCAGACTGGCCACACTAGGAGAGGAGAAAATCAGGATCTGAGCACGCAGGACCACAAGGACCTGGAGAGTCATCCACTAGGCAGAGGGACAGGAAAGGGAGGGCACAGCCTGCTTTCCAGGGCTGCTCACCAGACATTAAACATACTAAATAAAGAGCAGAGGTACTCACAAGCAATGCAGCAGGTTAGCCTCAAGCACATCAAACTTGGAGTTGCCCCAGACCAGCTTCACCCCTGTCCAGTTATAGACCAAGTTCCACCTGAGTATCATCTGCTTGCAGGCCACCAAGGTCCAGAGCCAGGCCACAGAGGCTCTCAGCAGCAGTCTCACCCCAGCTGTAGGACACAGGCACCACACTGCTCCCTGCCTGGTCTCGGGGGATGCCTGGGTGCATGGCACAGGCAGACCTGAACAGAAGCTCCCCCAGGACTTGCAAACCAAGATCAGTGTGTCAGAACCAGCACGTCTAGTAACTGAGGAGGAAATCAAGCCAGAGCTATCAGGGAGACAATTAAGCTTGAACCAAACCAGTCCCTCTCACCATGCCCTTCAGGGTCTTGTTAGGTTGTGGTTTAAGCAGAGCTGGAAGCAGCCTCGTCCCAGCTTGGAAGAAGCAAGCCAGGTACCAACAGTGCAAGGGAGAGCTCAGGTGTGTTTGAGGTGCCCTGGTATAATGGGAGCAGACCTGTGTGAGGAGAAAGGACAGCTGTGGTCTGCAGGTACCCGCAGCTGGGCATGGGCAGGCTGACAGGCTGCTCTGTGGGCTGGGGCATCAGGCAAAGGCAGAGGTAGGACAGCAAGGAAACAGAAGGGGAATAAAAGAGCAGGAGCACAGCACGGATGGACATGAGGAGAGCATGGCTCCTGGCAGAGACCTTGCGGGTGCATGGGCACAGCCACCCACTCCAGAGCTGGAGCAGAACCAGGCACAAGGCTGCCCGTGCCAAGCTGTGGGTACCAAGATCAGAATCACAGAACCTTAGAGGTTAGAAGGGACCTCCAGACATCATCCAGCCCAACCCCCCCTCCCAAGGCAGGGTCACCCAGGGTAGTTCACACAGGAACACACCCAGGTGGGCTTTGAAAGTCTCCAGATGAGGAGACTCCACAACCTCCCTGAGCAGCCTGTTCCAGAGCTCTGTTGCCCTCACTGTAAAGAAGTTTCTCCTCATGTTGAGGTGCAGCCCTCTATGTACTCATTGGTGATGTTTCTAAGACTATGCATAAGGTGTTGCCCTCAAAGATGGCGTGGAGCAGAGCAGTGGAAGCAGGCAGGCACCCAGCACACAGGCCCCTGGTCAGCCTAAGCATCGCTGGGGTGCTCGGGTCCAGCTGTCCCAGCACTTGTGACCAGGGTGTTGTGACTGTGTGTGCAGACAAAATCAGTCGAGAAGAGCAGCTTGTCGGGCACCCTGTGGTGGGGGAGGTCTGCATTTCATTTCCTCGAGCTCTGGCTTCTCTCTGCACACACAGCATCCCCTGAAGGGGCTTCCCCTTCTCCAGCCAGCTCCAACTCCTCCTCAGCATCTTCTCCCTTTGGAGCAAGTTTTAAATTCATCACTGTTTTTAAGAAAGCACTTAAAGAACAAAGCAGAACTGATAGCTAAATTAAACCTGCTGAGAGTGTCTGTTTAATTGAAAATGCCATCTGTAATTTAAATGTCAGAGCTGGGATGGTTATTAAAACCCTTCTTGATTACTGTGCCTCATTTCACAGTTTCAAAACAGACAAGAAAAGGCTGCAAATGGGCCATATAACACAGCAGCACCACACCATTAATAAGCCTCTCCACAACACACCAGTGGGGGCCAGGCCAGCCCAGGCCTGCCCCACAGCCATTACTCCTTCTGTCCTTGTCCACCATGGCCAGGCTGCCCCTTGTCTCTGCCTAGCATCAGCCTGCCAGAAGGACAGCAGATCCTCTTCTCTCTTGCAGGCTGCAGAGCAGAGCAGCTGGGAAATTCATTCATCTCTTCCAGAACCTGCAGGCAGGAAACCTCCTGAATGCTGGACAGAGTTGGGCCCCCTCCTGAAGTCCAGCTGCAGACCGGAGAGGCAGCTGTCAGTGTCCTTGCACTGGCCCTGTGCAGCTGGCAGGTGTCTGCTGCTTGCTGCCTCCTCCCCACTCCTGCCTTCAGCAAACTCACTGGCGCCCACAGATGTTGCCCTGTTGTCACCTGCCACCCGCCCGTGGTTTTGCTCTCTGCCCTGGGGGGGAGAGGAGGTGGCTGGTGGAGAGGGAGGAAAAGGGACAAGCTCCTGATCATATCAAGGTCACAGAAAACAGAGCTTTCTCCTGATCCCGGGCAGGTTACTACCAGCTCTGGTGCAGAGGAAAGAAGAAAACAAATCAGCAGCTGCTGAAGTAGCAGCACCAAAGGCAGGTTTGCATTAAACAAGCACCATCCATCATTCTCAGACTACAGTTAATAAACCATGGGGCCTCAGTAAATTACAGCAGGAGCCAGAGGAGCATGCAGGCCACAATAAGCAGGTGCTGCAAGTCATCCCCTGCCTACTGCCCCCCTCACAAAATCATTTTGATTGGAAAAGACCTTTAAGATCATTGAGTCAAACCATTCTCTAATGCTACGTAGTCTGGTACTAAACCATGTCCTTCAGCACCACATCTCTGTGCCTTTTAAGCGCTCCCAGGGAGCAGCAAGCAGCCCAACTGCTTTCTGCCAAGGAGGAGGAGAGCTGGCTTCACAGATGCCCAGACAAATCCATCACCAACCCCGGGTATGACAGTACAGCTACCTTCTTGGCCACTGGTCAGGCTATCCCCAGCCAGCAGGGCATCTGCATGCCACAAAGACCTCCTTTTCCTGTGTGGGTACTGTGTGCAGTGGTGAGGCCTGTAAAATTAATCAGTACTGCAGTGGGATCACAACTAATTAGTCATTAATGGTCATTGTGAGAGTTGAAGGAGACTGTAATGAGTATCTGGCCACAGCACTATTGCCAGCTGCCTCGTTGCATCTCTCCTGCTTGCTCACTTCACCATTAGGTTTAGTCTGGGGTGGTGGGGAGGGGTGAAATCCATCAGTTCTCTAACCTCAGGAGCAGAAAGAGAACAGGGAGCAGGCAAACCAGTGCCAAAAGAGCTGTGTGCCAGCTCTGGATTGCCCACCACAACCTGCTGCATCCAGCTGCAGCAAGCACAGACCAGCAGTGCAGAAAAGCACTCGATGAGGTTTTGAACTTAATTTCCTCCACCCCAAACCTTGACCCTCCTGGTTGTCTTTTTAGTTTTATCCCTTAGCTTCACAGTGTAAAGAACATGAAAAGAAGTAAGCAGGAAATCAGAAAATGCATCCAGAGAGGAACTAAGACAAAGGGTAATTAACGTTGCCCCCCAGCTACCCCTGAGAAGCCCACTGCAGTTAGGCGGCAGAGCACTCTGCCCTGCGCCCAGCAAAGGCTGAGCGCAGACTGCTGCTACAGAAAGCCCCGCCCACGTTACAAAAGGCAGTAATTAAACCCATAATAAGCTGCAATAATTAATGAAACTTTAAAACAGCATCTTCAGGCTGTGATGTTAGAAATGGTAATTTTAAAAGACAAACTTAACAGGACACTATAAAAGGAGAAAGAGATCACTGGGGAAGGCTGTGCTGGCAGCTAGTGCCGGGAGCTGATCTCATCCACCAGTGACTTGCCAAGCGCCAGGGACAGCCAAAGCCGGGAGCTTGGCACACTGGGCTCACCAAAACAGGCAGAGGGCACCTTGGAAAGGTCAT
The DNA here is from genome assembly GCF_015220805.1 of Pogoniulus pusillus. Lineage (NCBI taxonomy): Eukaryota > Metazoa > Chordata > Aves > Piciformes > Lybiidae > Pogoniulus > Pogoniulus pusillus. The sequence continues at coordinate 10,054,849 of NC_087299.1, read as the reverse complement.
GCTTGAGCACCTTGAACAGCTCCACGCCAGCAGAGCCCCAGCCCCAGCATCTCGAATACAGAGTCCCACAAGTGCTTACAAAACAAGCAAGCAGAGTTCGGGAAGGCACTCGGGAGCAATCTCTCTGTATCAGAGCTCAGTGGGGGAGTTCAAGACCTTAAGAGAGCCTGTCTTAACTCGGAGCATCTGCAGACAGCTACACTGCTTAGCAGAAAAGGACTGTCAGAGAGAAAGGAGGAACTTCCTCTGCATGCTGATCTCTATCCTTCCCATGCTCACATACTTGACCTGCGTTTTGGGGACTGTGTCTGGTGGCAACCTGTAACCTGCAGTGAGCACTCGTGGATTTAATGAGCAGGGTTCACAAACTCAGTCTGGACTAGGAGCATGCCAAGTGTTTCCAAGACATGTAGAGCCTTTTGGCTCTGGTATCTCTAGGTGTGTTGCACATTACCTTAAGGCAGGGAGGTAGCTCAGCATCACAAAAGCTACCACATACAGAGGATTCACCTGAAAATACCTGGGCTGAAGATGTAACTTCCCTTCTGCTGAAGCAGCAAATTCTGCCTTCTGTGGCACACAGCAATTAATGAATCTGTAGGAAAATGGGCATGGGGGAAAAAACAAACTCTTGTCCTTTTCTATGCAATTCTTGAGTCACTGCTTTATAAAATACATTTCTTTTGTTCTGGTAACTAAGTCCTTTCCCTTTAGGTGGGCAGACTCTGGAGGGCTGTAGCCATAAAACTGCAGAATTCTTTCTGCATCAGCTATTCCATGCAAGATTAAATTAGGGCAGTCATTAACACTCCAGAATAATTGTCTCCTCCTTTCCAAGAAGTAGTGGCATGCACTGAAAGTAGAATAGATTCCATTAATTAGGGTCAGGATAGAAGTCTGCAAGTTTTCCTAACTTGGCTTAGAGATAAGAAAGGCTCATTTCCAGCTGTAATGCTGAGCATTCCCCTCTCCTGGCACGCAGTAACCCCGAGGAAGTGCATTCTTCCTGGAGGCTTTGAGAGGCAAGCTTGATGTGGAGAGTGTGTCTGAGTGCCCTGGCATCAGTCCAAGGAAGCACTCACAAGCCTGATTCACTGTAATCACAGGTATGTCCCACAGACATACCCTAGCATTATTTTAAGATTCACTTCTAACATTTGTGAGTAGCAAAATGCTGAACTAAATGCTCAGAAGAGGGATAAATGGTAGGGTCTGCAGCCAGAGAAACTGCAGCACGAGGAAGGTTGTTGAAGGCTACCCACGAGGCAGCACCAGAGCCAATGACTGGCACACAAATCTGCCTCCTCCAAGAGCCCACCAGACCCAGTGGCTGCCCTAGCAGAGAAGCATCTCCTTCCTTATCATCATCTCTCATGTGAAGGGAGAAAGGTCTGGCTGACCAGAAGAGCAGTCACACCCCAAGCTTCACTACAAGCCACCCCCATACAGCAATTGCCTCCTGAATCCCAGCCCTCTCAGCACTCAGCTTCCCTAAACACAGCAGCACAGCAGGACCACTGGGCCAGTGGCACACAACAGGTACCAGGTATCTGGGGGCAACAGAGAGGTCTACAGCACTGACAAGAGTGTATTTACCTGAACACACTTAAGACTGAAGGACCTGGATTTCTACCAGCAGTTCTCCCAGAGTCATGTCTTGCAGAGCTCAGTAAAAATGGCTCTGGAGTCACAACTCCTGCTTCAGCCCACCAGGGCACAGAAAACATTTCTCCTCTTACCCTGCCACCATCAGATTGCCTCTGCAGGTCAGCAGGCTGCTGCTGCAAACCCACCTTGCTTCACCTGCAGCACTTCAAACACTGCCTCAGATGCATGGTCCCACCCCCTGACCAGAGCACCGGGACCACCTCAACCAGCCCAGCATCCTCACAAAGCCTTCACTGCATGTTCCAAGGCAGAACTAGAAATGCAAACCCGTTAAGTCTTACCAGAGTGAGAGCCTAGATGGCAAGAAGTGTCAGATTCAGGAGTCTCAAACACCATGTCTTGTATCAATAACCAGGACTTTTGGTGTTATATTTGGAAGATGCACTCTTCACAGCCTGGTCCCAGCAGCATAGATGAGTTCCTCCTGAAGTACTTTCAGCGTCCTGCTGCGCACTGTATACATCACAATCGCTTTTATTCTGACTTTGGAGAGGAGCCTTGCTGCTCAGGGAACATCTCTCTAACAATCCCAAAGAAGCACCCTAAGGATTTTCCACTCTGCACCTGAGCATGTGTTCACATGCTGGATTCATTACACCTCCCGGAGCGGAGCATGGAGCCTGTTTAAGAACACTTACAAATATGCATGCACCTGATCGACTGGAGGGACTCAGCTGGGCTCGAAGAGGTCCATGCTTATGGATTTACAGGCTCTTCTCTAGTTGTCCCTAAGGGATGGGCTAGGGAAGGAGGAAGACAAAATGAGGACCTGGAGCTACAGGGGAACTGAGCACATTACAGATGCTCCTGAACTCAGGAGAAGCATCAGGCTTCCAGAGGGTGTGGAATAAGCAGCGTGAAGATAGGAACAAGGCTGATTCTCAGGCACAGAGGGGTCCACACTCCTGCAATGGACACGGCCCGAGTGTGCAAGGCTGTTCCTTCTACCTCCCCAGCAGCTCTGGGCAAAGGCACTGACAAAACCACATCCTAACTCTGCCACCAAACAAGCCACATAATTAGCAGAACACTTCTGTACTTCTAGGTCTTCTTGTACTTTGTTTTAATTAGGTACTCTGCTGCTGACTGGGGAAAGCAGAGTGACAGCCCTGAGAGCAAGAAACAAGCCACAGTTACACACAAAGGCACTCCCATCCTGACCCTTTTTTCAAAGGGAAGAGAGGATTTTGTCTCAGTAGTCTCAGCCCTGCTACTCCAAGGGGAATTGCCCAGTCTTGCTCCTGCTTCCTTCCAAGTGCCTCTCCCATGTTCCCTGAGCAGCTCACCAAAGACAGGTCAGCGCCAAGAGAAAGCTCCAGAGTCATATGGCATGACCAGCAAGAGAGACCTTCTCTTTCAGATTAGAAGCTGACTGGGCCATTGCTGTCCTCCTCTCCTTCTTGGAACACATCCACCTGCTTTCCCCTGCTGAAAGGGAGCAGGCAGGAGGCGAGGAGACACCCTAGGTGTGCAGCAGCTCTACCTTCTGGGATGCTCCCTGCAGCGAGATCCTTGGCCTGCACAGCAGACCTGGACCTTTGGGATGGAGCATTTTGAAATTCCTGCAGAAATTACATTACCTTTCCTTCTGATCTGTGCTTTATGTTCTTGCACCTCAAACTCACATTTTCTTCCCTTCCCAATTTCCCTGAGATGCTGAAGTTTCTAATTAAGTGGAAAGGCTTTTTATTCCTTACAACTCTCCAGTTATGAATAATGATACTGGCTCCTAAGTGAAAATTGTCTTTCTATTTAAATTCTGTAACTTTGGGTGGGTAAATGGGGGGGAAAAAGCAAGCATGAAGCAGTGGCCCTTGGGTCATTTGCAACTTATTAATTTCAAGCAGAGCTCTTAGCTAGCTTATTAACACTGAGTTTACTGCAGAGGAATTTAATGGCTAGGATATTAATTACCTTGCAGGCTTTCATATATAAAAATGGTTTATTTTGGTGTTACAAAGCAGCAGTAGTGAGGGGATCATTCACCAGCCTCAGCTCTGGGCTGTGCTGGCCCTGGCAAGGCTGGGTCTAGCGGCAGTCAGATGGGGGTGCTCTGAGCCCTCAGTCTGGCACTGTGTCCAAGCAGAACACCCTGTGACAGTAAATTCCTTGGAAGGGCTGATTCCTGGTGCCTCTTCCCAAAAGGATGCATCCTGTGAGAAACCCACAGCTCCCAGACTTGGTCTGTCTCTGGCAGTGCCTCCTGCCTCTGATGAGGGTCCCTCTGGACTCTCCGCAGCAGAACACTGCAGACGCACGCTGGTCAGGGACAAACCTAGGGCAGACACCTCTCGACCGCCCTTGGACGCCAGCTGTGCGCTAGGAGTGAGCCCTCAGGGGACGCAGCCACTGCTGCATCTTCTGCCCACACCAGGCCCCGTTCCAGAGGGTCCCGGTGCTTGTATGGGTGAGCATTAGCAGCTCCAGAGGCAGCCGCGGAGCACTGTTGAGTGCCAGCCTACTTTGGCCGTACCTGCTGCCATCAATCCGCCGTGCCTCCCGTCCCTGTCCCACCTGCCACCGCCGCGTTAAATCCTAGCCCGCGGCCGTCTCTGCGGAGCGCAGCTCACTCGACGGACTCCAAGTGGAAGCAAATAAACCACAACAGCGCTTTACAGGCACTGCTCAGTGCTCTGCAGTGATACAGAGCTATGATGGGGCTTGTTCTGCTGTTTTCTCTTGAGGGAGGGTTCCCCCTGCTTTGGGATGTGAAACAGGAGCAGTCATTTGCACGGCTGTTAGAGCAACCTGGCCCCTTACAAACAGGGCTGCTGCCAAGTGACCACTTCCATGGCTGCACTCGCTGTGCAAGCCAGCCACCCTCCTACACACTCATTAAGAGAGCTGCTGAGCACAAGTAGAACCCCCAACAGATGCCGGTGGGGGAAGTTAACCTACCAAATGAATTGTATATGCAACCAAAACACTGGAGAAGAAATGCAGACTCCATGCTAAACTGTCAGCACAAGTGAGGGTGTTCGCAGCTGCCCCTCTTCACCGAAGCCATGGCTATTTGCTTGGTGCTTTTCACAGGGCACAAGCACCTGCTAAAAGGGGGCGAGACAGGCACCATCCCTCCTGCTTCTCTCTGACACAGAGCACAGGGCTATCAGCAGAGGAAAGGAGCACAAGGTGGAGACTGCGAGACAAATTATTCCAAGCAAAGGAGGATGCATTAAGAGCACAACGTTCGAGATAAAATGCCAGAAGCAAAGGCAGCAGAGAAATCATCTACCTGTACCAAGGTCTTTGTCTGAACAAGCTCTGTGGCGGCACCAGAGGGGACACCTCAAACACCACACACTGCTTGCAGTGTTTGTTCACTCAAGGCTGAAGCAGAACCATCGCAGCACAAAGAGGTGGCTAAAGACACGTGGGCAAAGGGGAAAAAAGCAACCCACAACCCCGAACTCACAGATGTGGTTCCAGCTGTGTGCTGGCATGAACTGTACACTATGAGTGTATAAGCAAGGGCAGGTCTCCTCCCAGGGCTGCACCTCTTTTTGCAGGTAATAAAGCAGGGAGAGGAGGAGAGGAGAGGAGAGGAGAGGAGGTAGAGCAGCATCACACCCACAGTCTGCATTTAGGAGCAAGGACAACAGTGGAAAAACCTGTGAGAACTCACAGCACAAGGAACAGCCTCTGGAGCAGTAAAATGAATGCAGAGGAGAAAGACAGGTTAAAATCATGTTTCCCTCCTTTTCTTTATTCAGTTTTTAAACCCTGCTAATTCCTCCCCTTCTAAAATAAAAACCATTCTTTTATCTGCTCAGCTCTTCAAAGAAGTTAAAGGATTTGGCATCTTCTCTGCCCTTTGTACCTCCTTCAGATGCATTTGTTGAATATGGAGGAGCACTCCTTTTATATTCCCAGCTCAAAAGGATCAAAACAAGGAGCTGGGGACTGGTGTCTGAATTGTTACTAGGGCAGAAACCCAGAAGCACTGATTCGAATCTGATCCTGCCTCTTCTCTCTCAGATACTCCTTAGCTCCTTCAGCCCTGTGCCTCTGCCCTTACATCTCCACTCCTTCGTTGCAGACGGGTGAGAATCATGACCAAGGTGGTTAGTTCTCCTCCTCCTCCTATTTTTCCTCAAGTGAAAATGCCATTTCAGCTAAACTAAAGTCTCAGAGATAAGGGAAGATACAATTTTTACAAAGAACCCATATACTTGCCAGAGAAATGAGGGATGTGGATAAAAATCAAAGTTGCTCCAGTGAAAAGAACATGTTCTGATTGTTAGAGCTACAAAGAAGCTTAAGTTTCTCCTCCCACCTTAGGCTAGAGTCTCTGTCTCTGAGCAGGTCTCTGCCAACTCCTCCTGCCAGTTTTGCTGAAGCTTGCTCCCCTCAGGCTCTGATCACACCAGCCTTTGTCTGACCACCTGATATTTATGCTCAGAGAGATGAGGACAGGTTTGAAGACCATGAGCAAGTCCATCACACAACACTGCCTTCATCCCCCTCCATACAGCCTGCTGGGGATTGAGGTAAGGATGGTCCTGGCTTAATGAATTCCTCTAGGCAGAGGTTCCCCCAGCAATGACAGCCCAGGGATCACAGGCTCAGGATGTCAGGGGTTAGAAGAGACCCAAAGAGATCATCCAGTCCAATCCCCCTTCCAGAGCAGGACCAAACAATCTAGCTCAGGGCACACAGTAACACATCCAGACAGGCCTGCAAAGGCTCCAGAGGAGACTCCACAGCCGCTCTGGGACCCTTCCAGTCAAGAAGTTCCCCCTTGTGTTGAGATGGAACCTCCTGTGCTGCAGCTTCCATCCATTGCTGCTTGTCCTGTCCCAGGGAGCAGTGAGCAGAGCCTGTCCCCCCCTCCTGACCGCCAGCCCTCAGAGATCTACAGACATTGATTAGATCTCCTGTCAGTCTTCTCCAGACTAAGTAGCCCCAGGGCCCTCAGCCTCTCCTCATCAGGCACTGCTCCAGTCCCCTCATCATCCTTGTAGCCCTCCACTGGACCCTCTCCAGTAGATCCCTGTCCCTCTTTAACAGGGAAGCCCAAAACTGAAGGCACTACTCAAGATGAGGTCTCAGCAGGGCAGAGTAGAGGGGCAGGAGAACCTCCCTTGACCTGCTGGACACACTCTGCTTAATACACCCCAGGATCCCATTGGCCTTCATGGCCACAAGGGCACATTGCTGCCCTATGGGTGTTCTCCACCAGCACTGCCAGGTCCCTCTCCCCAGGACTGCTCTGCAGCAGTCACCTCCCAGCCTGGACTGCTGCAGTTTATTGTCCCTCCCCAGGTGCAGGACTCTGCACTTGTCCTTGTTGAACCTCATTTGGTTCCTCTGTGCCCAGCTCTGTCCAGGTCTCTCTGGATGCCCTCACAGCCTGCAGCTGTCTCAGCCAAGCCTCCCAGTTTGGTGTCAGCAAACCTCCTGAGCAGACTCTGTCTGTGCCCTCATCAATGTCATTGATGAAGATGTTGAACAGGACTGGACCCAGCACTAATCCCTGGGGAACTTCACTGGTTACAGCTCTCCATCTGGACCTGGCACCATTGATCACCACTCTTTGAACTCTACCTTGTAACCAGTTCCTAACCCCCCTCACTGCCTGCTCTGCCATCCCACGCTTCCTGAGCTTGCTCACCAGGATGTCATGGGAGATGGTGTCAAAGGCCTTGCTAAGGTCAAGGCAGACTATATCCACTGCTCTCCCTGACTCTACCCATTCAGTTATGGCATCATAAAATGCTACCAGGTTAGTCAAGCATGACTTCCTCTTGGTAAATCCACGCTGACTACTCCTGATAACCTCCTTCTCTTCCAAGTGCCTTGAGATGCCCTCCAGCGGGAGCTGTTCCATTGTTTCTCCAGGGATGGAGGTGAGGCTGACAGGTTGATAGTCCCTTGGAACCTCTTTCTTGCCCTTTCTGAGTGACATTGGCTCTGCTCCAGTCCTCAGGCACCTCTCCTGTCTGCCATGTTGGGCAAAAATGATGGAGAGTGGCAGAACAATAACCTTAGGCAGTTCTCTCAGCACCCTTGGGTGCAACCCATCAGGGCCCGTGGACTTGTGAATGTTCAATGTGTGTAACTGATCCTAACCCAGTCTGCACTGACCAGTGGGGAGCATTCCCTCCTCCAGGCTTCTTCTCCTTCATCCAGGGTCTGGAGTCCATAGGGGAGTTCAGCCTTAGGTGTAAAGACTGGAGCACAGAAGGCATTCAGCAGCTCTGCCTTCTCTGCACCCTCAGTTCTCAGGCTGCCTCCTGGCTCAGCACTGCCCACACCTTCCCTGGGCTTCCTCTTCCTACTGAGAGATCTGAGAAGCCTTTCTTGTTCTATTTCCTTTGCCAGCTTCAGTTCCAAAGGGCCTTTGGCCTTCCTTGTTGCCTTCCTACATGCCCTGACAATTTCTATATGGCTCTCCCAAGTGACCAATCCCTTTCTCCATGAATTGTAAGATTCCTTCTTCCCTGAGCATTCCTTCAGGAGCTCCTTGCTCAGCCATGCAGCTCTCCTAGCACAGCTACCTGATGTTTCGCTCAGGGGCACACAGCTGGCTTGGGCTTGGAGGAAGTGGTCTTTAATAATTAACCAGCTTTCTTGGGCTCCTTTCCCCTCCAGAGCCTCAGCCTGTGGGATTGCTGCCAGCACGGCCCTGAAGAGCACAGAGTTAGCTCTGCAGAAGTCCAGAATTGCAGTTCTACTTGTTGCTCTGATTCTGCCCTGTAGAACACTAAACTCCACCATGTCATGGTCACTGTCCCCAACACTGCTCCTGACCTTTATGTCCTCAACCAGTCCCTCTTTATTAGTTAATACAAGGTCCAGCAGTGCACCTCTCCTTGTTGGCTCCTCCACTACCTGCTACCTGCATCAAGATGTTATCACTGATACACTGCAAGAGCCTCCTGGCCTGGCTGTGACAGCTTCCCAGCAAACATCAGGGTGATTGAAGTCACCTATGAGTACCGAGGGGTTAGCTCTAGAGTTGTCTGTAGAAGGCCTCATCAACATCTTCAAAGCACTGAAACCAAAGCACTGAAACCAATCAAAGCCAGACCATGTGGCTGAGTCTTCCCCTCTTGGAGTGGCTGCTCACAGGGCATTTCAGGAGCCTCTTGTTTTGTGACAGCTGGAATTACAGGCAGTTCGACTAAAAGGCCCTTTTTATGGTGCAGATAGATGCTGTAATCTGTTTTAATGGCTTTTCCAGCAAAGCCTTTGACACATTTTCATTACAGTAATGCTTTAATGCAGAAAGCATTCATACAATTAGGATAAAGTCTCGAAGATCTCTTTATGGAAGGTGGCAGTGATTTTACTTCAGCACTGTTTTTCAACTGGTACAGCAGGACCAGCTTTAAAAAGCTGCTCTGCACAGGCCAAATTGGACCAATTCCATCCTTCAGCACAAACCCTACTCCCTAGTTACGAGGTCAGCACTACAGCTGATGTAAACATGCACTGCTCTCCTCCACAGCCCAGGCCAAGTCAGAGGAGAGTGTTGTGCAGCCAAGTGGTGCCAGTTCAGGACATCATCCAGTTTCCAGAGACAGCCAAATGTGCACTGCTCTCAGCCAGCAGTGAGCTGAGTGCAGAGCCTCTGGCTCCTTCACACACTCAGACCTCTGTCTAGAGATCAGAGGACAGGGCAATGACCACCTCATTGCATGCCAGTTACATGCCCACTCATTTCTTCCAGCTCCACCAGTTATCTACAGGTACCCCCTGCCTCACACTGGGCACAGCTGTGGCAAACAGCACCTCTGGCTGCTGGAAAAGAATCACAGAACCACAGACTTGTCAGGGCTGGAAGGGACCTCAAGGATCATCTATTTCCAACCCCCCTGCCATGGGCAGGGACATCTCACACTAGATCAGGTTGCTCAGAGCCACATCCAGCCTAGCCTTAAAGACCTCCAGGGACGGAGCTTCCACCACCTCCCTGGGCAACCTCTTCCAGTGCCTCACCACTCACATGGTGAAGAACTTCTTCCTAACATCCAACCTGAATCTACCCACTTCTAGATTTGCTCTATTCCCCCTAGTTCTCTTACTACCTGACATCCTAAAAAGTCCTTCTCCAGCTTTCCTGTAGCCCCCCTTCAGATACTGGAAGGCCACAGTAAGGTCTCCTCAGAGCCTTCTCTTCTCCAGACCAAATAGCTCCAACCCTCTCCATCTGTGGCCATAGGAGAGGTGCTGCAGGAAAAGCCTGTGTAGCTGATAGAACCAGTGAGCAGCTCACTCCCAGTCTCCTGGAACTGGTTTAAAGGGAGAATGCAGCACAGAGCAAAGATGAGACAACTTCTCTGAGCTAAACCAGTCGACAGCGAGGTCTTTGCTCTCCTGCCAGTACCAAGAAGCATCAATAGACCACAAGCAGAACTTCCAGCTTGCTGCTAATAGAAGGGGATAAGGACTGGTTGTCTCCACTGACCACAGAGCATGCTTGGAAGACTCACATCTGCAAGTGAAGTGGTTTTCTGAGCTCAGCATGGCTTGTGTGTGTTGGTCTCCTGAGCTGGGGGAGGGAGCCAACAACAGCATCACTTCTTCAGTGGAAATCCTGCAGCTGAGCACTGCTGCTCACCACCAGGCACATGGCAAAGGTCTTGCCATGGAACAGCCCCATGCTGCAAGAGATATAATTACATTTCTGGCTCTGTTACTCTCTTCCTTCACCTATAAAACAGATTCAGTGAAGAGAAGCAACCAGCTCCTCATTTAGTAAGGCTTCACCTCACTGCCAGAGCAAGCTAAAAATAACCTGAAGGAATAAGTCTCTTACATAAACTATGAGATTCCAAAGTTTCTTTTCAAAAGCCTACCCCCTAAACCCCAACCTGCCACCAGCACAGAGAAGGAAGCTGGGAAACCTTTTCACTGTCCTCTAGCCGGGTGCACACAACTGCTTCCAGCCTAAATCTTGTGCCACTGCCTATGTCCCTCTCCAGCTAACACACAAATTACTCCAGCCTCTAGCCTCAGGAGCCTCAAGATAGTTTAATTAGTGAAATAAAGTCCTTTGCTAAAGCAGCACAAAGAAAACTCTCAAGTCTCAGCTAGACTCTGCATTGTGTCCGAGCACCCTCTGGCTACCCCAGCCAAACAACCCCCTGCTGCCAGCCAGTCCTGGGGGAGGGAGTCTTAGGAGCCCTGCACAAGCCATTTGGGAGCATCTCCCAGTCCTGGTAGGCACAGAGAGACAAAAGGGTGCTCAGCAAGCGCGGCTCATCCTGCAGAGAGGCAGCGCTCCTGCTTCAGATGGCAGCGGCTCATTAAGGGATGTAAACAGCTGTCTCGGAGGGCAGATTTGTTCTTAATGGGAAAAGCAAGGAAAGCCCTTGCCTCCTCATTTCACACTGATGAGGTGAATGAATTTTATCTTGGCTTGAAATAATATTTCAACGGGAGATGACTGCCAGCAGAGGGGGTCATGGATTCTGTCTCTGCCCTGCTGAGAAGAAAGGGCTTCGGTGGAAAGCAGAGCTGACAGCAACCCACTACCAGCAACTTCTGCTCCGGGCTCAGAGGCAGGCAGCATCTCAGCTCCACCAGGGAAAGGAAAAGAGCCCTGTTCCCACAGCAGCTAAGAGAATGGTGCACAGCGATGGCTTGGAGAACGGGGCTGGACAGAGGCAGCCCGGGCAGCCCAAAGGCACCGTGGTGGAAGCCAAGCAAGTGACAGTTTGCTGCCCAGACGGCACCACAAGGGCAGCACACATCTGCACAAGGCGAAGCTCAGCCCCTCAGTCTCAGGTTTCCATGGACTTCAGTGGCTTGGCAGGAGAGTCACCACTGCAGCAGCCCAGCTCCCAGCCCTGCAGAGCCACATCCTGCATGTGACTGCAGAACCAGCCCTGCCTCAACAGCCCTTCCATCAGCACTGAAACGCAGCTGGACGGGTCACAGCCGGCACAGACGGCAGCACTCTTGGGCCCTGCGTGGAAGGAGTACACTGAAGACCTACCCAGCAGAAGATGAAACATAGCCAGGGTAATGCTGCTAGAGTGAAATAGTACTGGGTAAGACAGACCATTTAAGAGCTATTTAAGTGACATGGATGTGGTGCTGAGGGACATGGGCTAGTGGTAGTAGCTTAGCAGTAGTGGTGGGATCATGAGCTCCAGGCAAGCAGCTGAACTTCATTTGAAAGGTTTCTTCTCACCTCAACAGTTCTTTTATTTTATGATTCTATAGGGTTGCCTCCAAATATGAAGTTTGCAGTGGGACATGAGTGCAGAGTCAGTGGCACGCCTGCAGAAGCAGCAGCACCATTCCACTTGAGTCTCACTCTTCTCTGCCCATTACTGCTCAGCTCCCTGGTCCTGCACCACAAGCACCCATGTCTGTGCAGGGATTTCCCCCCAAACGTGAGCTGATCAGAGGGCATGGCAGGAACAAGCCAATCAGGGTTCCCCAGGTTAATGGGAAATCTGTCGCTTGAAATGTCACCAGCAGTGTTGCAATGATTAAATCCCAGTCTGAAGTCCCCAGCCCTTTTCTTATTGACTAAATCAAGTGCCTTATATTGACAGGGCTTCTGTAAAACGTTCCAAGACACAGAGAAATCAATTTGTTATTAGACTAGCCAGGCCTTGGAGGTACATTTGAAGGGTTTCCTGATAGAAGAGATTTGGTGGTTTTCCAGCCATAATTCAACCCTCCCTTCATATCTTACCCCTACTCTAAAAGGAGACAAAGGAAGCAAAGCCTCTTTCCAAGCATCAACACAGCAGGGAGCTTGCAGCCTCCATCAGGGCACTCAGAACTCAGCTTCAAGAAGGTGTTGGGAAAGGAGGAGACCACCGTGCTACCAAACCAGTGTACCAACACCCAGACTGACTTGGCCCTGGGGTAATCTGTCAGTGTTGGAAAGCAGCCTTTTGATAAAAAGGGCAAGAACCGAGACCAAACAAGCCAGTTCCACAGCTCAACAGCCTCAGCTGGCCAAAGACGCATTCTCTTTAGACACCTCTGCTTCTCCTCTTCAGTACTTAGCTGAGAGCAGCCAATGGTGTAATGGTACAATGATCAGATGCTCTAAGCCCCCGCATCTCCTAGGGTGTGCACAGCCTTACTATTGTTATCTCTACAGCAATCCTCCTCTAGAAAGCAGATCGCCCACAATTAAAGGAGTATTTGACTGGAGTAGCTAGCCAGGGCTGGAGTAGCTAGGCATTTCTGATGCTGAACAGAACAGCACAACTACATTTATCAGCTGAAAACCAAGCCCCAAATCCTAGAACAACAACATCTCTCTGAGGCTGCAAAAGCATGGGTGGAAGCAGCCATACAGCTGTGCAGAGTCCCCAGCTGTCATCCTCCCTCCTCTCCCCACCCCTCTCTCTTTTTTTTAAGAAACAAACGAGCATTACCCAGCATTATCCAGCATACTGTGATAGCAAAATCAATTCCTTTGCACCAAATTACCTCTATTTAAATAGATTTATTTTACGTCGATTGCCAGAGAAATGCATCTTCCATCGGCAGCAAAGCAAAGCTCTTTGCTCCTTTTAAAAGGAAAGGAAGCTTTCCACAATGTGTTACCAGCAGGGAAGATGCTGAGGGGCTCTATTTTCTACTTAGTGCTCTCAGTAATGTGTCTGCTTATGCAGCTTCAAAAGGAGCAGGAGATTTTGCAGTTAAAAGGTACAAGGAGCTTGGCAACATCAAACAGCCACCCCAAGCAGCACGTACATTGCCTGCTGAATTGAGCAGAGGTTGCTCCTTGCTTTCCTGACCTCACTGGGAACACCAAGTCTTGGGGAAAAGGAGCCTAAAGGAAATGTTTGCCTGCAGCACTGTCAGTGATTTTGAAACCTGCACTCCCTGGCTGTCAGAGGAACACCAGCTGAAATGGTGCCAGTCACGGTTACACCTTACGAGGGCAGAGTAAGGAGCTTAAGCCTCTCAATTTACCCAGCTACCCTGGCAGCAGTCCCCTCATCCCCTTCACTGCTCTCTCAGCCACAGGGGATGAGAGAGACGCTGCTTGGCAGGGACACTGCCATACAACCTCTGGAGCCAGTCTGAGGGATTGTTATTGGATCTCTGTACCATTAACTGCTTGTTAATGGGTGGAAGGAGCATTTGCAGGAATAACCTCTATTCGTCATCCCATGCTCAGCTGAAGGCAGAGCCAGGAGTGCTCAGCAGGGCTCCAGAGCTTTGCTCTGGCAAGATCTAAAAAGGCAGGGCTTGAACTCCTCACTGACCATCTACTGAGGGGCTGACACTCCTCCCCATCAAAAGAGTCAAGGTGCAAGGAGAGCTATGGGAGAGTGCTCAGCATCTCGCATTTCTCAGTGCAGCCACCACGGGTTTTGCTGGGACCAGTGCCAGTCAAGAGACTCAGCAACCCTTCCTGGCTCCAGCAGGGCAGCAGAGAGTGAAGCAGAGGAGACATGGACCCTGAAAGGAGAGAATGAGCCCAAAGTTTAACTGGGCTCCTCCTTAGGGCCTGCCTGGAAGACAAAAGCCATACAGATGATCCATTTCCTCTAGCAGGATGCATACCTCTGTTTTCCCCCAATTAATCTCTAATTAAACACTGACGCAGAGAAGCAGAGACCATAATTAAGAGAAATGCTAGGACACAAATCCAGTTAGGGCCAGGTCAAGAGTACTTACGTATTCAGAAATGAACATGCCTGACATCCTGGTGCAAAACAGCACTTTCCAAGTCATTGTTCCAAGCACTGAGCACTTGCCCACCCCATGCCTCCCCGTACGGAGCAAGTGCAAACCAGGAACATCCCTCCCCATCTGCACAGAAGGTGTTCAGTTGGACCAGCCTGGCTTGCAGAGACACTCACCCCTCACAGAGCAGCACCCATGGCATGTATTAGCCACTGCCCTGGTGTGGTACTTTGGGACACAGTTTAATGGCCATGATGATCTTAGCTTGATGGTTGGGCTCAATGATCTTGGAGGTCTTTTCCAGATGAAGTGGTTCTGTGATTCTGTATCAGTAAATGAGACAGGACAGGCTGAGCAGTGGAGACAGGCAGGTGAAGTAGCACAGCTTGGCTACAGCCACTCTCAGAGCTTGTGACAGCCCTGAGGACTTCATCGCAGAGCTACTTTAGTATTGGCCTGGCCAGGCTGAGCTAACTTCAGAGGTGGTGAAGCAGATCCAAGAAAGCTTCCTCCACTCCTGTAAACCAGTGACTTTTAAAACATTCCCTTAATCACCTAGGCTGAGAAAGGTATGGAAATACTGTGTCCAACAACAGCATCTCAGAAAAAGGCTTAACAGGTCTACTCCATCCAACTCTCACACTTGCCAGGGAAGTTCACTGGAAGCAGCAGGCAGTAACTCAGCCCAGCAAATAGGAGCAATCTGGTACTGCTGATCTCGGGCTGGGCGAAGCAGAAAATCAATGAGATGCTTTGGATTTGTGTCAGAGTCAGGGGAAGCATCAAAGACAAACCTGGGGATGTTTTTGCTGTTTGCTCCAATCGAGCTGGAACATGCTGAGCTCATATTCCACCAAGAAACGAACCTGAAGAGTGAATCCTCCTTCGTGTACCCTCCAAATTCCTCTTCTTGCTCTTCCTAGTGCCTGCCAGTGTCTTCTGCCTTTTGTGAATTTCCTTAACAAGTCTTCTCTCCAGCACACAAGAGCTGCTCTTCAGCTGGATAATAAAGGGGCAAATTGCAGGGCCCATAGGTGCCAGCAGCGCACCAGGCAGCTGAGAAAAAGAGTTCAATTGGCAGATAAAGAACTAATCCGGACGGAAAATTGCTTTCCATGACATTGTGTGTTCTGCCAAAGGGAGGAGAAAGAGCCTGGATGAGGCTCAGATCACACACAGTGATGTCAGCAGCCAGGCAAACACCAGCACAGCGACCCCTTAGCAAGGATCTGATCTGCAAGCTCAGCCCCAGGACCTACAGCAGGCAACAAAACCTAATCCTGGTGAGGGGATACCACGGGAGCCTGGGACCTTGCTGGCTAGAGCACAGCACTGCTCCGTCTCCTCCAGCACCAAACAAGAGGAAAGGAAAGCAAAGAGAAATCAGAAGTAATCACAGAACGGTTTTGGTTGGAAAAGGCCTCTAAGATCATAGAGTCCAACCTTCAATCTACCACCACTGTGCTCACCAGCCCATGTCCCCAAGTGCCACACCCACACATTTTTGAACACCTCCCGTGATGGTAACTCTATCACCTCCCCGTTCCAATGCCTGACTGCTCTTTCAGGAAAGAAGTGTTTCCTAGTCTCCAACCTAAGCCTCTCCATGGACAGCTCCAAGCCATTTCTTCTTGTCCTATCACCTGATACTGGGGAGAAGAAAACACCACACACACACTCCAATCTCCTTTCAGGCAGATGTAGAGAATGATGAAGTCTCTCCTCAGCCTCCTCTTCTCCAGACTAAACAACTCCAGTCCCCTCAGCTGCTTCCCACAAGACTGTAAGGATGACCCCTCACCAAGGACAAGAACCCCTTCATCCTAAACTCATGCAAACAGCAGGCTGATTTATACCCCCAACCAGCCAAGGCTCTTTCCAGCTTTTCTTTTCACAGCCTTTGTTTTCACGATTCCCCCCCCCCAGCCACTCCATGCCCAGGCAAGGTAAGGGACACTGCACACCTCTGAACTGCCATGATGTACTTCAGCAGCAAGCTGCACAGGGCAAATTGTCCTTTGACATTGACCAGAGAAGCAAGGGGATGAGGGAAGAGAAAAGGTATTTCCTTTTTGTCATGGTTGAGTCAGCAACAGCAGCTGTGGGATTACACAGCCTGGTTCCCTTCCCTCCCTGGCCCTGGGTCAGGTCCCTGGGTCCTGCAAGCGAGCAGTTGAACCGTGGACATTATGATTAACATGCAGGAGAGAGGAGTGAGCCAGGGCTCATTTTCAGCTTGTCAGGGCCCACAAAATAAATTACAGAATAAAATCCCAGAATGACAGAATAATGAGCAATTCATTTGAAATGTAAAATAAATAGGTAAATCTCTAGTGAGCTGGCAGAATAAATGGGATTCAGCTGACATTTGGTGATTAAATTAAACAGTAATGACCTCATGAATAATGGGTTACAGGATTGAATTTGGAGGGCAATATTTTCCTAAGTGGGGGGCAGAAGGACATCTTACCCAGAAAGGGGCAAGCTACACTTTCACATTATCTTCAGTGCTCTTCACAAACTCCCCACTTCTGAATTGCTGCACAGCCCCGAGGACGTGGACGTCCTCTGAAGAGACCAACCAAAACTCTACTGCCTCCAAGAGCCTTAGACAAGATCTTCAGCAGGAGCAGGATCCCCAGCCCCACAGAGCTGGCACTGCTGGTCTGGGCTCAGAGAGGCCAAGGGCCAACTAAAGAGGATTCCTCCCCAAATCAAAACCAACAGGAACATCATTAGGGCGTGCAGCAGAGCATCCCTCCCAGCAAAGCTAGCTGCTGCGTTCAGGGACATCCACCTTCACCTGCATGGTACCCCAGCCCCCCAAGCACACATTCTTCTCTCCCAGGTCAATCCACACCAAATGCAGGGCCAAGTTTTCTGGTTTTTTCCTCTCCCCCCTGCCCTCAGCTGCTGGTATTATTAAAGGATTCTAGGGTAATGACAGCTGCTGTTTCTTGACCTGCCGTTCTGAGCTTGTTCTTGTACCGATCAGCTGCAGACAGAGCTGTCACTGACCCCGGCTGTTGTTGAGAGCTAGATCCACTGATGGCCCAAGATGCCTTCCCCAGCTGCTGCTGGCCAGCCTCTTCTCTAGAAAGAAGGGGCCAGTCTCTTTTCCCAGCCAACCCCCCAGCAGCATAGTCGCTCCTGCCTTTGTCTGCTGTAACTTAGTCACTGTCCAAGGAAGATTAAAAAGGGAAAAAACCGTGAAATTTCATCCTGGCTCAGGCCCAGGAAATCCTGCTGTGTATCAAACAGAATGAAAACAAACAAAGACTTCGTTGCAAAACATAGTCAAGCATTTCAGAAAAACACAAATACTGAAGCTTCAAATATTTACCTTCCTGCCTCACATCACTCTCCAGTCCCCAGCTTTGACTCAAAACTTCATTTCACAGCTCTGCTTGGAAAGGGTTTTCTCCTCCCTCCTCAGACTAAGCAGCAGCAACCCCTCACTCAATGCAAGGACTAAGCAGCAGCACTTAGCCACAGCAAAGCCTCTATCCCCTTTCTGCATACACCTCCCCCAGTGCTCACATCAGAGAGGGGAAGACCCCAAAGGCAGCAGGGGACCCCAAACCCAGCGGCATTTTTGTTGTGGCACCTGCTGCTGGGTGACAGGCTGTGCAAACAGACAGACAGACAGCTGCTGCCTTGAGAAGCACAGACAGAGCTCAGGCAAGCTGACAGAGCTCTACTGTCCCACGGAGGAAGGCAGGTGTGGTGCAACGGGGACCACGCTGCAAACCTACAGGCTTAGTAGTTCTTTGTGCAGACATCTGCTCTGAAATGAAGTCCTCTGTGACCTTACACAGCCTGCATGGATCTGCACCTCCTCCACTCGCAGGGCTGAGCTGTGCCTGAGAAAGCTGGGACAGCAAGACTCAGATTTGCAGCACTGAGGGACAGAGGCCATTCCAAAATGGGAAAAGAGAATAATTAACTCATCAAGATAACATCCAGTGTGGTAAATATTGCCATAGCAACAGTTCGTTCAAAATCTGCAGCATAAAGCACACGATTTGGTCAAAAACTGCTCTCTTTGCTAAGGCAGAACAAACTTGCAGGTCTAATAACTTTTCTCCCCCCTGCAAATCAAAGCCAAGCAGAACTGTTGCCACAGGCCAATAGACTGAGAGCTGGGAAATAAATCAAGATCTACAGAGATATAAAACCTAATAATTCTATTAAGACCAAGTTAAGACAATTAAACACTGGTGAGACATCAAAAAGCTAAGTAGCCTGGAGTAGTTGATTTTATAAATGAACCAATTCATTTAAATCTATGCCCTCATAAATTGCATTTCATTCCTGCTGCACATCTTAAGCCCCAAACCTCCCTTGGTGAGAGTCACAGTCCCATGCCCAGCTAAGGCAGTCACCTGGCAGCAGTGCACCAGTAAGGAGGGAGCTGCACATACATGGCGTGGGAGGTTTGTAAAGCACAGATAATTGAGCAGCTCTGATTCTCCTTCAGAATCAGAAGGAATTGACATGTCAGAATACTTTGCTGGTCTGGATTACCATTCTACACACATCTCTCCTCTTGACCTCAGCCTCTCTGTGCCTCAAAGCTCCTATCTATAAACTGTAGAATTATATTACTCTGCAGGGATGTGATGAAAACAACAGGTAATTAAGGCTTGTAAAGGGACCGTGACATGGAGGATGCTATGCAGAGGCGAAGGACTGTCAGGAGAAGTCCTGAGTTTGATTAGAGCAAGCAACAATCCTGGGAGCACAGATGCTCTGTTTACCCTAAGTACCGGCAAGGTCTGAGTCAGCCTCAGATAGCAATCATCTCAATGGGGTTTAGAGTCCAGGACAGTGGGCTTTGTATTGCATGGCTGGCACACTTAGCAACCCCAGCCACATCCCTCCAGCTAGGCACCAGGCAGGAGGCTGACTGAACCCAGGATATTTTCAGCTTTAAAGCCAGGCAACCCATCCTGTCCCACAGGGCAAAAGGCACAGCTATCCCAGTCATCCACTCAGGGTGCATGACTGAGGAGCCTCAAAGGGCATCCCTCAGATACCCACCTAACCCAGAACTCTAGGCCATTGTCACTGGTGCTGGCACTAAGCTAAGTGGCTGCAAGTCCTCTTCCTTCTGTAACTCAAACACCTCCAGAATAACCAAAGGCAGCTGGATTAGCCCTCAACACCCTGCGAGGCAAAGCACGTTCCTCCCTCCCACGACACTAGGACCAGAACTCTCTCTGGCAGAAGAGGAAATACCTTACATGAACAGCAGCAGCCATAAGGAAGCTGAAGAGGATTTAACTACACAGCTCTGTAGAAACCAAAATCCCTACAATATACTCGTTGCAAAGCCTGAAACAGCCATGCAGCTGATCCCCACACTGCTCTCTCTGGGCAATGCCACAACTGTTGCCTTGCAGGTTTCTCAGTAAAGCTGCTCCAAGCTAAACCCCAGCCACTGTACTGGGGAATTAAACGATAACAAATCATACAGCTAAAGCCCTGTACATCATCTCCTGATGCTTCTGCTGGGAGACCAGCAAGGTTCTGCTGACCCAGTTTGTTCCAACTCACAACAGCTTGGGAGACTGGGACAACACAGTGTGACATAACTCACCCTCCCCAACCTCTTTCTACCCCTCTACTTCCCTTCCACTGCACTCCCTTCAGCTTCCTTCTCTCTGCCTGACTAGCCTCATCCTCCTTCTTGCCTGACTTTCCATGTCTGTAATTTATCTGCACAGCCTTGGAGATTAAGAGCCGTGACAAAGAACATCTCTCATCATGATGAGAAAAAGAAAACCTTTATCCGGCCAGCAGAATGAAACAGATGAAAAGCAAAGCCACTAGGAAATAGCTGGGCCCAGCTCTGTACCTTTCTTGGAGGCAAGTCCGGGGTTTCCCCGTGCTTCCCTCCCAGAGCCCTTACCACCTTCTACCCAGGCAGAGTGCCAAAAGACACCCCAGGACTTCCAGCATGTGCTGGATTTGTTGGGGTTGTAGATCCCAGCAGACAGGCAGAGCTTTTAATGCAGCCATGGCCTTGGCAAATGCCCATCAGCAGTCCCACATGTTCCCGGGGGCTGAGAGCAGGCAATGCTTTCAGAAGCCTTTCTGCCAAAGTGTCAGCAAATTCTGCATTGCTCGCAGCCTCAACAACAGATAATAACCCTAATAAAATAAAGAGGCTAATACATCTGCACCAACAGCTAGTGAAAAAGGGGAAACTTAAATGGAAACATTGCCTGGGATTTAAATGTCAAAGGAGAAATCGTTCCTCTGCTTCCTGCTGCTCGCAGCCGTAAAGCAGCAGTTTCAGTGGCCGAGGAGGTGTGACAAGGGAACGTCAAGGAGGTGTTTGGTGCTTCAGTTCCCTGCTCCACGGTGTGGACAGACACTGCCCAACTGTTCAAGTTTGCATTCCCAGGTGCTCAGCCAAAAGCTTGGTCCACAGAGTGACCAAAGTGCTGCCAAGAATGAAACCGGACTGGGGGCTGCCAGCATGAGGTTTGCAGCACTCCAGCTGCCGTGCCTGCCTGTGCCTGACATCCACCGTGCTGCTGGCCACACTGCACCTTAGCCCCGACCCACAGCTCCTCTTCTCTGCAGGTGGGCTCGTGATACAAGCAAACCAGCCACACACTGTGTGTGCAACACCCACAGGAACCTTCCAAAACCCTCAAACCTCTGAGACCCCAGGACAGATGCACACACATGGAGAGAGCTGGTGGAACACCAAAGCAGGTTGCCCTGGAAGGTAGTTGAGGCCCCATCCCTGGAGATATTCAAAGTGAGGTTCAGTGGGGCTCTGGGCAGCCTGATCTCGCTGAGGATGTCTGTGCTTAGTACAGAGAGGTTGGCCTAAATGACCTTTTAGAGACCACTTCCAAGCCAGAGCATTCTAGGAGTCTGAGCAAAGCCAGCTCTCCAGCACAACAGCTGTCTTAGCAGCCAGCTCCAGCCAAGGCCTTTTCCCCAGAGGCTGGGGTTCTGTGCTCACATGGACATGCTGCAGCCAACACAGATCAGGGCTGGGGCAGCTCCTCTAACACAACCACTTTCTGCTCCTTAGTGAAGGCCAATCAAAACGTTAATCTCTCCTTGAAGAAATGTCACATCCTGAGTGGTTTTCATTCACTTGCCTGCAAGCTATCCATTGTTCAGACAGACACCAGCTTCATTTGTTTACAGCAGCACAACCACAGGCATATTTCCTTCCTACTGATGACTGAATTTAAACCTCTCATTTCTAGAGCTTTCTCTCTTGAGTAAGGAAAAAGACACTTGCTACATTAATACCCAGAATTAATTCACTTCTGTGATGGCACAGCAGCACCTTCCCTCTCCCCCTCCCCACACCACTGCAGCACTCCCACGCAGCAGGCAGAGTGACAGTGGAATAAGGAACTTTTGTGGTCACAGAGAAACTTCAGGAGGGTTTGCTGACCAGGTCCCAACTCAGACAGCACCAGAACTGTGTGCTCGAGGGCAGGCACTGAAAGCAAGATGGCTTGGTGGAAAGGTTTGGCACATCCTTACCAAGGCCACAGCACTGCATTTGCTTCACAACGCCCTGACTTGCCTTTGAGCCAGGCGTGAGGGCAGCAGCACCTGAAATGTGTCTTAAAAGTGAGCAACTTCTCCAATGCTCTGCTGACCGCCGGCAGGTATTTCACCCAGAAACGAGCTTACCTGACACCAGCTTGGAACAGCTCCCACGCAAACTACTGCAGAGAAATGGTTCAAGTAAACTTAGGGTTTGGGTGAGTATTTTCAGGGTGGAAGAGATTTATTTTTTAGGCTCAGTCCCAGAAAACTTAAAATACATGTCCCACTGTTTCCTGTGAAATTCTCTTTCCCACTTCTGGCCTACATGAATTCGAACACCTTGCTGGCTTTGCTCGCATTCACCCACGCTCTGCTTGCAAAGCATCGTGCACTACTTGACAACTTTGCTCAGGAAAGCTACCTATGTTGGAGCTGAGATGGTTCAGCTGCAGAGGTAAAGCAGTGGAAGTCCAAGGGACCCTGGAACGGTGGCATGAGGGATCACACACAAATATGGCTGAGCCTACTCACAGTGACACTCAACATTTAGAGCAGGAATAAAATCAGAGTCCTTTAAATCACATCTGGGGCTGGAGAGGACAGACAAAGTTTTTTCTCTACCCTTCCAGCCATTCTGACAGGATCACTGAGGGAACCCATCTCACCATCTGTGCAAGGCCAGGCTCGATGGGGCGCTGAGCAACCTGCTCTATTTGGGGATGTCCCTGCTGACTGCAGGGGTTGGACTGGATGACCTCTGAAGGTCCCTTCCAACCAATGCATGCTGTGATTCTGTTTTCACAATGACACACACATACACCCTCTAGACCAGCAACTGCAGCAGAGTGCTGGCTGAAGCCTCTGCCTCCTTCACCCCAAAACAGAGCAATCCATAGTTCAGCAGCAGTGATGAGATGCTCCAGCTCAGCTCAGACAGGAGGCCAGACCCAAGTCCTCCAGCAAGAGAGCTGCAGCCAAGTCCACTGTCAGAGAGCCGCTCTTATGCTCTGCTGTTGATCTCGCCCCTTTTGAGTCTGTTCCTCTTGAAGCAGGGTCAGATTCCAGAAGCAGCAGCAGCACTGCACCTCCTGGGAGGCCTTCCCACTCCTAGAAGAGATCACCCATAGCTCTCCCAGGGCAGTCAGCCAAGGGTGCACTCCATATAAGCCTCCACAGCTCTCAAGGGAAAAGGTGCGTTCTGCACTTGAAAGCCTGGCTCCATCTTACAATTCAAGTGCTTTTGCTCACTTTCAACAGGCTACATATTTATTTTCTCCTGTAAAAGAGCAGGGCTACAAGAGTCACCCCAGCTGAACTGGAGCCTGCCAAAGCAGAACCTGTGCCCAACAGTCTGAGTCCCAGCCCAACTCTGCACAGTGTCACTCTCAGACTGGCCGTCCGGCAGCACTCACTGTAGGACTCGGCATACCAACCTCATCATTTACACTGAAGTTCCTTACAGTGCCCAGACAGCTGGACTGGAGCCTCCTCCAGCGTTTGAGGAGCTGGACTTTGGCAGGAGACACTGTTTTCAGTGTAGCTCCCACCAGCCCTTTCCATGAGCTGAAAGGCAAAACCACAGAGCAAACTTCCCTGTCCTTACCTGCCTCACTTTAGCAGCACAGGGAAGGGCCAAAAGCATTTTGAATGTACAGAGCATTCCCAAAGCTCAAAGCAGAGTTATTACCTGTAATTAAAGTGTCCTTGCAGCCCATAAGCACATTCTCTTACCTGCTTCTAAGCAAGGGAAGTGTGTTTTTAGAAGTGTCTCTTACCTTACTAGATAATGGCCCTTTAAAAGCTGAATTCAGTTAGCACATCATTCCCTTCTAAAGCCTTGCTGAAGCCTCCGGGAGCAAAGCAAAGCCCAGCCCAAACAGTACGTCTAAATCCCCACCCCCAGCCTTCCCAGCTATTGTAGCACAGGTTCACATTCTGCATGTTCAGCAGGATCTGCTCTCCCTGTGAAGGTTAGCGTTATTAAAACACACACACACACATCCATTGTCTGCTTAGAGCCCTGGGAGATACAGCCCTGACAACTCGCATGCAGTCAGATCCTCATCTCTGCTACGCCAGCACCGTGCTGGTGCTGCCCTAAATTTGACTGGAAAGCTTCCAGGTTTGCCCTGGTGTCACAAAGGTCAGTCCCTCCCTGGCTGTGAAGGGAGATGGAAGAGACACTGATTTATAAAGCCTCTCACCCTGCCTCCCTGCATATCACACACCCTGCCAAGCCACCACACACCCAAACCAGAATTAAAATACCATAAATTACCCTAAGAAAAACTGCTGAAACCTCACTCCTGTAACACTTCCACAGATGAAGACAATTGAGTACAGAGGATGCAGTTAGGAATAAAGGGGGAAGGCTCAGAAGAATGGTAACACTCAGGGAAGCAAAGCAGCCCCTTAAAGGGCTACATCTGCAGGCAGAGTGCAGTGCTGGCAGGAAAAGGAGCAGACCCTGAAGGCAGGACTGTCACCATGAGAAGCAGCATGACCTACCAATGCCAGAGTCTGAAGGAGGAAAGCTTAAGCCTAGCTAGGATCATTCCACTGCTGGGAGCCTGGACACATCCCAAGCACACAGAGGGGTTACTTCACCACATTTCCTTGGATGCAGGATGAGGCCCCTGTAAGTCAGGGCTGAGGGCCAAGACTCCAGATCAGCTCATTCCTGGCTCTCCCATCAATCCTCAGACAGACTCAAGACAGATGAAGGGCAGAAACCCTCTGATGGCACCTCCTTATGGTGACAAATACCACACAACAGTATCTTGGCAAATTAACAAAGCAGAGTCTGCTCAGCATCTCGCTTCCTCTGCACAACGAGTTTTATATCTCTGTCCCCTGCCAGTCGCATCCACTTTGAGTGTAATCCTTCAAGCCAACTGCATCCTTCCCCTTCACAAGGGCAGCAGGCAGCACAGGGGAGTCCTGATCTCAGCCAGGCCAGACTGGTTTCCAGCACAAGTAATGACACCGTGATCACAAGGCATATTGGTCTAGCAGCAGATGAAACCCCACGGTAAAAAAAGCACACCCTTGCAGATGCCACTTGCCCAGAAACACACCAGGGGAACAGGAGTGCCCTTGAAGAGGCTGTGATCCACCTTGCACTTGCATCACTCTGGAAGGCTATTCCTCACCCAAGACAAACAGCTCTCTGCTCAGCAGGGCATCAGAGTGTTTACAGATTTTTTTCCTGAGGAACATCTACTCCATAAAACAACAATTAGCTGCACTCTGAATTTATGAGTGTAATTTGCAGTGCTGTTAAAGCATGGGCAGCCGCGGCTGTCACGCAGCGGTAATTGTTTGCATTGCTGCGAAGGAGCCAGAACGAGGCACGCTGCTGGCTCCTTGGGGGAGCTGGAGAAAGGAGAGGCTCTCGTCTTTCACCGAGGAAAACTATCACCACCTTCACAGGGACACTGCCCTGCAACGACCACCCCAAAACCACCGACTTGGTTTCCGGCACAGAGGGCAGGGGGAAGGATTTGGCGATGGTTTTTGGCTGCCGCATTAGCCAGTGCGAGTTACGTCAGCAAGAACCAGGTGAGGCAACTGGACCAAGCAAAGGTGGAAGCCACACAATTCAGGGAAGAGGAAATGAAAGACTTCACATCATTTAGAGACAAAGGGAAAGCATTAGGAGTGGAGTCTCCTCAGCAAGCTACTTTCTTAGGTAAAAGTCACCAGAGTCTGATAGAGAAGTATTGCTTAGAAACTTGGCTGTCTGCAGGGGAAACAGAGATATTAAAAGAGAAGAGCCTTCATGGAGTTAATTGTGCTTTCATATAGCCAAGATCCCTAATGAAAGTGAGCTCATTTACATATCCAACCACTCAGCACCAGCCTGCGCCAACTAACCAGCAATCTCCTCCTCCAAGAGGTAAAAAGGGCAGAGCACCAAGTTTCCTTTCCCTTTGCACTCCTCCTCTCTCCCAGGTCCTCTGGCCCTGGCAGCAGAGCGGCTGCTCTGCCCATGACCACCAGCTGCTCAGGGCCAGCAGCAGGTTGGCTGCAGCTCTGGCAGATGAAAGAGTCAGTTTAATGTTAGCCAGAGAGCTCGGGAAGCCAAGAGGCTGTTTTCAAAGGGAAGGGAAAAAAGGCTTTCTGGTTCATAGCTGCAAGGTATTTACCTTAATGTTAAATGACAATTGCTTGCAAAACAATATTGCAGAACTCCCTGGAGGCATTAATCAGAGGTTGTATCTCCCACTCTCTCTAACATGGAGAGTGACAGATACTTACAGATAGCACCGCGGGGCAGGGGCTTTCATTCACAGGCTGCCAGCAGCAAAAGCATCAAACTCCATTTGGATTCCTAATTTGGGAGCCTCAGCTCCATCCAAAGCTTTTCCATGCTTCTCTGAAGATGACTACTGAGGCTCTGACCACTGTAAATCAAAGGTCTGTTATCAGACAAAGCCCTTCTGAAGCCAGGTGCTCTCAGGTCTGTCCCCTGGGTCCCCACAAGTGTAATCTGCTGCACCTGCAAAAGGCCCCGCAGCTGCTGGAATTAAAGGGCACTGCCTGTGAGGCCACTGCCACAACCAAGGGGGTTCTGATGCAGGGAGGAAAGAATAGCTCTTCCCTAGCAGTCTCCATCTGCAAGGAGAAACGATCAGCCTGACTCCAGGGCAGCTGCCCAGGGCAACGGGAGTGGGCTTTTGTTCGCTTTCCCCCCCTCTCCTTCGAAGTACCAAGGCAGCAAGGAGGCATGGGGAGCAGCAGCATATGGGAGCTGAAACCCTCCTCCCCGGCCCCCACCACCTCTCCTGCATGCCAGCAGGCTGCACCCACAGAAACAGATGGTCCCTTCAGGTCACAGCTCCTCCAGAGTGACACTGTGCAGCCAGAGCCAGGAAGGCAGGAATAAATGGCATATGATTTAATGGGGAAAGGGAATTTCATACAGAAGAGGTCCAGTGCTGTCTGGCCAGAGGACAAACCAGCTCGTGGAGCACTGCTACCACTGCTGGGATCAGCATGGCCTTCTTCAAGGAGCACTGGGCTCCCTTTACACCGTGAGGGTGGCATTCCCTTGCTCAGAAGGGCAAGGAGCAGGACCAAGCCTGCTCCAACAACACCAAGCCTGAGGTGAGAGTCCTGCCCCACACAAGGTGTAGAGGTGCAGCACTCATGGTAGCTATGTCAGGAAGACCACATTTGCTGTGGTGCCAACCTCACTCTGAGGTCTTCCCAGCCTTTCCTACTCTTTCTGCCCATCCATCCCTTGCCTTGTCCTGCATCTCTGAGCTGCTGCTGACTTCCACTGTCACCAATGGTCTGCTTTCCTTTTCATTTCCCAAACCTCATTCCACCTTCTCTCCTCTCAAGGTGCTGCTAAAATCTGCTCTCCTGCAAAATATACACAAAATAAAGCATGTTCTACTGTGATGGGACTTTAAATCCTGACTCCTTTCACTCTACACATCTTAAGGCACTGTTTTTAAATGGTAGAAGCATGTCTACAGATTTATGTGCATCTTCAAGGTCTAATTTACATTAAAAACAAGTGCAGAGTGTTTCTTACCCCCAAGACACAGCAGATACAAGGAGAACACCTAATGAATTAAAAAACGTTTGGCTAAAACTTAGATAAACTCCTACATATGCTAATAAGCTGGAAGGCTATAATTACAGGCTGAATTGTGTACTGACACAGGTAGCTCTGTGCAAGAACGACTGCATCTCAGTGTCCTTGAAGCCAAAATATCCCATTGTGAAGAGAGGCTTTCCCATAAATCTATCTCTAGCTTCTTTTCAACCCCTCTGGAAGCACAGGCGCTGCTAAGGGATGCAATAACAACTTCTCAGCTGGTATAAATTTCATCTTTATAGGGACTGCCTCCTATTTAAGGACACCTTTCCACTTCCTAAAGAGTGCAGATAGAAGGTAATTATAAACCTTATCTCGCACGATGTGGATCATCAGCTGGCGTTCAGAGGCAAGATACACCTAAACGAGGTGTGAATGTGCACGGAGGGGGAGAGTCTCACCAAGTTCCAATATGCTAATCTCTTCAGCCCACACACATTTTTAATGCAGCAGGCATTTAACTTTGCAACACAAAGCCTGGAAGCAGCAGAGCTTGTGTAAACAGCCAGCCGCAGGGCGGCTGCGCCTCAGCTCTGCGCCGCCAACAAACCCCATCCCACAGCCGCTTCATCGAGGACTTACTGTCCAGCGTGCGCCAGGCACAACCCTGCAGGGCACTCGGCCTCGCCGTCCGTGCAGCTGAACGACAAGGCCCAGGGCACCGCTCAGGTGCTGCCAGCTGGAGTTGCAGTCCGCGTCCAGCTCAGCCCTGCTCTGCCACATGCGCCACGGAAAGCAGGGCCGGCAGGAAGCAGTGCTGCAGGGATGGGATTGAGCCTCTTCTTTTCTCATGACCTTGCTGGGCATCTGGCCCAGCTCCTCAGCTGTGGGGCAGGGGTGAGAGCTCCTCCTGTCCCAGAGGAGGAATTCATCTGGTTTCTCGTGCATTGGGTGATGAGACACAAACACTCAGATCACCCACTTATGAATGCCGGCACAAGCCTACAGAAACACTAACTGGAAGAGTGGAGCTGCTCCAGGTTTGCTCCAACATGACACCACTCTGGACCTCCTGGCAACTAACACTTCACCAAGCAGCGGTATCAACTGCTGACCTTCTGCTGGCACCAGAGGCATCAACCTGCACATCAACACAAGAGCCAGCCGGGCTGTCTCCCGCAGTATTTACAAGCTTTGCAGGCAGGATAAACCGACAGGAAAAGAAAGATGAGGGGAGGGGAAAGTAACACAGAGATGGAAACCGACACCAGAGCGGTGGCGAGGCTGGAGACTGGCTCTCGGGCCAGGCTTGCAGCACTGAAAGCCCTTTCCCTCAGGCTGGTTTCAGACTCCACACAATCATCACTCATTTTGAGGATATACCCTCACAACTAGAAATAGAACCTGGCTGAGTGTTTTGCCCAGGGCTATGATCCACAAAGCCGTTTTTCAATACTAAACCAGCTACCTTAAGGTAGCACCCAGAGTCAACATGTCCCAAATGCAAGTTATTATACAAGAAATGCAGAGGCTGCAGGCTTTCCAACCCCTCTTTGCTACAGTGATGGAGACAGTCAGCACTTTCTGTGCAGATCAATGCTGCACTTGAATGTGACCACCACTCCAATTACTGCCTCAATCACAGACTTTGCTCCTGCACACCTACCCCTTTATTGAGAACACACCAGGCATGTGCTGCCCATTGAAACGATACCTGTGGGAAATCATTAACCCACTAATTTGAAATCAATTTAAAGTCCATTTGCCTAATGACATGAGCACTGGAAATTATCTATAAATTGTTAATTTATGTGAAAATGACATCAGAATTTTTGTTTTATTAATTGGCTTTTCCAGATGCAAGTTATTTCTAAAGCTTTATAATCCATGTCTCTTGGTGAGCAAACATTAAAACCTGCTTAATAAGATGCCTTTTATGCCAAGAAAGAGAGGAAAATGAGTAAACTTGCTCTTGTGAACACTTCAGTATAAGGGTTTATGCATTCATCCTAGCAATTAGAGGAGAAGAAGTCATGGGAAGAGTGAAAAAAGATCCTTGGAGTGTCTGTTCACATTCTTGAACAAAATTGCTTCCAAACACATTTGCATTTTTCAGGAGCAAAACTCCTCTGAATGCAGAAATCAACAGCAGCCCAGGTCACTTCTCCACCATCCTTGTGCCTCCCTGGCAAGGACTCAGCCAGGCACAGGCTGAGCCAAGAACCTCACTCCTCAGCAAATATTTGAGTGACAGACTCGTGGGCTAAAGTGCTGGCAGGAAATTGTTGTCAAAGTCTGCATCCAGGGACCAGGTTGTGATTCCTTTGCTGATATGGACATTATTAGACTGTACCTTTCCCTATCTGCTTCCAGTGTGGGAGTGGAGAGACCTTCTCCAGATCACTTTCTTGTAATATCATGCACCCAGGCCCAAAGTTAAGCGTCTAGCCAACTATCTCCCACCTCAGTCTCTCACTCCATCTGGATCTGTAGCCATGATCTCTCATGCAATAGCCCAGGTCAAAAACTCCCCTCCTATCCCAAGCAGCTGATTGGGAACTGCTTGCACCCTCACCTGCAGCCACCCACAGAAATCAAGCCCATGCAGTTTCTCTACCCTACAGTAACTAGGCAACATGACTGCAATTTTCAGATCAGCAGGCCAGGCTGCTTCCCACTCTGCCTGCAGAAAGACAAGAGAGCCCCAAGGCTGGCAGCAGCACTGCTCCTTCCACCCTGGTGCACACACACACAAGGCGTGGGGCAAGCCAGCTCCACTCCCTCTCTTCTCATCTTTTTAGGACCTGATCCAAAAATCCCCCCAAAACCAGCAAGAAGACTCTGGGGAGTGCTTGTGTGCACAGAATGAGAGCTCCTCCACCCAGGGACCCAGCACTGCTTAAGCAGCAGCCAGCATGCACAGAAAGCTTGGGTTTGTTTTTTGCCCAAATAGCTGCAATCTCAAAGCTTCCCTCTCCCATTAATGTTCTATTTCAGTCTGCCGTTGAGTCTGTCTGGGTTACAAACCCACCCCCTCTTAACAAGGCCTCTTCCCAGACAGCCCTCCCCTCTTCTCTGCTAAACAGATACTAAATATAAACACATATCGGGGAGAACTTGTTGGGGAAAAGAGCACTGGGATTCTCAGGCGCTTCCCCCTCCTTCCACTGCTCCACAAACGCACATGCACACCAAAGCAGAGCTGCTTTGTTGTTTGCTTCCGCGATTCCCGAGGAGAGCTCGTCCCTCTGCTGCCATTCAAGGCCACACTCCTGCTGCAGGAGTGCAATGCTGAGGATACCCTTCCCAGGGGGGCACACCAAGCCCCTCTGCTGCTCGCCTCTGCCAGACCCCAGCAATGCCCTGGCAGGTCAGGTGATGGATGCTGAAAGCAAAGCTGCCAGACGAACGCTGGCCCAGTTCCCTGCTCCCCCAGTGCATCCAAGCCGGTCGGAAGAATTCCTGCCTGCTGATATGCTAATATTTTAAATGAGCTTTAATTGCTTTCCCAACACTACCCGAGTCACTCTCGCACCCCGTGCCCGTTGTCAGTGCTGTCAGCCCCGTTGTGCTGCATCTGCACCCTCCAGCACCATCCACACAGCCCAAACAAGAGATGCTGATTCCCACTGGGCTCCTCTGCCTGTGCTCTGAATATGTCTGCTCCGGTGTGAAATCTCAGCACCACCTGTTCTGACCATCTCATAGCTCCCATTTAAAAGCGAACACCCATAGGGTGGGGGAGAGCAGATAAGAAAATCCAACAGTCCTGCTGGCTGCTCTTGAGAACAGTAGGAGGAGAAGGTGCGTGGGTGAAGGCCTGTGTAGGAGAGTAGTGAGTCACACAACATCTCTAGCCAGAGCCAGCTCTCCTCTGCAGCTCCGGCAGAGCTCAGCCCACCAGCCCATCCTACCTCTGCAACGACAGAGTTGTTGTAGGTAACGTACCTGCAAGGGCTGAGCTTTGCCGCTGCAGCTCAGAAGCAGAGGTGAGTGATCAGAGCAGCTCATCTCCTTTCTGCTGAGCATGAGCCCTCCAGTTTTGTTCTGGCCTCAAACGAGTGTATCATTTGTTTCAGCTCTGTGCCGGCTGTGACTTACAGTCACTTGAAGCAGCAGGATGATGTGCCTTGTCCTCACTGCCCACCCTTCCTGCAAGCCGTAAGCTGCCCTGTAACACAGCCCTGCTCCAGGCTGAGTCAAAATGACACTGTTTGACCTGTACTGCCTTAGAGCCAGACCACAGGCAACATGACCAAGGACAAGGGCCTGGCAGCATTCCCAGGGAAGAGACGAGCTGTCTTCAGGTCTTGCTATAGAGCAGCATCTCCTCCTCTCTCCCCCGAGATGTTCTGCCCCAATCACCCCTCCTGGAGAGAAGGCAGAATAACCATCAGCCTGATGAAAAGGCTTTTGCAGCTAAGGCCCCAGAGAAGCTCAGAGCTGTCTCTTCCCAGGTACTGTACCAGGCCTCGTCCGGATCCCTGGGAGCGACTTTGGCTTTATGTTTATTTTTCAGTGTGATCATCAGGCCAGACAGCAAAGAGACTCATCACCATCCATCACCAGCTTCATTGTTTAGTAATAAGATGTATTGCCCCCTTGCAGCAAAATAACACTCCAGCCACAGCTCCCATTTGTTACGATCTGCCTGACTGGGACAGCTGTTCATGTCAATGCGCTGAGCACTTTGTTTGGAGCAGAGACAGCAAATTTTAAGTGCTAATAAATGGGCCTGCAGGCTCCGGGCACATGCGAGGTGAGTGGCTGGTCAGCACCAGCCTTTCCCAGCCAGGCTCCTTGAGCAGCTCCAGCCCAGTGCTGCCAAGAGCCATCCCCTTCAAAGGCAGCACAGAGAACACAGCTCTGCCTGCTGGGCTGTCCCAGCTCTGTTCCAAGCATTCCCCACCCCAGCACTCCATTCACCCTGCCAGGAGCTGCCCCTGCATAGCTGCCATCCCAAAGTGCTCTGAAAAATCCATCTGCCAGCTGGGCAGGGAGGGGCTGTGATCAGAGGCTGTGGGGCAGGCAGCTTTCTCAGCTCAGCAGCAATGGGGTCAGAGTGGCAGTACTGGAGGAAAAACTTACTTGTCTCTGTGTGTCAGGAGGAAGCTGAAACTGTTTGTCTGTAGTTAGCTTGTTAGAAACGGCCTCAGCAGATCAGAGAGCAGAGAGAAGACTTTCTGGAGAGTGCTGCTGGACTTCCTTGGTAGCACATAGTGATAACCTGTGGAGGACAGAGTTAGTGCTTAGTTGGGTGTCTCTGCCCTGGTGCCTGCTGTGCTTTCCAGGCTCAGGGGCATGCTTTTTCTCAGGTTTACTGCCAGCTACACAGGCTGCTCACTCCTAAAAGTCCAAAGCAGCAAGGGCCCAGCAAAATGGAGCTTCTGGTAGAACTAGAAGGTAACTGCACACTGGTGGGACAGAAATGATCCATCATCACGGCAGACACCTAAACACATGCTGAGGCAGTTCAGAGCATGCTCTCTCCCACATAAGCTCCAGTGTGGCCAGTATAAGTCAGGCCCCAAGGGAACAGCAACTTTCCCAGCTAGTGTCAAGCGCCTTGGGGCACGGCAAGGGTGTCTGCACAACAGCCAGCTCCGCAAGGGCAGAGCCTCTGCACAGCAGCCCGAGATGATGCATGGGGGCCTTCTGGCAGCATCCATCAGCGGATTGCACCGAGGTCACAGCCTCACGCATCAGACATAGATGTCACTTCCAGTTTTACATCAGCAAAACTAAAGCTTAAAGACACACAGACAAAGCGCTGGGAAGTTTCCATGACTTATCATCACTGCCATTCCAGGCATTCACAACAGCCTGGGCTTATCCTTCGGCTCCCATACAGCAACTCCTCGGAGAGTTACATGGCTGGCAGGGCAGGGGACACGTCTGCCGCTCATTCACACTTGTACCTCTGACAAACCAGAGCCGGCAGAAAGACTGCCAGGGTTTACAGAAGCCCACCACCCTCTGCTGTCAGCCTGAGCAGCTGTCATCAGGAGCAGTACACTCCCAAAGAGCATACGCAGGGCACAGTGGACCACTCAGAGCCAGCTCAACAGTATCACAGTATCACCAAGGTTGGAAGAGACCTCACAGATCATCAAGTCCAACCCTTTACCACAGTGCCCAAGGCTAGACCATGGCACCAAGTGCCACATCCAACCTTGCCTTGAACTGCCCCAGGGACGACGACTCCACCACCTCCCCAGGCAGCCCATTCCATCTCACTCAGGAAACAACTACAAGCCCAGGTGACACTCAAGGAGATGAGCCATCACTGCTCATCCTCTAGAGACGAAACTACACTGTCCAAACACAAACTCTCTGAAGCAAAGCAGAGCAGATGTGACAGACAGTGGCAAACTCATCATGCTCTTGAATGCCACTAAGGGACAGCTCCTGGCTCTCACCACTCCCCATAGCATAGAGCTGTTCTGAAAGGCAATGCGCAATGCTGAGACAACAAGTTTTGGTCTAGACTCGGTCAATTGCCTGTGGGCAGTTACTTTATGCACTGACTGCTTGAACTCACCTGCTCCTCTTCCCGGTTTTTTTTTTTTTTGATGTCTGCAAAGGGAAAGGCATCTTGGAAGAGGCACAAGCCAGCTGATGAGTTTGGGAATGGGTTAAAGAAAGAACACCCAAGTCCCTGCTGCCTCCCCATAGAGAGTCATAGAATCATTAAGACTGGAAACGACCTCTAAGTCTGCACAACACAACACAGTCCTTGGAAGTTCAGCCAGAGGCCACAAGCTAGAAGGGGTGAAAAGTCCTAGTGCAGGTATACAGGCTTCCTTGGCAGTTACCTTACAATCCTCAGCACACAGAAATTGTACTGAAAAGGTCATTAAAGAGGAAAAGAAATTAATCAATAAAAACACGTCCACACAGCTCTTTTAAAGCTTACCCTGAGTTTGCCCTGTCCCAGACTGTAAAATGCCCCATCCCTTCTGTCTGCACTCCCCAAGTTCTGTCTGGTTAGGGAAATAATCTCAGATCACCTCATTTCACGTGGGAGCTTCCTGATCACACAGTGGTGCCCTGGCAAAGCTGCAGAGCTCTATAGTGCTGGGGAATCAGGACATCAGCAACCATATCTGTAGCTACGATGAGCCTAACACAGAAGATAATCTAACAAACACTGCAGCAGAGCAGCAGCAAGAGCTGCTTGCCTTCCTCCAGAATCAGCCAGCCACAGTGCTCTCACTGCCACATCTTCAGCTCACTCCTGTGGTGACTGTGCCCTCACACCCACCCTCAGGCTGGGCACTCCAAGTCTGCCACAACTTCCACTGGAAGAGGACATGAGCCAATTTCCCTGCCCTCACTGTCAGATCAGCTGTCCAAAGAAGCACAAACCCCTTCCTCTCAGACACCCTCTCTTTGCTGGTCCATGCACAAGAGCTACCCTTACTTCTCCCTTCTTTTTGCCTCACAACCTCCTGTTCCACAGGATCACAGGATGCCAGAGAGACAACATTTCACATTTAAGATGGAGAACATTTCTGAATCACAACCTATCTGTAATTTAATTCCCCACCCCCCCCGATTCCCCTCACCAGCAGCTGTTTATGGGGCTGTTTCCCAGCTGCTGCCTTTCAGCCCGGCTGCACCTGCACTTACCTGACAATCGATCCCCTTACGCTGACACAGGCACACCTGACAGAACAGCTTCTCTGCTTCACATCTGAGGTCGAAACCAAATTTTTGGCAACCTTTCTCACTCTGTCTCAATGCTCTTATCTCTGCCCAGGCTTCCTCACTGCTTTTCCTTCTGCCAAAATAGCCATCAAGGTGCTACCAAGCTCCTGGCCCCTTCCTACTGCTCGTGGCACACAGCAGTCGGACACCCATCCTGACGCTGAGCTCCTGGGGCAGTACACTTGCTCCCACTTGCGGGGGGGAAAAGGACACAGCAAGCAACAGGCATCGTGGGCCGACACTCAGAGAAGCATGACCCACAAACCTTCCAAATGCCCACTGTTTTGGGCTCACTTCAGCTCCTAGGCTGCCTTGCAGCTAAGGAAAGCCTGGCACCCAGCCTTTGACTTTTGCTCATCTCCAGCTGAACAGACACACCCAAGGACAAAACAAGAGAGCATCCCAGGAGCACAGCTCCGCACAGGTGTGCCAGAGCTCGCTGCTGGAGGGGCCGGGGAGATGTGTCACCTGCGGGGAGACAAATCACCCGACGGGGAGCAGGGGGAGTCGTCCTCTCGGACTGACCTTTGTGTCGCTCAGCAGAGGCAGGGGGCTCAGAAATGCGTAATGAGCAGTCAGGGGCTGCACAGAAACCAGCCATGGGCCGTGCCCCTCTCAGGAGGGCAATGCCCTCACAGCACCGTCTGTGGGGTAAGGAGTTTAGGAAGGGGAGAAAATCACCAAGAAGCAAGCCCCATGCTGCAGACTGAGGGGGAAAAAAACGCCAAAGCAAGCAATTAAAACCCCAGAAGACCCCTCTTTTCATCAGCATGGCTGAGTCAGACGAGGCTCAGGAGGAAGAGCTCCGAAGTCCTGTGCTGAGCCTGCAGCAGAGTGGAGCGGGGCCGGCGCAGCCCTCGGGCGGGAAGCGCCAAGCTGCGGCTGCCGCCCCGCTCCCTGCGCCGGCAGCTCAGCTTCACCCCTCGGGCTCCCCAGAGCAGCGACGAGAGCTGGGGCCGGCCGAAGCTCGGCTCGGGGGATGCTGAGGCCTCTGTCCCGCCGCAGCAGGAGCCACTCACCGTGTCCCGTCCTTCCCTCGGCGTCCTGCCCGCTGCGCCCCGAGGCGCCCGCGCGTGCCGCCCTGCCCGCGCCGCTTTCTAGCAGCTTCCACACGGAGCGGGAGACGGCAGCGAGCGCTGCCCCAGCCCCCCGGCTGCCCGAAGGGCGACCTGGGGACGGTGGGGGGTGAAGCAGGTACAGAGGTGCAGGGACAGCGCCGTGGAAGGGGCAGGCTGCGGCGCGCAGGCTGCCAGAGGCTATCTCGCTTTTGAAACCACGGGCGTGGGGCTGGGCTTCCGGGTGGGGCATGGGACGCACCTGCGCCAGCACCCTCAGAGCTCAGAAACGCTGGACGGGTGCTGGGCAGGCAGTGGAGACTTCGCTGTGCCACGTCTTGGGGGAAAAGCAGGGGGAATTCACCCTGTGTGGTGAAGACTTCCTCGGCTGGAGGACGTGATGCAGCTCTGCCAGGCAGCAGGTCTCAGAGCATGGTCCGTGGGGGTTCACACAGGCTGAGCCAGCAGCCCTGCTTCAACAGGCTCCCACAGACACAAACACAGTCCCCTTTCTGCCTTTGCCAGCTTGAAATGAATGGTGAACAGCTGTCGCCCTGTGGAATCCATCCTCTGAACCTTGTCCCAAGCCCTTCCCCAGCCCAGCAGCCGAATTCTGAAGAACTCTGTAAACACTGCCTGCTTCTGCCTGTGTCTACATCTGTCCTGCCTCAGGGCAGCCTTTTCCCGTGCCCTTATCCCACACGTGGCAGCCCTGGGCATTCACCCCTGCCAGGTTGTCCCACAGTCCTGCAAAGGGAAATATGCCATACACAGCTCCCTGCCAGCATGCGAGGGAGTGCCCCCCGAACCTGCTTGGGGGGCAAGGGGCTGAAATCGTAGCCAAACCCAACCCCTTCCATCCTCGTCAGTTTCCCAGCAGTGGGCCGGATCACAAACCCACTCGTTTTTGCAGTTCCCAGCACTCCTCCTTCCCGTGGATCCTGCAGTTTGGGCTTACGGGAGTGTGCCCCTGAGCCTCCCTGGTGTTCACGAGAGGTCTCACCGGTAACTCTGGCCTTTGAGGGCTTGAAAAGATGAGTTTGCTGCTACATGCTGCTGGTGCTGTCCTTCCCAGCAGTGTCGTAGCTGGGTGCTAAAGGAGAGGATGCCAGCAGCAAACCTCACTCAGCATGGCTGCAGGGAGGCAAACGTCTGGGTCTTCCTATCCTGCTGCTGGCTTCTGTGTGCATCAGTTCAGCATGATCCGAGGAAGTGCAGAGAAGGACTCCGAAGCTGCAGCACAGGACAGAGACAAAACCTTAACCAGAAGGTCATGCCAGACACTATGTGTTGTGACAACCTGCTGCTCTGAGCTGCTGCATACAGCAGCAGCAGGCAGAGGAATCCCCTTCTTGTGGAGTTAGCACAGAAGTGCTGGTGCAGTGGAAGAAGCACAGCATGGAACAGAGGATAGAACCTGGCCAAAGCTCTTGCTTGAGCCAACAGCCATGCAGACCTGCCTGGGAGCTCGAGCTGGCATTTCCAGACTGGCAGCTTCTCTGCGTGTGCTAAACTGGCTGCAGGGGCCTAATTTCAGCAGCAGGAGCAGACAGCCTCCTGCACATTGGGTGCCCTGGTGCCACCCCACACGAGGTGCTGTACACAACACGACCTACCAGTGCCGCTCTGGCCAGCACTGTGCTTCCACACAACAGTGCCATGGTGGTGAGTGAGGGACCCAAACGTGCCAATGTCAAAATCTTTATTTACAACAGTCTCCAAAAACCAAGGAACACTGCAAATAGTGAGGGTAGGAGACGCCTTAGGGAAGTAACAGGCCTACATACATCAGGAATTGTGCTACATCACTCTGAGAACCCAGACTCAAAGGTCTGCACGCCACGTGGTGGAATGGCAGTCCCCTCCCTCTGTCTTTGGGATGCTCACACCTCCGCTCCCCTCTGCTTCTGAACCATCCTCCTCCCATTTCTTCTCGTCTGCTCCCCCTGCAAACCTTGCTGCTCAGGCTCTGGGCCTGGCCCTTGCCCTCTTATTCCTCCAGCAACTGCCCAGAGGAGAGCAGAGAGGAGCAAGACAAACAACTACACACTCAGGATGGAGGCAGGCCTTGAAAGACTCTTGTCTCTTGGACTGGGAGTGCTAAGCCGGGGCAGAGCAGCTAGCAAAGGCCTTTGAAAATCCTGTGAACTATGGCTTGTGACTAGCTGGGGTGAGAAGTGATTTCAGAAGTAACTAAGAGACTGTGAATTTGTCTTGCCTGGCTGCAAATCAGTCAGCAGAGATTCCTTGGTGGGCAGTGTGGGAAGATTTACACATGTCACAGGGTTAAAGAAAAAGATGCCTATAACCTTCCAGGAGGGCATGCTGCTCTCTAAGAGTTTTCAGTGAAGGAGAAGCTAAAGCAATTAGATGCTGTGACATAAAGCAACATCCTAGCTTGCCTCAGCACAAAGCCAGGGGTCTGCAGAGAGACAACTGCATCTGGATCACCATTATCAGTGGCTGCAGCAACTCTGTAAGCATGCCATATGTCCTTCTCTTGGGGCTATTTCTTAGGTTGCCTTTGCTCTGGCATAGTATCAAATCCAGCAGGGATGGAGAACAGCCCAGCTCAGCTACTGATTCCCTTCCAGCATCTGCAGCCTTTGAAATTGCCAAGGTTGGTGGTCACACCTCATGCCCCAGTTGCCTGTACAGACCCCATGTGAACCTAGCAGCACCTTAAGGAGCACTATGCCATAAGGATGCAAACAAAGGGAGGAGACCTAGGTCTGCTCCTTCCTCTGTCACTGATTTCTGCAAATCACATCAGCTCTGTTCCTCCTCACTGCAAAGCTCATTTCGACAGGGCTGTTGTGAGCAGAGACTCTCCCTGAGCATCTTCAGCCGCGGGGATCCTCGAGCTCCCCAGCAGTTCTGCTGAAGGCAAAGAGCACCAGCACCAGCTCTGTGCATGCATCACAGTGCTCCAGCACTGCCCTTCTGCAACCACCCTGAGCTGGCAGGGTAAGGTCAGGACCTGCTTCATTTCCAGGAGGCTGCAGAGTTCCAGAATGATCCCCATCCTAAAACATTAACATCAGCTTCTCAGAATGTAACCCGCAGCAGGACTGACTACAAACAGAGGAGTGGGCAGGAAACAGAATTAGCCCATGGCAGAGTGCTGTAGCTGTAGTTCTTAACTGCAACAAGATCGTTTTGAGCTGGAGAGCAGGAGCAGTCTCTTCCAAGGGAGGCTGATCTGCTCTGTGTAAAAACAACAAACCCCACAGCTCAGCATGAAGCGTCTCACCTGCCCAGCTTCCCCCGCCTGAGCAAGGCTCCCTGGGACAGCCTCCAGTCACTTAGTCCAGACCCTACGAACATCTTGGGCACAAGCAGCTACCACAGAGAAGGCTGAACCTTGCCCAGCAAGATGTCAGAGCCCAAGACAGTCTGGGAAACAGAGGAGTCATCAGAGAAAGAAGATGGGCAGAGATGTGGGAGGAATTAATTTCGGGCAAACATCTGCTCCTGGCACGGTGCCAGGCAGGTGAGGCCTTGTCTCTTATTGCTACCAGCATCTGCCTCTGCGCAGCGATTCCCAGCAGGGCTGTCAGCCCCACCCTTGCATTTGCTCGGATAAACCCATCCCTTTCCTTCCTGCTGCAGGCTTATGAGTATTTCCTGGCCCCAGGGAGGAATATGCCTGCTCGGAGATGGATGTACACATCTGCTGCTGATGCATTGTCTCCGCAGGCGCCTGGGGAGGTCAGGGTGGTGTCAGCACTCTGAGGCAGGCTGGCTCCCACCCCTAAGCCTCTGTGACTCCACAGCACATGGAGAAAGCACCAGCCACGCCGCCCACTGAGCTCTGCAGTGATGGTGACAGCCCAAATGTCTCGTCAGATCTTAAGACAAGGGTCATGACCACACTTAATTAAATTTTCAGCTTACCAACACCCAGTGAGTCCCTGCAGTGAAAAGCATCACCTAGAATCACCTCCTGGCTCTTCTGCCCTCCTACTACAACCTGGAGCGAGTTCCTTCTCCTCTCATTGCCTCATTTTCCTTACTGAAGAGGCACAATCTCCATAAGTCTTTGCAGGTCATCTGCTACTGCTCCGCACTTATCTCAGCCTTTCATTTTCCTTTTTGAATGGCTCCAGCTATCATTTTGAACAAACAAGGGCAAGGTGATGCCCTGCCCCTGCTAGTGCCAGGCAGCCCTTCTGCACAAAAGCTGACCAGAGAGGAGGGAAAATGAGAATTTGTCCTTTCCCTGCCTGCTCCAGAAAACAGGACAGAGGCTTTCAGCTACTGAGAACTGTTATTTTTGTCTGCAGATCAGACACTGCCAGATCAGACCCAGGAGGCATAAAAGGTTTTCCAGTGCTTTGAAATGAAATCTCTGCCTTCCGCGAGTGGCTGAATGAATGCTCCCAGCATGGTGTGTCCTGGAGGCAGGGGGCTTACACAGCCTCTTTAGAGTGGGCACTGACATGAGACACAGGGGCTCAAATGAAGTTTAAACTTTGCAGGATTCAAAGCACATCTGTGCCTTGTCTCAAAAACCTCTCAAGGTTTCTTCAGGCTCCTAGAAGGAGGAATTTGCTCTCAGAGTGCTCTCAGCACCCTATTCTCTTGCCTGGTGACCTGGAAATATTGATCAACTTTCAGGAGTTTAAGGCATTAGCTAAATTCAGGTCAGGCTTCCAGAGAAAGCATCCTTGGCAGCAAAACTAGGGCTACCTTGCTGTCCTGTGGAGCACCCCAGAGCCACATGGGCCCCACGGGACTGCAAATGATCAGCACACTGCCCTCTGTGCTCACTGCCACCTAGGTGAGCTCAGGGCACCACTAGCTATTAAATCTGGAGAACAGACATAGGGAGAAGCACAGCTTAGAGATCAGGGTTGGGGCTCAACTGTGCTCAGCAGCCATCACAGCTAAAGGAAAGTGAAAAATCCTTTCCAGAACCATTTAATCATGGGCACAGGGTTCAGTGTGAAGGAACTGGTGCAGACCAGAGGTAGGTGCCAAGGAACATTTAACACTTGGCAGAAAGGGGTAACTCAGCTGCAGGATGGTGAGGACAAACCAGGTCTGGTCATGGGCTCACAACCCTCACTGCCTGAAGCAGGGCTGCTGGATTTTCCCTGCTACTAAGAAGAGTCCTGGTCTGGCACTCCTCTTTCTAGATGCCACTCTGGGGACCCTTAGGGACAAACCTTTGCTGCTGTTTCACATGACGTGAAGGTGTAAGACTGGCAGGGATCAGAGCAGGGATACACTGAGCCAGGCAGAAGCAGCTGCTGGTCTGTCTCAGCAGGTCCCAGAACTTGGCTGGAAAGGGGAATGGGCTTCTTGGAATTTCTGTCTTCAAAAGAGGGACAGTTCAGGCAGAAAACACTGAGCCACCAGGGCCATGGTCTCTGCAAACAAATGGACTTTTGTTTGTTTCTGGCCACCCCCTTCTATTGGCATCCCTGTAAATAATGTTTCATGCATCTCCCAGTGGGCCTGACCCCTCCACTTCCGCAGCACCCAGATGTGCAGCATGTCACTGCACACACTGAGCTATGGCCACTTTAAAAAGATGACAGAATCAGTGATGCTTAAAATGTACTTGTTAATGGCATCCAGTTTGCCATTTCATTTTACTTTAATATGAGCCATCTGCTCTGAGCAGGCAGCAGCCACAGGCTGAAGCTCCCCTGCCCTCCACAGGGGAGGGGGCCTCTGAGCTGCCACAGAGGATGCAGCATTGTTTATCCATGCATGCCGTGACCAAAAGGCCATCAAGAGCAGAGGCTTGACTGGTGAGGTCACATACTGAGCAGAGGTGGAACTGGGCACTGATACTACCTTGGCCTCACTACTGAGATGAGGGAGAGGAGAGCAGGCTGATGAGGACACTAACTGCATTGCTGGTGGCTGCTGACAGACGCAAGAGACCCCAGCAAGGAGCCTGCTGTCCCTCCAGCAAGCAGGGACAGCCACGTGTCCTGACACCCTCCACTCAGGTGCCATCCAGTGCCTCTAGTGCAGATCCCACAATGACATCCGTGAGAGCTCCTGGCAGAGAGCTGTCTGCTGCTCTAGCTTGGGCATAGGGCACAGCGAAGGGGTCCACACATTTTCCCAGGCCTGTCCAACAGCTCACTGCTGTTGTCAGAGGCTTAGGTAAAGAGGCACAGGCTTGGCGTGGGGGTAGAACATCGCCTCAGGAGCCATCATTGCAATGCTGACCCTGGCCAAGGGGAGGGAGAGAGAGAAGGGTTCTGAGGGGATCAGATGGCATTCCCAGCTTCTCCCCTTAGCTCTGTGGATCCAGAAAGCTCTGTTCATTAAAAAGAAGAAAAAAAAAAGAAAGAAGAAAAGCAGAAAGAAAACTGAGAGAAGGAAAGCTCCTCTCCTCCTACTGACGGGCTGAGGTATTCCCCGGGCAGCCCTCACTGTCCGTCATCCATCACTACCCAAAATAAATACAAGTTCAGAGCAAAACTCATTAGAAAATAAAGTGCATCTGGAGTGGAAAAACTTCTGGCAAAGGAGATTTTTTTTCCTCTTTTTTTTTCTTACAAAAAATATCCTTTAAAAAGAAAAGAAGGGGAGCCAGAGGGCAGAGCATGTGGCTCTTGGCATAGGGTCTAGAGGGCTGTCCCGTTGGGCAGAGGGATCTTAACTCCACTCTTGAGCAGGACGAGGCAGATGCAGAGAGCCAGCAGGCCGGCGAGCAGCACCCCCCCCACGGCCTTGAGGCAGGAAGTCCTGCTGCGGGTGAAGGTGCCAGGGCCCATGGTGCTCAGCAGGGCTGTGCTCACAGTCAGGGTGTACAGGATGGAGACGCCGGTGTTGAGGGCCACGATCTTGCCAAACTTGGCGAAGGGGGCGATGATGCAGAAGAAGAGCGGGACGGTGGCGATCACCGTGGTGACAGCGCTGGAGACGATGGCCACACCCACGTGCCGGACTGCTTCCATCGTCCTCCACTGGCGGCACGCACTGGGGTCCT
The DNA here is from genome assembly GCF_015220805.1 of Pogoniulus pusillus. Taxonomy (NCBI): domain Eukaryota; kingdom Metazoa; phylum Chordata; class Aves; order Piciformes; family Lybiidae; genus Pogoniulus; species Pogoniulus pusillus. The sequence continues at coordinate 10,011,756 of NC_087299.1, read as the reverse complement.
GCCAGGGACAGCAGCGTTAGAGCAGCCCTTCGGGCTCTGAAGGGGGCCGGAGGAAGGCTGGGGAGGAGCTGTTTAGAAGGGCTTGGAGGGACAGGACGAGGGGCAATGGTCTGAAACTGGAGCAGGGCAGACTTAGGTTGGACATCGGGAGCAAGTTCTGCACAATGAGGGTGGTGAGACACTGGAACAGGCTGCCCAGGGATGTAGTCGAGGCCCCATCCCTGGAGGCATTCAGGATCAGACTGGACATGGCCCTGGGCAGCCTGCTCTAGCTGGAAGTGTCCCTGCTCACTGCAGAGGGCACGAGATGACTTTTGAGGGCCCCTTCCAACCCAGTGCAATTTGTGCATCTGCATCACAGCTGAGTGGCACAGAGGGCACGAGTGGAGTGGGTGCAAGGCTGTAGGGAGAAGGAAGCTCACCTCTGCCTGGTGCAGGGGCAGGTTTTCCCCTGCCAGCAGGTAGCCCTCCACCAAGTGCACGCAGTAATCGACAGAGGAGCCAACGAGGATGGAGAGGGAAATGGCTTCCACAGCTCCCATTTCCCAGCCAGACCAGTACATGATGGTCACCACCAAGCAGACCACCCCTGTGTGAAGGTCACGTTAAGCAGATTTAAAGGACTCTGCGACTGCTGATACGAGCCGTCCCTGTGGAGCCTGGCACCACGGCCCTGCAAGGCTGCCTGCCAACCAGTACACATCCCTCATGCCCGTGGAGGCAAGTGCTTCCCTCGCCTTCCCTTGGCACAGGGCCATGTGGCCAGGCAATCAGCCCTGCTGGGGACAGTGCAGCACCCAGTTAAACAGCAGGGCAGGCCGAGAGGCTGATGCTGAATGGGTCCAAGCCCAGGCACGTGTGCACACAGGCACTACAGGGGCGAGGGCTCTTGCGTTTGCTCGCTGGAGTTACAAGGCTGAGGTTTTTCTCGGAGGCAAGAGTGATGTTTGTTTGTGAGTCATGTGTGGGAGACTAAGTGGTTTTAAAATGATGGATTTGATTTTTAAACCGAGAAGTTTAGCAACACACTCAGACCACAATATCATCGAATCACCAGCCAGGGAGGGGAGTTATTTACAAATCTGCTTCCAATACCAACAAAACCACTAAAATATTCAGCTTTAAAAATCTCCCACTGCTTGGAAATGGCAGCCACGGTGCAGATCCTTGGAAGTAGTGCAATTGTTATTCAGAGCATGTGGGACTTAATCACATTATTATACATAACAGGCAGGGATGGCATTTGTGTAGCTAAAACCCTTATTTAAACAAATAGAAGGGATTGTGTAGATAAAACACACTGGGAGTTAGACACACAAATCTACTTCCCCAATGAGGTTCCTGGGCATTTGTTGAGTTTCTCCTGCTTACCTAGGTCTATCAGGACTGGCTCCTGGAAAGCCAAAAGGATTTACACAGAGTAAGAGCAATTCAGTTCAAATCGCCAGAGACTCGGCAGTGCCACAACCCACCAATTTCAGACCAAGGGAGAGCTGAACACACAGGAATTGTTGTTCTTACCTAAAATGCTGAGCAGCACTGGCAGCAGGAGCAGGATGTGAGTGGTAAACACTGCCACTGCAGCCACACAGATAACCAGTGAGAGGACGAGACCGTACAGGGCACTCTGCACCCCTGGAAGAAAAGACACAGCTCATTTAGCTCCTGCAAGGTGGTGGCTTGGATGAGAAAGGCACTGTGTCCCTGGCAGCAACGAGGCAGGAGGGAAGTCACAGCAGGGGAGATGGGAAGGGGAGGATGAAAGTGAAAAGCAGGTGACCAACGTTTTGCCCCTCACATCAGCAGGGCAAGATCCCTTCCCTCCCATCTCCCTGGGTTTTGCCTAGCATCTTGCCAGTGTAGACTGCTTGGAGCAAAACCAGGCCTTAGGCCGTGGCGAGGGACTGAAGATGTGACATGGGCCCAGAGTGTGCTGTGCAGATGTATCAGAGGTGTACTGCATCTCCCCAGGGGCAGAACATGGCAGTCACTTGCCTATGATCTCCATGAAGATCTGCTTCCAGTGCTCACAGGTCTGGAAACCATGCCGGAGAGCAGAGCCCTCTGGGAAGAGCTGCAGTTGCTGCTGCAAGAACGTCTCCCATTTCAGGTAGTCAGCATAGGTCTGGAAGGAAGATTTCCCCTTGTAGGTTGTCTGTAAGAAGATGAACATGTTATTGTCATGTCCTGCTCTTTGGGGCAGGGAATGCTTGGCAAGGGGAGAAGTAGAACAAGCCAGCTGGACAGGCAGAACTGGCAGTGGCAGATGATTAAAGCTGACACCAGCTCCTTGCCTGAGCTCTCATGGTAAGAGCAAACTGTGGCATACGCAGCCACTTCCAGCAACCTGGGAGGTGGCATCTGTGCTATGAGGTCCAAACACTAAATTATGGCTGCAAATCAAAGGGACCACTGCAGAAAGAGCAGAGCTAACCCCCCAGAAACTGTCACAAGGATAGATGGCAATGCCCTGTGCTCACCGACTCAAACGCCATGGAGATCCACTGCACCTTGCCATCCTTCACCCCCACTGCCCCATGAGAGAGCTGTCCAGGCAGCAGGTTTGGCTCTGGGATGTTCTTGCACTCAGGGTGCAACATCTGCAGAAAGGAGGAGATGCTGTAACCTGGAGAGAAAGAAAGAGCAAGGGATGGAGGACAGGGAAAGGAAGCAAAGGGGGAAAAAAGACAGTTGCAGGCCCCATTTGTCAGCAGCTGCTTCTCCCTGCAGCTCTGACTTGCCACAGCCCTTGAAGTCTCAGCACCAGAGCCCTCAGCTGCTGCTGGCTTTAAAAGGGCACTCGGTGCCACCCGCACTTGACAGACACTGCCACTGCTGTCTGTCCCCAGCTGTCAGGAAGCAGTACAAACAGCAAGTGCTGAGGAGCTATTGGCCTGGCAGGGATTTTCTCCAGGCATGAGACTGGCTTTTGGCCTGTAGCAAATATACACTTCCTAGACAGCTCCACAACTCTGTGACCTCTGAAGTTAGAGGAGACTGTCACTGGTTAGGTAGGTGAAGCCACAGGGGCCACGAGTAGCCTCACCACAATGAGATCAGGTGTGATTTGATGGTTATTCAGGAGCTACTAAGAAGATATTAAGTGGTCTGAAAGACTGTAAGTGCATCACAAACAGTATTTGTGCTACAAGTATTTCCATGACAGGAAAGAGGGGATGCAGTTCTGGTTTGATCTTCACTGGATTAAAACCTGAAGAACATGCCCAGTGTCTCTGGAGTTACAGAGAATGCTTCTCTTTCTTCTGAAGGGCATCTTCCAGAAGGGCAAAGCTGCTACGAGAGCAAAAGGAGACAGCAAGAAGCCACCTTCCTTTCCCTTTTGCTGTTGATGACCCCAGCTCAGACACTACTGCAAGCAGAGCTGCAGAACAAGAGTCTGATCCTCCTGTCCCACTCACTCTGTGTGTTTTATCCGCCGCATGGTTGGTACAACACACAGAAGTGTGTCCATGGTGATGGGAGCTGTGACTTAAGCCAGGTGGAAACAGGCAGAGCTGTGCTGCAGCCAGGTCAAGAGAGCTGACTGCTGAGAAACATCTTCCCTCCCTGCACTTGCCACTAATTGCTGCCTCCTCTCCTTTCCCTGCTTCATCAGGCTGGGGGCTGAGAGTTTAAAAGCCCTTAGCAGCCACACTTCTCAGACTGGAGAGTGAGAAGCAGTCACCACCCAGGGACCCAGCATCTCCCCAAGGTCTCTATGGTTGGTGTTGGTCCTACCTACCAGAGGGCAGGCACTGAGCCCCTCCTGGCTTCACCAGCTCGGCGTTGCTGGCGATGGCTTTGCAGAGGCGGCAGAGGTTGCCAATCTCTTTGAAGAGGTCGAAGCTGTCATCGTAGATAACGCTGCCCTTTCACAAGGAGACAAAACAACAAGAGCACCACACGTGAGGCATAACACAGCCACTGGCACAAGAAGGTGGAAGCTAAGTCCTCTCTTTGATACACAGCCTGGGACTAACTTACACAGACCACAGGTTATATGGTGGAATACCCCACCTGATGTTTTTGCCTCCCCAGATAACCCAGGAAGAATTTACATCCCCTGAAAAGCAAAGAAGAAAAGCTCAGGCAGTGTGACAGAAGCCACCAGGCCATGCCCAGAACCATTAGGGCCTGATAAGGAGCAGCAGTGCCCAGCAGGAAACTCCAGCTTTCTGCCCACCCACTGCATTGTGCAGTGCCCCTTCCAGAGGACACAGGCTAAGGCTGATTCTGCACAGTACCCCCAGATCAGAGGGCAGGAAGAACAGCAGAAAGCAGAAGTGAATTTGCCAAACGACCAGAGCTAGGAAGAATGTTTCAGGGGAAAGGCTGTGCATGTGTCAAGGTATCAGAAGTGGCAGATAAGCTGCTGCTAGAAAAGTCACTCTTAGTAATCTTTCCCCAGAGTAATTGATTTGTATTTTTCATGCTAATATTGCATAACAAGATAAACAGCTGTAGAAGAATATCAGCTCCCTGGATCTGGAATTCGTAGTGAGATTTTCATACTGAGCTCAAGATGTGTTTGCTTATAAAATCCTCAGGAAAGCCAGATTTAGACTCAAAATTACAAGGTTAGATGTTGCACTCAGAAAGGGATTTCCTGAGAAGTGTGAAGTGGTTTCAGTCAGGGCTTCCTGATCTCCTCTAGTTGTGCCTTTGCTAAAACAGAAGAGTGCTTTTGGCTCATCGCAGCGCTGCCGTCTCTGCTCTTCCATCTGCTTGTACTGCTGGAGCGCACTGCCTGGGCAGGGGGGATGAGCTAAACGCCGTGCAGGGAGCCTGCCCCTCACTCGCCAGCCCGCAGCACGCCTGCCCAGCGTGCCCGAAGGTGTGTACCAGGTCTCCGAGGACGTGGTTGTCCAGGCGCCTGGTGCGGTTAACGCCTCTGATGCCGAACACCACGAACACCATGGCCCCTGTGTCCACCAGCGGCCGCACCGCCGGCTTCCCGCAGCCTGCGTTCACGCAAGGGTTAAATCCCGAAGTGGCTGACAGCTTTGCCTTGGGTGCTGCTGCCAAACACAGAACAAAGTGGGTTACATCAGGTGGCATAAAAAGGTTTGACTCTGGAATGAATGTGGCTGGGCAGGTCCTCGTCAGCTTACCTTTCTCACTGGGAACATAAAGGATGCCTTTGGTGGGTCCATCTGGGCTAGAGCTGAGAAGACAGCCAGGAGGTGCCACACACACTCGGCCATGGTAAGGGGGCTTGTGTGACTGGGCAAAATACAGTTTCCTGCATGGCAAAGAGAGTTTGTTATGGGGGACCAGAGGTGTTAAAGAGGTGTCCAAAGTATTACATGAAAACAGATGTCCATGGTGACAGAAGGAAGAAGTGGACAACTCCAGACCTGGATCCCCACCCACTGCATATCCAGACCTGGATCCCTACCCTCTGCATATTCTGTGCTGCCTGTGCAACCCAAAAACTCAGCTGGGTAAGGTCAAGATCAGCAATATCTTGATGCTGCAAGAAGCCCCCAGTCATAATCCTGCACCTCTCCAACCTTTGGCACACTAACAATGCTATGGGCCTGCAAAGTAACTTTGCAAAAATGGGGCACAGCAAGTCCTGGCCATGGGTGTTACCAACTGAGGGCAGGACTGGCCCTGGACATTGGACACCCCACACCAGCCCCTCAGCTGTGCTGGTTGTGCTGCCTGGCTCTGGGGGGTTTGGAAGGTTACCGTGTTCGCTGCTGCTCCTTGGCGGCCACATAGAAGCTGAAGTCGAACTTCCAGCCCCTCTTGGTGTCACAGGACAAGGTGGTCATCATCCACTTCCTGGGGCTCGTCTGCTTAAGCAGCCCTACTGTGGACACACAAGCTGTCAGCTTCCTGGTGAAGTTACCGAAAGGCACTCTATACACCTGAGCAATGGATTAATGAAAACAGACACTTAACTCCACGGGGTCGCAGCACAGCACCACCACACACTCCCCTCCTCCCCGAGCACTGCCACAGCCACACAGAATGAGCACTGCAGGCACAAACCCAGCCAGCCCTCAGCCTGCCTCCTTCCCAGGGCTGGCCAGTCTATGACGGGGCCCCTCACCACCATCCCATCCTCTGTGACCTAGGCTGAATGGTGGCAGCTCTGTCCAGGGTGAGGGACTTCTGAAGGTGAGTTCTCCTGGGGTGGTGTGTGTGCAGTATGGCCTTTGCTCAGGGAGCATTGTCTGCTCCCCCTGTGTCTGGATGGAGGAAAAGAGGCAGTGGAAATTCAGCTTAGTAGCAGTTTCTGCTGGAATTAGCTCAGCTGAAGATGCCAGGCCTCATTTGACCTCCACAGACACCCACACTTCTGCTCTCACTGCTGGCACAGGCTGCCCAGATTGGTTGTGGAGTCTCCTTCTCTGGAGACTTTCAAGACCCATCTGGTTGCATTCCTGTGTGACCTGAGCTAGATTCTACCCCCCAGGGGGGTTGGACTCAATGAGCTATGGAGGTCCCTTCCAGCCCCTAACATCCTGTGATCCTGCGGCACTGTAAGGCTCAGCAATGCCAGGCACAATGCCCTCAGTGTTAGCTACCTCACTGCAACGCCCTGCAACTTCCATCTTGAGCTACCTAGGACCCCATGGAGAGACAGGAGAAGGCTCTTGTGCTCACCTGTTGAGTGCTGCACTCTGGATAGAGGGGGTCCAATATCTCTGGACTGACTCACCTGGAATGAAGGCACCTCCCCGTCTCCTGGTGACACCATCTGCCAGGGGGCAGGGACGCTGGCGTTGAGTGAGAACCTGTAGATGGCTGGTCTGCCCTTGCTTCTGGACTTGGAGATATACACAGTCCCCTGCAGCTCTGAAGAAAGCAGAAAGCATGAGGGCCAGTGGTGCTTCTCAAGCAACAGATTCCTCAGACATGGGCAGCAGCAAAGGAGGGTTCTTCTGGTCTGCTGCTCCTCTGGGCAACAGGCAGAGCCTCTGCCTTGCAGCACACCCTTCAAAGGCTCTACAAAAACATCCTCAGCTGCAGTAATTGCTGAAGGCTTATTGATTTGTGTCACCTCGGGGCCTTTCCCAATAACTTTTATCCCCAGAATGCCCTGCAAAGCAGGCTGAGTTTACTCTCCTCACAGATGCCAGCAAGGTGGCGACTCAGGACTAGGGTGCAAAAGTTCTGAGCTCCTAGCCCTGGACTCAGGCCAGATGGATTTGCCACTAGACTGTACTGCCACCCAGGTTATGGGACAAAGTCCTGGAGAAGAGCAGGGGAAGGGGGCTCTAATGACACTCCTCACACCGAGCACCTGCCTCGGGCTCAGGGGACAGGGTTTGGAGAGAATTATTCCCTGTCGGCTATCGAGGGATCAGATGATTTAGTTTTACTTGAGTGGATCCTTGGACTCTGGGACTAGATGTGGTCAAAATCATGATGCCCCACTTACCTTGCTGCCCTGCATCATTTGTGCTTCCTTTGCTTCCCCAAGGTGGCCCTGAGCCCCTCTTCCTTTTTTCCAAGGAGGTTCGGATGTTGTTCTGCAAACTGTGAGGCTTTTCCTGAAACAAACCTGTTCCACGAGGTTAGTCAGGGAGGAAGGAGTGGACAGAGTGCCAAGAGACCCACCGGCCCCTGCACACTATGTAAGCAGGGAACAAAGAGTTGCAGGCCCCCAGCTGGTCACTGGAATGTGGCCAGCACTCAACAATAGAAGCAGTTTGTTTCCCTGGACTAAAAGGAATTGCTCCAGCAGAAACACTCATGCAGTCCCCAGCCAAAGCAGGAAACACTTCTCAAAACACTCCTTTCTCACAGACAGCTCTGGGGAGCAGCACTCTCACCTGAGCAGGTGATGCAGGAGATGCCTTCAGCACTCAGGTTGTATTTCAGGTCCAGCAGCACCTGGATGTTGGTGTCTGGCCGGAACAGGACTGGAGCACGGCTGGCCGGGTGGAGGCGGCTGGCAAAGAATATGGACAGGAGCAAAACGAGGATAAAGAGCCCTGCAAGAAGAAGATCAGGTAAGTGTGTGGGACCCTGCAGGCATCTTGCACTAAGGGCACGTTGAACAGCAGGAGTGTGGCAGAGAGATGGTATTTTCAACAGGAAAAAGGAACAAACCCTAAAACAGGCTGGCAGCCCCAGGGGTAGCCCATCATCAGGACTTGCCACCTCAGCTCTGAGTGAGAGGAGAGGGGTGGAAAAGGCTCAGAGTTCCTCATGCACTTCCCTTAGGGACTGACAGTTCTGGGGACACCCTTCCACCAAGTTCAAAATCACCTACTTCTCTCAGCCTGGTCACAGGCTGGGGGTCCGACTGAAGTGCTGTCAAAGCCTCTGAAGTCTATGCAGATGGAACACTCCCCTCTTCCTTACCCACAATCAGCCATCTCCTCTTCACGGCAGCCCACAGCACCCAGTGCTCCAGCAGCTCCTGCAGGTGCGTTATCAACTGGCCCCGGTTGCTCTTCTCCCCAGGGAGCTGCAGATTCTCTGGCATCACAGATAGCAAGGGGACATCCCCCATTTCCAGAGAGACTAGAAGGAGACAGAAGGGGAAGGCTGCTTCAGCACTCAGCACCAGCAGTGTCTCTCATAGCCTCCTGCTCTCCTTTACGAACCTTCTGCCAGGTGCTGTACAACTCTCTCAAGCCAAAGAGGTGGAGTGAGACCCAGGCAGAGGCAGTGACTTCCCGGGATGTCACGGGAAGTACCTTTGTCAAGTCACTTCCATGTGGTGACTACACTTCCAAATCCATAGCTCAGTTCAAAGCCTGTGCCTCAGGCTGCTCCTTGTCTGCCAGATCCTACTAACACTACCCATAAGGTCGCAGGAACACTGCACACTTGTTGAGCCTACCTGTCCCTCTAAGTATTGCTCACAGCTAATTGTGCACAGCAGTCCTCCAGCCTGACTCCTCTCTGATCTCTGCACTCCAGCCCAGGCATACCAAAGCGTCTGCCCTTTCTCTATGGGTGAGAAAGGGTCACTTTCTGTCATGGGGTCAAAGAGACCCACAAGCCAGGCTTGGTCACCGACTGGAACAAGCTGCTTTGCTTCTTCACAAACTCCCTGCTGCCCCGGGCCCCTGGAGAAAAGCATCTGCGCTTCACTCTGCCCAGGGGAGGCGAAGGAGTTGTTGCCACCCATTACCATTGCACTTAGGACCCAGCTCTTGCAGCACAGGGCCAGAGCTCAGCTGCCCCTCAAAGGCAGCTCAGTCCGCTCTGCAGGAAGGGTGTCTGCACTGCTGTGGGCTTGATGGGCTCTCAGCTACTGATCCACTGCATCCACTTCCAGCTTGCCGCTGGGCCTGAGAGCTTTTCACTGCCCAGAAAAATTCTACCGGGTAGAGGAGGAGTTGAAAAGGAAGAGATCCCAGCCAGTTTTAAAAGCCAGGTGTAACAGAGCATGGCCCTGTAAGCACCCTTATCTTCTATCAGGCCTGAAAGGATTACCTCCTGCTCTTTGACTAGATTGCTTATGTGCGCTCAGAAAAGTCACTGCCCTCTTCTTGCCAAGACAAAGGAGACCCTCTGAGGAGGTGATGCTAGAGAACAACAAACCGTTCTCTTATAAGCCTCCCAAATGCATAGCTCTGAATGCTAGGGAAGAGGGGAAAACTCTGATCAAAGGTGAGCTGTCCTGGGGCTAAGGATGAGCTGTTTCATGGCCATATCCACGTCACTATCAGTGACTCCAGGCAGAAAGTACAATCTTCATTAGAGAGAAGATTCAAAGTAGTTAGAATGCAAATATCAGCACGCACTGAAGAGCTCAAAGCAACTTACAACCATTAGTGAGTTCAGCCTCTTACAATCTCCTGCGACAGCACCACCTTCAGCTTAACAGTGAAAAAAGAGAGACAGGCATAGGCTAGTGGCAGGAAGAACTGCAAGATGACCAGGGAAATGTGGTCCCCTCGATGGCACTACACAGCAGGCACATACCAGGCTCATCGTCCACACTGAGGAGTGGGATGTCATCGTCCAGATAGGGAAGAGTCTCTCTGCCTGCTCTGGAGGTGGTCTCTGAGGCAATGAAGAGATCTTCAGCCAGGTGCAAGGGACTCTTTTTGGTGCACTTCTGGCTACAGCTGGATTGGAGCAGAGAAGGAGACAAAGGAGTGAGTTTTAAGCCACACATGCAGAAAAGAGTTACCAGTGGGCTCCTTTAGTGACAAGAAGAGCAGCAACAGCCTGCTCCAATTAGTCGGAAATACAACAGGCTCTGCCATGAGCAATTTCCATTGCTGAGTGCTGAAGAGGTCAGGGGCTGAGATGCTCTGGCAGCAGTCTGGGCTAGAGACAGTGCAGGGCTGAGCCATGAACCCAGGGCACTGAGTGATGGCACTTTCATCTCCCTGCTAATGAATTAAATCAGGCCAGGTCACCTGCACTGCTAAAGAGCAGGGGAAGGGGAAGTGTGCTGACTTTCAAGTACAGATCTGCTGCTCACAGGCAGAGCAATGCTGATCTGCGTGCCTTGCAGGGCTTGTGCCTCCACAGCATGAGGATTCAGCTGTGCTGTAAGTGCTCTGAGGACACGAGTGCCTTCGGTACTCCATGGGATTCAGGGAAGAGGCTGGCATTGCAGTCTGGCTCCTGGGAGGCACCTGTGCATACACTGGGACCCTTCCATTTGCTTCCATCTGGAATGGCAGAAGGTAAATTTCCCTTCTGTTAGAGACTAACAAGGAATGGTGAAGCCAAGGTGCCTGAGGGTTATGAGCATAACTGTGAGCATAGCACAGGGATTTGCACGCTGCCTTGGCAATGAGTTCCACAGCAACTTCCCACCCACACAAGGAGGCTCCAGAGCTCACCTGGTTTGACAGGAGCTCTCTACTGGGGACACATAAAGGGTCCATATTCCAAGAGCAGCTGGCATGGTGAAGAGCACAGCTACCCAGCAGCAGGACACAATCAGTGACATGAAGAGTCCAAAGTCATGCACGGCTGGGATCTACAAGAAGCGAGAGAACATGGAGTTGGGATCACCTGGGGCGCGAGACCTTGGGAGATCCCAGTCTAGAGATCTGGAGGAACGTGAGAATAGCACACGCTGACCTCAGCCATGGGAGTCAGCAAATGTGGTAAATAAAGAGCTGAGCTGGAGCCCAACGACCACTGGATCCTCTTTCATCAGTGGCACAAGAAATATTGCCTTGGATGCTGATACAGGCAGAGTGGCCACTGCCTTAGAGCATGCAAGGGCAGTGCTCTTAGGGCGAGCACATCCAGTACCCCCCCATGCTGAGGGAGAGGCCAGAAACAAGGTGCTGGCAGAACCAGAAAGCCCCAAATGGCAAAGGTGCAGTGTACCTGGGAGAAGATGTTGGCAGCATAGGCTGCAGCTGTGGTGAGGGAGGTGAAGAAGGTGGCCTTCCCTGCCGTCTGGATGGTGTGGATCATGCGCAGCCGCAGGTCCTTCAGGTGGGAGGCTTGGCGGTAGGTGTTGATGAAAACAAAGACATCGTCCACCCCTGGGAAAGGAGGGGGGCACTGTGACACTTTGCTCACAGCAGGGGCACATGCCCAAAATCTCTTTTCCCCTCAAACTTTTGCCCTGCAAATAGTTTCACTTCACAGGCAATGGAGGGAAAAGGCTTGACAATTCAGCCTGCACTTGCCATGATCACCTCCCCTCTCCTGCAGGCAGGAGCTGTGGAAGGCAGCACAGCAGCTTTGAGGAAGAATGTGCTTACCAATCCCCACAATGACAAAGGCAGCCACACCGTTGAGTATTCCCAGGTACTGGATGCCAAACACCACGTGGTACAGGAACAGGGCCACCAGGCAGCTTAGCCCAATGCTGGCGATGCCAAAGAATGACAGGAACACTAGAGGAGGAGAGGAACATGGAGCAGACAGTCCTGCTGGCCATCCCCTGCCGGAGCAGATGCCTCGCACCCGCCCTGTGGCACACTGGCTCCCTGGAGGGTGTGGGTGATGCAGAAGAGCTCAGGGCTGCAAGAGCAGAGTACAGTTTGCAGACCCCTTCCCATGAGGCCCATCCATGAAATTACATCAGCTTTACCAACACTGGTAGGATGGGAATTTGCATCTTACTCTTGTTCTCTGTGAGCCTCCCCCCAACCCTGCCCACAGATCTTTGCTCTGGAGAATCAGACTCGCATGACCTTCTGCATGCTGCTGTGGCACAAAGCCAGGATGGTGTCAGAGCACCAGAGCCTCTCCTGGGGCTTGCACAGCCACAGAGCCACAGCATGTCTGGGTGTGGCTGGGAGCAGGGCAGCTGTGACTACAGCCTACCTGAGCAGGAGGTAAGGATGTAGACCAAGACAGCGATGCAGCTACTGCTGATGAAGGCCAGCAGCATGTCGTTGTTGAAAGTCCTCCTCACTTCATAGTCGAACAAATCCGTCCCTCCATACAGCACCTGGACTTTGCTGGGGTGGAAGATATGAAGGAAGGAAGAGGAGTAGGCGGTTGAGTGCAAAGAGAGCTGAGCCAGGGGGTTTGAAGGACAGTGTGTCCCCCAGAGCCAAAGGAGGTCACTGCTGTCATAAACTTGGCAGTTCTCTGAGGAAACAGCTGAGAGCAGGCTGAACAAGGTCGCTGCTGGAGGTGAAGTTCACACAGAAGGGAGGAAAATAGAAGAGCACATCTAATATATTTTAAATGCCTCCAGTGCATGGTGGGTCTTTGGCACTAATAGGCAGCTCCTGAAGCCCTCAAACCGACCCCATCTGGAATCCTAATCATTGCTTATTATACTGAGCACAAAGGTAACAAGCAGCGGATGTGGGCAGAGTGAGGGCTTATCAGAAACCAGATGATTTACCAGCTCCTGCTTCTGGAAGCAGGCTCTGACGGGAAGTAATCCCAGATAATTTAACCAGGAGTACAATAACTTCACCACAGGAAGCTATCAGGAATCCAAGCTTCAGAACCTCTCAGCTCTCCCTAACCGCAGTGTGCTCTGCCAGGCCAGTGCTGGGCACGCTCTGTGGCTGCCTGCTTGCAGGGCTGGCAGGGGCTGCCTGCGCTTCACTCTGCTTTTGAAGATCGATGTCCATCTGTTCTGGGAGCTACTGGGGCACAGAGCAGGGCAGCAGGTACACTGACACTGGGACTCACTGCTTTCCCTCAGCTGGCTGGAGACTGGGCTACTCTTTTAGTTCTACCTGACCGTCTCCCTCACACCATTGAGTCTTATTCAACGAAAGTCATACAGACCTGGTGGTGAAAAAAGGCAGCACCTCCTGAAACTTCTGCCCTGAACCTCCCCTCCCCATCTCTCTATGCAAAGGATAAACACTTCTGGAAGGAATTAACCCTGGCATGAGCAAAAGCAGACTTGGATCCACATATTGATTTCTTGAGTACAGCCCATTTCACCCTTTGCATCTGACCAGCTGGGGCTAGATTCAGACCAGGAAGGCAGAGAAGCAGCTCTGTTGGAGTCAGTGGAATTGGACTTGTGAGAAAGAATCCAAAGCCAGAGAGGGGCTGAGTGGAAAGGCAGGCACTGAATACAATCTTTGGCTTCTTTTCTTTGTCTCTATTGATGTCTCTGGCAGGTTGCTGCAGTAGGAAGCGGCATTAAAGGGAAGCGTACGAGTGGTTTTCTGCCAGGTGCTCCCCACCCTCATTCAGAACGCTGTGCCTGAGCCCATCTCCAGAGGACATGCTTGGTCTGTGGCCACTGAGACTGACCCTCGGTCCCAGCTGGCATCCCAAGCCTTCTGTGCCTTCCAGGTGGGAATGGTTGCTGCAGGGCTGTCAGACCAGAGCCAGCACCCTGAAGGGCCTATTCCATCCACTCCTTCAGTGGAATAAAAGCAGCACCCTCTGCCTTTTCTGCTCTCACCCACTGCCAGCAGGGCATCTGCCCTGTCTGCACGGAGCCCCACCTGGTGGACTGCTTGGCCAGCATGGCCACGTAGGTGATGACAAAGTTCTGGAACTTGTGGCGCTGCTCCTCCCAGCGGTCCTCCACCGAGTAGTAGCTAGGCAGTGGGGCTCCAAAGAGGATCTCGCTGCGCAGCAGAGAGCTCTTCCTGTTCTCGGCAGACAGGCCCTCATCCACGTACCAGTAGAATTCAGGGTGGGTCATGGCCAGCTCCAGGGACCCTGCGGCAGAAAGCAGCACTGCTTTTGTAGATCCTGCTTAGCTGACTTGGCAAGGCACAGGGGCTGGTCTGGCAAAGGAGAAGTGGGAGTGATCCTCTCTTTCATCAGTGACACTGACTGCTGCTGACTTGCAGAGAGCAAGAGGCTGGGGAAAGCTGGACTGCACTCACATTCCATGCCTGCTTTGTGACTCTGCTTGTGATGTGGCCTACAGGCAGCTCCCCATGAAGGATGTGATTAGAACCACAGCTCCCTCGAGCAGCAGTGCATACGACCTCCCCATCAATACTGCTGGATGCACTTAGTGCTCCTACACCAGGCCAATATTTGCTCCATCACATGGGGAAGCACAAGAGCCAAACAAAACCCATGGCAGGTGGAGTCCTGGCTCTGCTGTGACCTGGTACTTATGTGTGAGGGATGCAGAGATGAAGGCACTCTGTTAGTGCTGAGTGAGACACACAACCTGCCTACCCCTAAAATGCAAGCTCCCTTGAGTTCACACAAAACACAGAAACTATTCTCTTCTCTATTTTAGCAGCAGAACTACCTTTGCCTACACACTGGAGCAGATGGAGTTAATTGTCTGCCTGCTCCCTGTACAGCGCCTGGACAGCAGCCTGTACTGTACTTGGGAGACAGATGGAGGCTTCATCCCACAGCCACATCACACCCACAGACTCCTCATGATTCACCCCTTTCTCACCATCCAGAGCCTCTGCTGTACTAGACAGGCACAGTACAGGGTACAGAGCTGGGAGGAGGTGGCAGGGCCTTCCTCCTCCTCTCCTTATAGAGTCTTTACAGCTGGTGACTCACAAGCAGCCTTTCGAGCTCCAGAGCAGCCCACAGACCTCTTTAATCTGCTCTGTGGTGCAGGGAAGCTCATCATTGTCTGTTCTAACATGCCTCTAGTTAACCACAGTCATTTGCTGGGGACAAGGGTCAGTAGGAGGCATCTGCACAACACAGGACTGCCCTGCATTTGTCCCTCTTGCTCACCTGCTGGGGTCTGTGTGCCTGGGCTTGGAGGGGCTTTGCTGGCAGAGTTGAAAAGGAGCCCTGGCACAGCAAAGACAAATGCCCATGGGACAACACGGAACTGTTCCTCTCTGCACAAGCCTGTACACCAGTAAGTGACTGACTGAACTTGCAGGCTTCAAACAAGCTAGCCCCCACTCAGGGCCCTCAGCTCACCTTGGATGTCAGCAAGGTCTTGCCCCATGCCATCATAATAGATCTTCCCTCCCCTTTCAGTAGGAAAGAAGTAGGTCATGAGGGAGCTGGGAGGGGAGCAGTAGGAGTAGGAGCCCAGGGGCAGGTCCTTCAGGACCTCGTGGGGCTTCCAGCAGAACTCTCTGAAGCGAGGGTGGTCCATGATCTTGCGCTCCACCTCGTGGATGGTGACCAGGCGCTCGGTGGTGAAGATGTTGTTCTCAGAGTCCCCCCGAGCCAGAAAGATCAGCTCGATGCGCCAGTGGGCATGGGTCTGCGTGTTGGCACTGATGTAAGTGCTGGAGTAGTCCCAGCGTGGGGCACCCCTGCCGGTGCGGGCAGTCCGGTTCCCTGGGTTCAGGTGGGGCTGGGGCTCGGGGGAGCTCGTCCTGCTCTCCGGGCTGCTGCGCTTGACCCGGGTGCTGACCCCAAGGTGGGAAGCATTGAGATGCAGCTGCTGGAGCTGCTCAAAGATGAGCCTCTGCAGGGTTTCAGAGGTGAAGTCAGCCAGGTCCCGGCGGTTCCTCCCCCAGGACCCGAACTGGGACTTGAGGGCCAAGGCGAGAGCGTCGAAGCGCTGCGAGGACTCATGGTTGCGGATCTCGAAGGCGTTGTAGGAGATGTCAATGTCCAGGGCTGGGTAGTGCAGGAACATGACAATGGCAAGCACGGCAGGGATGGCACAGCCCAGAAAGAGGATGAAGCTGGCACAGTAGGGGTTGGTAAATACCCAGCCAACAACATTCCAGAAGCCAGACACTGGCAGCGTGACACGAAGGGGCCTGACTCTGCAGGGGCTTTTCCCACACAACAGAGCACTCTCTCGCCTCTTCCGGGAGCCGAAGGCTACATCTTCATCCTCTTCATCTGGCCAGGCATCCTGTAACAAGGGGTCATCCTCGGCGTCCATGGCCAGCGCCTGCACGAAGAGGCAGAGAAAGCAGTCAGCGGCGTCCCCGGGCACAGCCAGGAATGCACAGCAGCTGCCAAAGGGCCCCTGCCGCAGAGCCGGGGAGGACAGCACACTGCACCCTCAGCAACAAAGCAGGACCCCACAGGTCTGCTGCAGTCACTCAAGCTATAGGTTCACAAAGGGCATCCCACACCCAGTGGCAGAGACACCAGACAGGGTAAGCTCAACCACAGTGCCAGCTTAGTGCTCTGACAGAAGAGGGCTCTGCAGGGCTCCAGGAACACTATGCACGGGGGTTCACAGTGTGCTTCTCCGAGTCAGCAGCAGAGCTTTTAATTAGCTAACCTGGTTCTCATGCCCAGGAACAGCTCATGCTACCAGATGAAAAATGCAGGGGCCTCTGCCTTCCTCTCCTCACAGCCCAGAAGCACAAGCACCCACACACATGTACGTGCACGCACCAGTCCTCACAGAGAAATCACAGACCCTGCTCTAGCCCCTCAAGTGCCCTGCTCCAGTTCCCTCTGCACCACCAGTGTGGGTGGGCAAGGGGCTGAACAACTACGTTTTCCTTCTACCCCTATGGGATATGGTTTACAGAGTGGATTTTCCTCGCTCCTATGGAACAATCAGGAAGCAAAGGCAGTTACTGCCTTCATGTAAGGAGAAAGAGGAAACTTTCCCTGTTCAGCCCACACAGGGGTAAGAAATAAGGGAGACTCTGGGAGCTGCCAGCATCCACAGGCTTTCAGACTCTCCCATGCATCTCTCCTGGGTGCTGTGTGGTAGCCTCTTAAAACAGGAAGCCACAAGTGGTGGTCCCCAAGAGCGAAGCCCAGATCCTGGAAGTGTCACTGCCTTGCCCAGCAGCCCCAGTACACAGGGTGGATGAACAGCCTCAGTTTGTTACTTGTCCCTGACAGTTCCAAGCCACTTACACACTGGCCAGAAGCAATTTAGGAGCTCTGCTCCCAGCCAGTGCTTCTATCTTAACAGGGCTTAGATCAGCAGGAAGATGAATTGCCAGCAGCCCTTAACACTAGGGCCTCAGAGAGCCTGGCTGCTGCCTGAACTGGGACCAGGAGGAACAGCAATGGGGCAGAAATGCTCCCTGGCAGAGGAAGGATGTGCCAAGGAGCAAGGGTCATGACAGTGTCCCTGGCTTTGGTCAGCCTGGGTGATGCCGCAGGGACTCCAAAGGAGCTACAGCAGCTCCCATGGATTCACTCGGGGCTCAACAGCATCTGTGCCGGCAGGCTGGGCAGAGTGCTCCCAGCATGGCAGAGCCTGTGGGCAACAGGGAACCTCTAGGCTCCAGTCTCCCTGCTCCTGCACACACCAGGGAAAGCAGGGATATGGATCAGTGGCTTTAATCTGCAGCTGATACGATCCCAAAACATCCCACCCTTCCTGTCAGTGTCAGAACAGGAACCTTCCACCTCTCACTGTGGTTAGGCTCCTGCAGCTGGCTCATTCAGCTCAGCCAGGCTGCAGAGAGCTGAGCAGGAGGGCACATGTAAGCCTCTGCTGAATCCACCTCCTGCTCTGCAATCTCAGTGCCAAACCAGATGGGCACCACTGATGGCAGATGGCCACAGTCCCTCTTCTGCCAGACCTCCAATCCCCAGGAATAGGGTGAAGAGAGGGTGGCTCACAAAACCCTGCTCTGTTGCCCCCTTCACATGCAGGGCTGTTAGCAAGAAGAAAGCAAAGCAGGGGTCTTTTCAAGCCAGGAGAAATCTAGCTGGATGCAGGCTCCATTAATGTTTCTTTAATATTCAGGATGCAGAATGTGAAGCAGCCAGGGAGCACCTGAAAGTTTCCCTGAACAGCCAAGCATCACTGCCTGTGCCGTTAGCACTGGGCTGAAGCCAAGAGCACACAAACAACACTGCAGGTCTGCAGGGGCTCCTCTGCCTCAGCTCCGTGGCCATGCATACCCAGGTGCTCTGTGGCTGCTTAGGGAGCTTGACTTTGTCATGGCAGGGAGGAGGCTCTCCCAGGTCCTTCAATCTGCATACAAATCCTTCCCCAGATGCTCTTTACTGCAGTTCTGCCTTTTCTCTCACACTTTGCACACCCAAACCCTCCCCACAGAGCAGCTAGAATCCCATCAGTGCTGACAAAGCAGTGCAGAGCAGTGACCTGTGCATCCACACCAGCCCCCCCTCAAACCCAGCAGAGTGCCAGCTCCAGCTGCCCCTACACTACTCATGTTTGCAGACAGGCATCCCCAGTACATGCCAGCCCTTGGCCAGTCTAACGCCCATCCATCAGTGGGCTGACAAGGACCATCACCCTTCTGCCCCCAAGACCTTCAGCTCACATTAGCCCTGCAGACTGGTGCTGCATGGCTGTAGCTGCCAGCCTCAGGGACCCCCTGCGTGCAGCTGGTGTGCACACACACTCACCTCCACTCCATCCTGCTGCCCTTTCTCTGCTGGCCTGGGCTCTCCTTCAACAGGATGGAGCTACTGCAAGACCTGCTGAAGCAAACCTATTTTCTCTTTAGAAAGAGAGGTAAAGAGCCATAATAATTTCCCATTTATTGAGCTACTGAGAAGAAGGAGGAAAAAGATTCTAATCCTGAAACAGAAGAGCCTGCACGTGATAAGAAAGGGAAATGAGAGAGGCTGAGGTAGTAATAAGGCAGCAAAGGAAGAATCATATCTTCTTTTTTAACCAAGAACTAAATCCTCGACTCAAGGAAGGGATCAGACCTCAGGCATCTCCCTCTGGCCCTTCCATCCACTCCCACAGTGACTGCAAAATCCACCTTGCAGCAGATGGGCAGCCACAATGTATCCTGGCCACGGCATTCTGCTCTCCAGCCAAGGACTGGCACAAATTCTATTGCTGGTACAGACCCCAGCACAGCAAATCCTGGAGAAGCCCCAAGATTATCTGTACTCAGGCGAGAACGGAGCCAGGGAAGGATCAAGACTGGGTCCAGGCAGAGGCGAGGGCAGGGCAGGAGGCTGTGCTGTCCCCAGCAGGGACAACCTCCCCCTGCATGTGGGGTAAGCACGTGTCTCATCCTGCCCTAGTTCCACCACGGCTCCGGGCTCCCTTCAAAAGCGGGTTCACCAGATGATTCGGCTGCAGAGCCAGACACAGCTCACTTAGCATCGCCCCTGGGACTCGTCCGGCTTCCCTGCCTCCCTCAGATCCTGCCTGGGTCAGGATGAAAGCTTATCCAACCCCAAACCACAGCAAGCTGAGTCGGCGGGGGAGATAAACGCAGAAATCAGCCAGAAGGGAGTGAAATGCATTTTTTCTGCTTGAGCACTGGCCTGTTTTCCCTCCACACTTCCAGTACTGCCCAGGGACTCCCAGCACTGAAGCGTGGCCCAGTTACTTTTTCAATTCCAGGATATGCACAGTGGACCTAATCCTGCAGTCCTCAAAGCTCTGGCTCACTTCTGCTCCAGGACAGAAGGAACAGTGGATGAGAGATCTCCTAGAAGCCTTGGATCCATTTCTTTGGTGAAGAGGCACTGATCCAGCCCCTTGGGATAGGCATTCAGAGCTCTTGTGCTCCCCTCTGCCCTTTCCAAAGCAAACAGGCTTCCCCCCAGTTCAGAACCAGTCAGGACTCTGCAGAGTGGCAGAATCTCCTGGCTCAGATTTAGGGTGCTGCTGCAGGCACAGCTTTCATTAAGTCAGAGAAAGGTGAAGAAAAGAGGGCAAAGGAGCTAGCAAAGAAATACTTGAATCGGGAAGTGCTGTTTGCATTCTTGTTCAGCAGTGAGCTGGACATGCTCCACGTCTTGCTGCAGCCTACCAGTCAAATCCACGTAACCAATGGAACACTTCATGCATGGAAGGGCTACGGAGCACAAGGTTGGAACAGTTAGGACACAGCAGAAAAGAAGGGACAAAGCCAAACCTGGGAGACCTTTAGATCGGCAGAATCTGCTGATTCTGATGCCTGCAGCAGGTGGGATCCAGCTCAGATCCCAACAACCTGCAGGGACTGCCACTCACTTGCACCCCAGCCAACAAAACAGCCATGCAGCTCCCAGGTGACAAAAGCTCTTTTCCAGTGAAATCTGGGAGAACGGAAAGTCATTGACAAGCTGGGGAGAGGCAGTGACAGATGAGGAAGCTAATTACACTCGACCTGACTAATTAATGCTGACTTTCAGATTAAAAAATCATCACTAGTGTTCCATTTCAATTACCCAGTTGTTCCTCCTCATAGGAAAAGAGGGAGCCTTGTACATCAGCAAGCTGGAGGGAGACAAGGCAAGAGAGCACGAGGCTGCGAGGGGAGGGAAAGACAAGTTCTGTGAAATGGGAGATGCCTAGCGACAAAATAATTAAACTTCACATTTTTAACTCCCATGGGCACAGCTTTCAGAGCAGAGCAGGCAGTGCTGTGGTCCTCTGTATTCCTGAAAACTCTTGGGACTGTCTACCAAAGGCAGCTTTAGGCCCCGTTGCTTGCTATATAAAATTCCTCCAAGGAGGAGAGAAATGGTTTTGTGCTTGCAAAAGCACCCAGCCAAGGGCCACCTCTGTAGTGATGCACAGCTGACAGCAGGGATGGGCACGGCGCCTCCTAGGCCCTGTTCTGCTGCAGGACACTCCACGCAGCCCTGGCTGCGTAAAACAACTGGAGTACATCATTAATGGGTGCCAGCTGCAAAGCAGGGCTCCACAGTGCACTGAGACTCGGGACCACAGCTTGGCTCTGCACTTCAATCACTGAGGCTAGTCTAGAAGGAACCAGCAGGAAGGGCTTTCTCAGCTGGCCCTTTATCAAAAGAGCTGTAACACCAGCATGTTGCCTTTGCTGGGGCAGACCAGCTCTCAGCAGTGGGAAACAAGAAACATTAAGGAGGAACTAAACAGAAGTTCTGGGACCCTAACTGGAGGTCTGACCTGCAGAGGTGTTACACTGCTGGACAAGCATGCACAGGACATCTGAGACTGGGCACTTGAGCCTGAATCTCCCAAAATACCTCTGAGAACACTGCCTTAATTCAGCTACTGAGCAGAACCTGTGCCTGAGGACACAGCCCAGAACCTGTTCCAGTGGGATAAAAGCCCAGAGATGCAGAGGCTGCTTAAAGGCACTGGTTTAAACTGCTGGTTGGACGGGCTCCACCGCTGTAAATCAATCCTGACTGCTCTCCTCGTCGCACAGCACAGCACACAACAAGGCTTTCATCTGCTGGGCTTTCTTCTGGTTGTTTTTATTTTGGTTTATTTTATCTTCCTGGGCCCTTTGCATTTCCCATCCCACTTGGTTTAAATCCTTTGGTTAGATGTACAAAGCCCTCGCCAGACCCCAGGCACTCTGCAGATCAGTGTGACAAGAAACTACTCCAGCAGCACAGTGCTGATGGAACTGCAGTGCAATCCTGTAAATATATTTGGTGGGAAAAAAAATCAACAAAAAGATTTTTTTAAATTATATATATGTATCTAAAGCTCTGCCATCTGCACTTGCTCTCACCCACACGAGGCCAGAGAACAGCTACAGGATGAAGGGTTCTCTGATCTCCCAAGCTTTATGAAACCAAGTAAATGCATGCACACTCCTGACGGAGCTCTCCTCTTTCACTGCTGACTCTACTCCCCTTCTCTCCCCCTATAGGCACTTTGACAAACTGCCCGAGATGAGAGCAGCTGGAAATGGAAGGGACCAGCCAGGCTCAGTGATCTGAAAGGTCTCTAACCTAAATGATCCTATGATCTATCGACCTGCTACAAGAATGGACAGGGGCTGGTTGGAGCACTCAGCCTACAGCGTGGGGGCTCTCCTGCCTGCACCTGCCTGCTGTTCCTTGTGTCTGACAAGCACTGATTAGATCACCTCATAATTATATGCCAAAACCAGAGTGGAAAGATTAGCTGCAAAGTCAAGCACTCACCAGTCAGGAAATGCCAAATTCAGGGCTGGCACAGCATCCTTAATTTGCCCCTCTTCTGCAAAGGCCTTGCAGTGCAGTTGTCCTTCCAAGCCCAGTGTCCAAAGGCAGGGCCTCTGGCCTCCACCAGTGCGTGCGGTGGATGATGCTGCCCAGGCCAGCAGCTATTTGCTACCTCGTTCTCTCCTCATTGTTCAGCCCCTGGCCTCACGCCTCATTTCCTGCACGCTGCCCAAGCCTGGCTCAGAGGCAGAATTATTAATTTCCTCATGAGCTTTTCAACACTGCCTGTCACAACAGAGTCTGAGGGCTGAACAAACAGGACTGAACTGAATCTCCTCCAGTCTCTCTGAGGAAGGGGTGTAGTCCCCATCTGACAGATGTGTGAGCTCAGGAGACCAGAAGGGAAAACAGACACCTATTGTGGGTGCCTGGTTTGGCACACAACACACCTCATTTCTTAGAGTGCAGGGAACAGCACAGATGGGGGCTGTGTGCAGCAGACTGCAAACGCTGCTGTGTTCTGCGAGCATCGTTGGAGCTGTAACATCAACTGAAACCATCCCTGTGCAACGTGACCTCTCTGCTGCCAAGAGACATCAG
This sequence comes from Pogoniulus pusillus, assembly GCF_015220805.1. Lineage (NCBI taxonomy): Eukaryota > Metazoa > Chordata > Aves > Piciformes > Lybiidae > Pogoniulus > Pogoniulus pusillus. Next base: position 9,989,097 of record NC_087299.1, on the reverse strand, counting down.
CCTCCACAACCAGAGCCAGCTACACACCATCTATGCTAATGAGTGACCTGCGTGCCAGTACCTGGGCCACCTCGGAAAGGCTCAATGGTGCCAGAGGCTGCAAGGACTGGCAGTTCCCTCAACTCACTTTACCTCTGACCTGGCCATGCAGACAAGCAAATGGACTGCAGGGACAGTGCATGGGGGAAAGGGAGAGAGACTGGCTTAAAAGACGTTTGCTTTGCTGTGTGAGAAGCCACTGCCTGCACACAGAACAGGCAAGGAGAAGGTGGATGGAAAATCCAGCTGTGCCCCACAAGGACATACAGCAAAGGCACAAGGTGGAGCAAAAAGCAGCTCTGCTGTGTTCTGCTAGGAGTAAGACGCCTGTAAAGAAGAACTGGCTCAACAACCAGAGTTTCCTATTTCATCACCACCACTTTCCTGAATGTTCCTTTAATGAGGAAGAAGACTGATCCCACAGCCTTGGATCAAGGGAGGCCTCCACATGGAAATAGAGGCAGCCCCACCACGGCTCCAGTGGATAGCAGCCATGAAGTCTGTCCCACGGTTACTTCCTAAGTGGCTCCAGGGAGAATCTGTGTCCTGACAGATGTAACAGAACTCCAAAAGAACACAATACATTTCCCCCAAAGGCTTGTTTCAAAGTACTGAGTCTGGCACTTTTCAAAGGGAAAGGTCACCAGGATTTGTTGGCATCAAACCGTGTGTGTTCAGGACTGCTGCAGGGGTAAACCTACACAGCAGCTTCACTGACTTGCATGTCATTGCCAGGAAAATGAATTTCCTGATAAAATAATTTGCTGCTGGTTATCACAGCTAATGATTGTAAGTGTTAGAAGACAGCTTCTTGGTTATCATCTCAGAAACATGCCTCGCAGCCTCCTGCCATGTTTACCACTTGAGTTCCTTGCCTGCGTTAACGATAAGGCCATGCTGTCACTCAGGCATGTGGCACTTAGAGGTTTCTGCACAGGGATGCCAAGCAAGCTGAGACTCTGATGTGCTGCAGAAGTGACTTACCTAACCACTAGAAAAATGGCTTAGATTTTGCCTGAGCCCCAGCCTCTTGCTGTTGCTAAGTAAAGGGCTTGGCTCCTGGCTCAGCTGTGTACCTTTGGGTGCTCTGACACAGACTTCAAAAGCAGCCTGGATCCCAGCTCCCAGGGGCCCCAGATAACAAGCTTGTTAAAGGTGTGTGGATTTCCACGCGCTGGTGTCTCCCCCTGAGCGCCTGTGTTCCTGGCAAAGCCTTTACAGATCATTAAATGCAGATGGCTGCCACAAACCAGGGCCTTGTATTATTATCCCAAGCATTGTCACTTGCTCCAGGAAGGCATCTCAGACCAAAGAGGGGATTCACCAGTTTCCAATCCCCTGGAATAAACTGCCCTCCCAAAAGACTGTGTGGATAAACTCAAGCTTCCCACACCACTGTCACCCTGAAAAGGAAAGCCAAGTCCTGCTGGCAGTGCCCAGCAGTCATTTATTATTCCAGCCCATGCTTGGGCTCCTTGGTTAACGTCACCATGGGCACTGATGCCACTCTATGCTCAGCTGCATGGTCCTGCTCTGACCCTGCTCCCCACACCTGCTCCTTGCATCAGGAGGAAGTAGGAAGACAAGGGCTGGCTGTGCATCCTCTGCCGTCTGCAGCTGCCCCGCAATGGCCTGCTTGTGTGCACCCTGTGCTTCTGGGACTAATCAAAACATCCTCTCCTAAAGGCCCCTCTCCAGAGCCTCCCCATAAGCTGCTAATTTATTGCTGAGGAGGAGGATAATTTCTTCCTCACCATGCATGTGAGCCTCTTTCTCACCCTCAGCCTAAGCGGCGGTTTTGCAAGCCATGGCTCTATGGGCAGCAATACGAAAGGTAAGACACAAATGCCAACCTGCCTGCAGTCCTTGCCAGCTAACACAGGCAGCTACTTCATCTCTTGCCACTCCAACAGGAAAGATTGTAGGGATTCCCCTTCACCTGGAGTGTCTGTATTCAGCCAGCTCTGCCTCTGGACTTCCAAGAAAAGGAGTTCCCTCTGCACACGTGTCGTATGAGTCGGAATGCCTCACTCCAGATGCCACCCAACCTCACTCTGGTGGATCTGAAGGTCTTGCCTTGTCGCTGCTGTAATTTACTGAAACCAGGTTCACAACAGGAAGGCTGTGAGGGCTGCAATCAGTGGGAGGGACCCCTCAGGCCTGCTTAGTTATTCAGCAGGGCTTTCCACGCACCGGCATGAAAGAGGGATGGGTGATGCAGCAGTGCTCTCCTAAGTGAGGGAGCAGAAGACATACCCAAAGTGGTTTGTGCCCCATTCCAGCTCCACACACTGAGCTCACCTGTGGTGTGGACACAGCCTCACATTTCTGAGCAGGTGGGAGGCTGAACTTTGAGGAGAATTCATCGTGACAGTCACCACAGCTGAGCAGGAACAGCTGCAGCAAGTCCTGCTCTGCTCTCACTCGTGGAAAATGTGCCACTGGGTCAGGAGGGACTCGCAAAGTAGCTTGCAGCTGGCTGGCTCTCAGAAGCTGCTGAAGTGGGATCTGAGCAGGTAGGTCTTCTTACCTCCCACCCTTCTCTCTCTGAAACATATGCAGCTAGCTGCTGTCCTCCCTGGAAACCTGGTGCTTCTGGAATTCCATTCACTAGCACTGCTTCTGCATCTTCCCAGGAGCAGTGAGAAATCTGGGAGCAGAGATGTAAAACCCAGAGGGTGGAGAGCCTCTAGAGCCACAGCTAACTGCTCCAGAGCAGGACCTGGGTGAATACGAGGCTCTTCAGAACAGAAGGAAAACTTCCTGAGGGAAAGGGGAGGATGTGGAGACAAGATGCCTCAGTGCCTGAGCAGCGCGTTGGCAGGTCCCCTGCCAGTACAAGGACTTAAAAGCTTTCTGCCAGCTGCACCAACCGTGCAGAAACTCACATTAAATGTTACTGCAGCTCAATGAGCACAGTCCTGCAGACAGTTAGCAGAGGAGGGGGCAGGGGCTTGGAATAAGCAAACAGGCTTTAATGACACATTAATCTCAGGGAGAGTCCAGAATGCTTCCTAATACAGACAGGAGACAGGAAGAGCTGGTTCCTGTTAGTGCCTGTGTAAGGGAGGGAAATGCTCCCGGTGGCAGCTCCCAGGAGCTGCCAGTGAAGCCATGTCTGTAGGATACAGGCTTGGGCCACCAGGACTGAGCTGAGCCAGCAGCAGTGTCCCTTCTCTGTGCCCTCTTCTCCTTCCTCCCAACACAGACCTGGGGGAGTGTGACCTAAGCCCAGCGCAGGAGCAGTTCAGAAAGAGGCAAGTATCTTCTTATCTCTGTTCCACTTCTACCACCAAAGATTCAGAGATTAACCACGAGAGCTTCACAGGCTCAGAGGCTCATGAATGGCAATCTCCCAAGGGACAGCAAGGGGCTGCCATCTGGCAAAGGATACCAGCATTTAAGGCAATTGCTCCCAGTTCCTCACTGCATCCCTCACCTCTTAGCCAGGCTGAGATGCTCCTGGAGCTAACTGCAGCACTGAGACCTGTTAAACCACAAACCTGAAGGAAACCTTTGTGGCTCTGCTATTTGTTCTTCCAGCTTTCCTGGGGCAAGCTACATTGTCTGCTTCCGGACTGCTCTCAGACCCCATCTGCCACCCTTTCACAACATGCCCTGTCCCAAAGCCTTCTGAGAGCCACCTCCACAAGCAAAGACAGGCTGTTCTCACACAGACATCTGTAAGCTAATTCTCAAAGAGATTCACTCCACTGCCCTACACTGAAGCGGAACTGTGCCTGGCCCTCTGGAAACCAGACCCACTTGGCTGAGACAGAGACCAAAATCACTTGCAGGCTTCCCCCATATAAACTGGGGGAGCAGAAATGCAAACAGGACCAGGATCTGTAACATAACTGAATAGATGGGATGTAGGCAGGTGGTGGAGATGCAGGCATGAGTTCAGTTGCCAAGATTCAAATTCAGAAAGAGTGATCTCCCCCACAACACATCAGAAATACAGGAGGAATACAAGAAACAGCAAGGAGTCTGTCAAAGAAATGTCACCACAGCCTTAACTTAATCTGCCTCTACCTCTTCCAGGGCTGATCTCTATTAGGGGAATCTAAATGAAGTCCAAGGCTTTCCTATACCATTTACAGAGGAACCTACACTGTGAGCTCTGCAGCCAGTGCAAGGTAACTTTCACCAAAGAATTGCTTCCATGTAGCAGATTTACAGGAATGAAGCTTCTTTTCTTCAGCTTAAGCAGTGCCACAGGGGATGAAACATTTACCTGCTGATATATCTTGTTTCCAGTTGTCATAGGCTGGTGTTTTACAGCTCCTTACAAGGCTGCCGTTTCTGCCATGCTCTCTGCACAAGTATATTGACACCTGTGACAGGAGTGAAATGGACCAAAGAACACCACAGGCCACAGCTCAGTTGCCCACTTCTGCCCCATGTGAGGTGCTGAGATGCAGGCGTTAGGATTGGGAGAAAGAGGAGGAGTGGCCTGGGAAGTAGAATTCCTTTTGGATGTGTTAAAACCATGGCTCAAAGCACACACATCAGTCCGAGACACTCCACTGACAGACACGCCCGTGGATTTGGCACTCGGCGAGTCCAAGGCGCCGACAAGTGCCCAGGGGCTCCGGAAGAACCGCAGATTGCCATGGCTGACCTGGAGCCTGGGAACTGCAGCTGCTGGCAGGGAGCACCAGAAGCAGCAGCTTTCTACATGGTTCAAGGACTAGCTCAAGCTTTCCAGCAGCACAGATTTAGCTTCCCAAAGAAGCTGCTGTCTATACTGCCCAGGCTCACAGCCCCCAGCTCGAATGGAAGCCGCTGGTTCACTGAGTCACTTGCATGCTCTTGGGGGCATCGCCACCTTTCCATTGCAGCTCAGCCATAAAAACTGGCTTGGAGATTAAACTTGGCACATGAGTTGTTAGTCCAAGGGTGTGCTAGGTAGGAGGTGACAAGAAGGAGGTGGCAGAGGAAATATGGAGACAAAGGATGTGGCCATATTCGCTTTGCAGGGGTGCCCTGGGCTTTTCTCGGGTGCTGAAAATGCCCTGTTGGGCTCTAGTGCAAATCTGAGTTTGCAGCTCCATCTTCTTCAGGAGTTAATTTGCTTGTTAAAAGGAGGAACAAAAGGACAAACGATTTGATTCAGAGAATCAAGTATGCAGCATGTTCAGCAGCACCCCGAGCAGCAGAAAGGATTAGGTGTTGTTTTGGTTTTCTCCCAGATTGCCTCCACAGACCTTAACACAAACCTCAGAAGCAATTCACTATCGGCTCCTGGGTGTTTAGCCGAGCCAAGAAACAAGTCAACATCGAGCACATCCCTCCAGGAGCAAAGAGCACTTTGCATTTGTGCATCATATCAGCTTCTATCAGAGGCTGCATAAACCCTTTGCAAACACCTATCAGATCCAATTCCCTTCCTCCTCTAGGGAGGCAGGTCGGATTATATGCAAGTTTACAAATGAATTAAGCAAGGCTCCACAGTTGAGCTCCTGCTCTGCTGCAATTCAGCCACTTACTTTTGCTATTTTTAACAGAAGCTAAACCAGCAAGTTACAACTGATGTTAGGTTTTAGCTGCCATTTTGGGGAGCAAATACAACTCCAGTTAGCAGCGACACAAATTGGGTCCCCAAAACCTGTGGCATCCTAAAGATGGACCCAACTCTTTCCAATCCTCTGCTTTGGTTACCAGATGCCCCTGCTCCTCCCATGCTCACTGTCATAAAATGCAGAGATGTTCACACCCAGCAGAAGCCTGGGATGCTAACACAGGAATTTCCTGCTCTGCTAGTGGTCTGCCTGCAAACACAGGTCCTTTAAGAACATAAGAGGGCAGGGGAAACAAGGATGCTGTGATGCATTTTGTAGATAGGCTGGGAAAGAAACAATGTAGTGAGCCAAATGATGCTGGAGATGAAAGTGCCAGTTTAATGTAGGGCATTGGTATTATTTATTAAACAGATCTCACCACACAGAGAAGAAGAAACAGACTCTGTGACTTGCCGGCCCAACATCAGAGAGCCAGGTGAGCTAGAGATCTCCCAGAACCCTATCTTGTGCTCAGGTCAAAGGAATTTCTGTTATACAAAACACAAGAACACCTGTGGCAGCATCATACAGGATGCCCTGAAGCCCATACAAGCACGTCCACAGTCATCCTCACAGGCAGATCCTGGGCTTACATTCCCAGCAGCGAATCCAAAGTGATTTCACCACCCCCCATGAAGCAATAGCATCCACACCCTGAAGTCCAGGCAGAAAAATTATTCTAGCTCTGACTCTCCCCGACAAAGAAGCAGAGAGTCAAGGCCAGCAGCAGTTTAAGAAGCAGACGATTGCTATGTCTTTCACTCCCTGCAAACACATTGGCCTCCCCCCTTCTCCACTATTTATGTAACATGAACTGTCTTTCATTCAGGAGGAGCTGTTCTCTATTAACAGAGCTTGGCAAAGATCAGGAATTAACTGTGCCAGCTTTCAAGCCTGCTGCCTTAAGGCAGATGGCAGGGGAAGCATCCCAGCCTCCTTCCCCAAGCAAGCAGAGATAACTCAAAAAAGGAGGAGAAAAGGGTCAGGTAAAGCCCTGATTTCAGTGCAGGAGGCAGCCTGTGTCTGTGTACCCTGCTCTACTATGGGCAAGCAACGACTGCTGCACTGCCAGGATCTGCAGGCTGAGAGCAAAGGCACAGCTTTCCCTGGAAGTTTTATACTTCCCAAGGTACAAGAAAGAGGAGACGCTCTGCTCCTCCGGCACAGTGCTGCTGCTCTGGTCAAAAGACCATGCTGCTGTAGTGAGCACTGAGCTGCCACCTTTATGGGAGAGCAAATCCCTCTGGGTCAGCTGCAAGAACAGGATCCCCACAGCTGCAGCAGACACACAGCACAAAGCGAGAGCTGTGGCTGCAGACCATCCTCTGCTTCCAACAGCAGAAGACAGCTGCCTTGCTGTCCCCAGCACAGCAGGTCTCCAAGGAGCAGCGCCAGTGCCCGGGCTTCAGTTCAGGGATCACAGTCAGTCCCTGGCAGGAACAGGCACAGGTGGACTCCTGAGCTGTGAAGTTCTGGGGGTCGAGGTTTGGTGAAACCCATCTGACACGCGAGTGCTTTGCTCCTGCAAAAGGAGGGCAGCATTCCCAGCTCCAGGCAGCCAAAATTCAGCCTGGGAAGCTTCTTTTGCCAAACTCTCAGTGTCTGTATTTTCTCCCACAATAGTGTGACAGTCCACTTAGCAATCTCTTCTGGGTTTCAGCCCTACAAAAGCATCACTCAGCAGCAGTGCTGAGACCTCAGAAAACTTCTCTCACGGTGCTGCAGAGGACAGTTAATGGCAGTATGACAGGCAAGAGGGTCATAAATACTATTTCTCTGGGTGCTAATTCAAGGCCTTTGTTTGCAGCTCAAGCCTGAAGCACACTGCCATCAATGGGGCAATTCACAAACTCACAGCTAAACCCACACTGAAACATATCCTGGACTAAGGTCAGCAGAAAGTCTCTTGCTGACTTCACCTGCAGCTGGATTAAGCACTTAACTCTTGCATTGTCCCCTCCAGGCTGCTGAATTATTCGTTAAAGGCCAGACACTGCAATCCATAGGCATCCTGTGCCTGATCTGTCCTTTAAACTGACTTGCATTAGTCTGAGTCATAGGCATCACAGCACCTTACTCTTTAAACAGTCAGAACAGAGGTGTTCAAGACTTAAGCTGCTTCTCTGCGAGAGGACAGGAGGCAGGATCCAGCCCTCAGAACAGGCCAGAATTCAGAGAAATTCCAGCCTGGTCAAGCTGCACCATGAAGAATGAGCCCCAGTAAATCTGTGTGAAATGAGTCATTTAAAGAGATAGCCTCCTCTGTGGCATCGCAGGGGAGGCATAAGGGAGCGCCTGAAACTAATCTTTGGTTCTTCAAATTCATCACAAAGTCTGGAAGTGCATTCCCCTGCCCCTGGCCACACACTGGCAGCGCTGGGCGGCACCTCCTGAGGACCCTTTCCTCTGTGTGCAGGGGGAAGCAGGGAGGTGTGGGACGTGTTCTGCTCCTCTGGGCTGGCACAGAACGAACAGAAAGCGGGCAGACTGCGTGTCACCAAGGGGGTAACACCTACCCACACTTACCAGCAACTTCTTCCTCTGCCAGCCCTGAGACTTCCAACAACCAAGCCTCCCAGATCACTTTCCTGGCTCTGATCCTGAAATCCCCTGAGGCTACTTAAACGGCAGATAAACTCACATCCCAGAGAGCCGACTGCTGAGCACCTTTCATTACTGAGCCCAAATCCAGCCAGATCCTTTTAAACAAACAGTGAACTGGAGGATAAGTGGAAGGAGAAATCGTTTGCACTACATTGAGAAATGTGATTGGGGGGGAGGGGGGTTTAGAACGAATTCGTCTGCTCAGTTCTCATTTATTTCGGTGCTTGATAAGATTAGAGGATTAAAGCAACTGTATGCTAAACGCTTTGTGCTAAAGAGGGTCTTGCCAGGATTTGCTGCATGTTGGCATGCAGAGACCACGGCAGCATCACCCAGAGGCCCTGGGACTTGCAGAAGGACCCACTCGAACTTCAGAAATTAAAATCACAGCTTATCCAGATTTTCCACTTGCCCTCAGGGTGTGATCCCTCTCCAGTCCCAGTCAAGCTTACTAAGGACTTGTACCCAAAAGGCAGATCTTTGTATGAGCAGCACTTCTGTCAGAGTGCTGGGATCACAAGGGGGGTTCAGATGTGTTGTGTTTTTTCTGGATGCAAAAAGGCTACCACCAAAACGAGAACCTCTGTGCCACGCCGAAGCACATGGCCTGGTGCTGTGCAGGCCCACGCACACGGGAGGGCCACCCCCACAGCCCCTGCACAGCACACCTCGGGAAAAATGCTCCCACGCTTCAGACGTGACGGACACAGAAGTGGTTACTTCTCTTGTAACTTAACCACTGCTTCTATTGGCCTGACAAAGGCATTTGTGATGTTTAATTCACTGCTGCTGAAAAGGCAGAAGCTCTGGGGAGGCATGGCTGAGGAGGCAGTAGGTACTGAGAGAATTTCTAGTACCCAAAGGCATTCTTCCCAAACACCTGAGAACTAACAGGTTTCACCAGTGTGAAATCCTCCCTGTGTCCCCGAATTACACAGCGCCACTCAGATACTGTCACCCTGGCTCCCTGCAAGTGCCTTCGTGCACTGCCGTGAAGAGACAGCATGTCAACAAGGGTATTTGTCAGCAGAGCTAAGAACTCCAGCGTATAGCCTGGGCAGGCAATCTAGATGGAGTGTCAGTGACTTCCGAGGCTGGATTTGGCCTTGCACACTGTGAGGGTGACAGGACACTGGAACAGGCTGCCCAGGGGGGTTGTGCAGTCTCCCTCTCTGCGATATTCAAAGCCCACCTGGATGTGTTCCTGTGTGACCTGGTCTAGGTGATCCTGCTCTGGCAGGGGGGGTTGGACTGGATGAGCTTTGGAGGTCTCTTCCAGCCCCTGACATTCTGTGATGGTGTGTGACTGGAACGATGCTGATGCCACTTCCCAAACACCAGCCTGGCTCTCACATATTATGCTGTCACATATTGCTCTGGGTCATGTGTCCCTTCGCCTTTCCTCATGTGTGTCTAGGTGAAATGGTCACAAACACTCATGGCTGGATTCCCCTTCAATCATTTTTCTATTAGATGAGCATCCTCCTTCTGTAGTGGAGTATTTTCCTCATGGGAATAGAGGAGGTATTCACAGGGGGAGCTGGAAGAAAGGCAGAAGAGATCTTTTATCATATTAAGTACTTCCATTCCATCTTTGTTGTCTTTTTCACCAGCTCAGCTCTGTTTTATTCCAGGCTTAGGGAATCGAACTATAAGGCTCCAAAGGGGTAAAGAGACTGGCTTGATGAGGCTAACCTCTGAAGATGCATCCAGGATGATAAAAGCCACGCAGCTACTGAAACATCTCCCTTCAATACAGTTATTGTGTTGCTAGGTTTCCATCTAGACACACAGCCTAAAAGAACAATCAAAGGAAGCTCATGCTGTGGATAATATCTTTATCAACATTTCACAAGGTTGTTGGGGAAGAAGACGGAAAAGATGTTGTCCCTGAGCAAAGTTTTACTGGTGAGAACAGAAAGCCAGTTTCAAAAGTTCACCCAAAATGTGCATGGCAACCCCCCCAAGCTCTTAGGATAGCTGATGTTGTGTGTCTAAGTGTGTGGCTCTGTGAGCAGAAAGTGTGCTATTCTGTCATCTCAACTGTAAAAGTACTTCTCTTCCAACACACAGGTCCTCATCCCACTGGAGTCGTGTCTTGCAGCTGCAGAAGAGCGCAGGCATCAGCTTTGCTTTAAAGGAACTTCTTTGCATGTTACAGCAAACCCTGACAGACTCTGCACAGCTGTCAAAATGCTACCTTAATATTGCATAAGCTGAGGCTGCTAACCAGCAGGCTGTGTGCTTGTGCATACCACAAAAGGGCAAGAGGCAGAGGGCAAGGCAGATGTCAAGTCCTGCATGCCTGAGGGCCTGCCATATTCGAATGACTCCATCTGTCCTAGAGGTTTTCACCAATACTCAGCTCCCAGCAGCTCCCATCCCATCCTCCAGTGCTGTGAAATACTGGGCAGTGGAAACCCGACCCCCTCTTTTGGTTTGGTTGTCACACCACCAAACAGGAAAGAACACAGAAGAGTTCATTTCTGCAGGGCATGCATGGCTTTGGAGACCACCAGAACTGGGCTGCAGTTGGGATGTTGCTAAGCAATGTAATGTCCTTACTAAGTGACCCAGAGGCTTTAGGCAGGAAAAAAACAATTTCTACACAAGGCAGAACAAACCAGGGAGGTTATCTTACATGTGCTAGCTACGTGACTTTGCATCCACACAAACGCCTGACACCAGCTGCTGTCCGTGATGAGGGCCCTGCCTGGCTGGACCTGCTTACATCCCTGAGCATGAAGCAGGGCTCTCCACTCCGAGGGGAAACTGGAAACCCTCCATGAGGCCAGGAACACAAAGCTGCTCGGTTCTGGCACCCAACTTTTCCCCCAGGAGGGCAGCCCTGCTGCAGGCACAGCTCGATCAGCTCATTATAGAGGCAGCCTCCCGGGAACCGCTCTGGTTGTGCATATTCATGAACCCCCAGAGCTCCCAGGGAGAGTTGGCTAAACACACAGCCCAGGGACTCCTCCGGTGCACCCGCAGCAAAAAATAAAATACAAACAAGGGTGCGGGGGTGGAGGGCTTAAAAAAAAGTAAACTGAGGAGAGAGAGGATGAGGAACGACATGAGAGAGGAGAAAGCGGATGGGAAGCAAAAGGATCTGGAGGAATGGGATGGGGCAGAGGAGCAGGGGGTGGAGAGTGAGTACATGGGGAGTGAAGGCATGGGTAGGTAGAGGATGGAGAAGAGAAGCGAGGGGATGGGGAATGAAGAATGCAGAGCGAGGGGATAGGCATGGGGAGCGAGAGGATGGAGAGGGAGAGCGAAGGGAAAGAGGGGCAAGAGGAAGCTGTGTCGTCCTCTTCGCATCGCCTGCCGCACCGGGACCCGGGGCGACCTTCGCAGGCGGAACCGATCGTCGGGCTCCAGGAGACTGTTCAACGGAAGGCAGCCGTGCCCAGCACCACCCCCCATGCCCCTTGCCGGATCGCACCGCCGGAGCGCAGTACTCACCTCCGCCCGGGCCGGGCAAGCAGCAGCCGGGGGCTCGCAGCGCTGCCGGCCCACAGCCGGGTAGCGCGGTGCCGAGTGCCCGCGCAGCAGCGCCGAGCACCGCTCCTGCTCCCCGCAGCCCTCACCCGGCTGCCCGCCACCGCCGCCGCTGCCTTTTAACGTCGCTCCGCCGTGCGCCGCGGCCGCCTGCTCAGCGCGGCCCGCCGGCCCCCGGGGGCGGAGGAGCGGGCGGGCAGCCAGCAGCCCCCGCCGCTGCCTTTGAGGAGCCGAGCTCCGGCTGCCGGCCGCTGCCGTCCCGCCGGGCTGGGGGCAGTGCTGCGGCCGCGTTATAAACCCTGCCCCCGGTGCGGCACCCCCGCCGCGCCGGCCCCGCCGAGCCAGCCCCGCCGCGGGGCCCGGCCCCGAGCGGAAGAGCGGCCGCCTCCGCCCGGCGTGCGGGGCGTGGGGCGCCGGGGAACGGCCCCCGAGTGAGCCCTGCCCGGGTAGGAACGGGGAGAGGTTGCGGGGCCGGGAGTGCTCGGAGCCAGCCTGGGAAGAGGAAGCCCAGGACTGGCTCACAGAGCAATGCCCGGTGTGGCGGGTTGTGGAGCTGAGTGCGGCTCTGCAAGCGCTGCCGGCACCTCGGTACCGGGCGGATCTTGCAACAGGAACCGTCAGAAAGTTTTGCAGCATCTGGCCAGTGCCACAGTGCACCCCGGTAAGGGCCAGGGCTCGGGAAAGGACTTCGGGCGTCCTGCTGGCACTGCCATTGCTGAGCGCTCCACACAGGAACCATCTACGTGCACTGAGTGGCAGAGGGGTGCAGCAGCACCCCCTGAATTAGGTAGGAAGCATTGAATGGGAGGTGGCAAGGCTCGTTAAGTAGCGTAGTAGAGAAAATCTCCCCTGCATTCATGCTGGCCCCTTAGGAATGAGGCATTCTGGTCCTCTAACATGACCATGGCCCTTTGCCTTGGCTTTCAGGAGCTGGAGGAGTCCTGTTTATGCTAGAGATATCCCAGCGGTCAGGTGCTTGGCTCAGTGAGGATAGAAGGTCCCTAATGACTGTTGGATACAGCAGTCTTGTGTTTTTTTACTGCATGCTCTTCTGTGAGTCAGTCTGGTTTTGGAGGCAGGGAGAGAATAATATCCCCTCATCCTCGGGGGCGGGGGGATAATGCACAAGCAGGATATATCAGTAAATTGCTGAACCTGATGGGAATGGCTTTCAGTCAGGCTACATTACAGAGGTGACCTAAGCATATTTTGCCCACTCTGCCAAACTGCCTATTTGAGCATTGACAATACCTAGGAAACACCCCAGGTTTTGGGTGGATTTGTCAAGCCAATACCAACTAGAGAGCAGCACAGTAAGAGAGGTCTATCACCTGAGCCAGTCTCCAAGCAAGCAGCTGTGTCAGAGCCGTTGGCTCTTTCCGATGCATCACCCAAAGTGAACGAGAAGCCAGGCAGACAAAACCAGACCATCTTCCTTGTGGGGCTCCGGGGAATGCAGATTTAATGAGTCTGCTGGAGTAAAGCTGCATGACACCAGCTCTCTGCACGAATGCAGCGATGGAGGTGATGGTGAGAGGTTGGCAGTTTTGCTGAAAACTGCAAGAATATGCTACAGCTGAGAATGGAATCTCCTAACTTTGCTGGTGGCGTGCACAGAGCCCAGGCTGACGGGAGGGACGTGCTCAGTCAATCACACAGCACCGCACAGTGAGTTATCAGTCAGCATCACGTCGAGCACGCAGGCAATGGCAGGACTCTCCTCGGCAGCGTTTCTGACACCCCCAGGGCACTGCCAGCCTCACCCGGGGCCAGCCCGTTCAGCCCCCTCCTCACACATGAGTGCAGCGCAGCAAGCCCTGCGAGGCAGGGGCGGGCAGGCAGAGAGCGAGGGACGCTGACACACCTGCTGATGGAAGAGCCGTTCCCATCTCCCCGCTGCGCGCAGAAGTGCATCAACTTGACACTTTAGCTTCTGAAACTTGTCCGTGGCTCTCTGACAGCATAAACACAACGACACCTTCCCTCAGCACACGCGGCCCAGAGCTGTGCTGGCCCTCGGCTGAACTACAAGTTTCTCTTCTGTGTTACTACCTAATTGTAGATGTGAAGACCCTGCCTCTCCCTGTCACCACAGAGACACGCAGACTGCCACTCCTGCTACATATCACCCCCTGAACACAGAAGGCACTCTGTGTTGCACGGCACTCAAAGAGCTCTGCCATGGAACACTCACCCGTGCTACTCACACATACTGGTGCACAAAGGGCCCAGAGCTTCATCACGGACTCCGTTAACAATGCAAATGTGCCCACAAAGGTTGAGCATTATTCGTGGGGCTTATTAACCCCCAGGGCACAGACAAAGCGACTGGGGTGCTGCACGCTGCCGCTGTCCTCGTTAACCAGGAGGGTACCCAAACGCACGTGTGACACCAAGAGACATCAGCCCTGTACTGCAGTCTTAGCAAGCTGCCTGGCCGCAGGCACAAGCAGGCAGAAGGAGGCTTGCTCCTGCACCTAAAGGACACCTTCTGGAGCTGGGAAGCTGAGGGGAAACATCTTCCTCTTTATTCACATTCTCTGACCTTCTCAGCGCCTCAGCACTGCTGCCTTCCCTACCCACACCAGGCACTCTGCTTGCTTGTGTTTATGGCCCCTCTTTGAAATTCCAGCTGCTCATCTATGCAGAATAAAACTACCCTGGCAATCTTTCCTGCTCAGGTGCTCATTACTAAGGCATTAAATAACGCCAGGCAGGCTCTCTTAGGCCTTGTAGATTTTATCTGAGGGACTTTGGGTCTCCACAAGGTCTATTACCGCCTGATTGCCTGAAAGGCTTTCAAGTTTGTTCCAGCATTACAGCAGAGAGGGCTGGGCAACGACTGAGCACTGGGCTTGTTAAACACCATTGGTGGCTTGGGAGCCAGGCTGGGGCAGGTGAAATGTGTACATCTAAGAGTAAGCCACAAGGGCATGAAGAGCTGCCAGCCTGTCCTGGGAGTGTACAGGAGGCTGCTGGGTGTGCCTGGATGTTAGAGGGCAGTCTGGCTCCAAAGGTGCTGGTGGACATGAGTACAAGACTGTGGGTGCATGAAAAACAAATAGGCTTGTGTCTGTGAGCCTGTCTCAGCCACAAAAATGTCACTGCAGAGTAAGGGCCTAGGAGTCAGCGGGGTTTGTGGTGACACAGCTGAGAGCAGAATTGGGCCCTGGTTGTTCAGACCTTTCCTATTTGAGCAGCTTTCTCCAGCATGTGCTGTTTGCCAGGACTCAAAGCAAGGCCACTTGAATAAGCTTTAAAAGTGGAAAGGAAATAATTCCCAGAAAGGAAAGCCAGAGCCTGTTTTCATCAGCTGCCAGCGAAGTGTCCCAGGACAACCTGCAGGTACATCAAACACCCCTCAGCGCCTGGGGAAATCCCCAAAGGATGCTGAGCCACAGCTAAAACATTTTCAGAGGAGAAGAATGGGGAGTGGGGACAAAATGCTCTTTAGGATCACCTCTCAGCCTTTTAGAAGCTGTGCTCTTTCTTTTCCAGTCTCTTCCTGTCACAGAACTCAGGCCTTTTCACCTCGTTTTTCCTATCCCAAACATCCTGCTTCAAGGGAAGGGACGTTTCCTCTCTGTCCACGGAACTAACAAAGCCACATGGCAGGCTGTTTCCATGTGCCCTGTATTTATAAACCTCAGCCCTGCCTTGATGAAGTGAAACGGCCTCTGGTTCCTACTGACTCCATCCAGACCTCAGGCTGCCAGCCTATTATTTCTTACTCAGGCAACACTGGTGCTCAGAAATGATGTTAAACACTTCCCAGACGCAGAAGCCGTCCCTTCCCCAAAGAGCAGAGAGGTGAAGGCACGCAGCCAGCCCGCCCCTTCCTTGCGTGGCTGCATTTCATGAGAGCCAGATGGCACCATCAGAACAGCAGTGAGCCTGCACGCCTGCCGCCGCGGCCGCGCAAGGCCAGCCTGGCCCAGCCTGCTGCACAGCAGCGCCCGGCTGCAGCCGTGGCCCAGCTGCCTCTGCAAAGGACACAGGGCAGCACGGGACAGCAGAGGACGCGGCACAAGACAGCACAGGACAGCACAAGACAGAACAGGACACGGGACAGCAAAAGACAGCACAGGAGAAGGAGGCTTTTTTGCATTCAAGCCACAGGGTAGATTTGCAGGTGGAGACCTAAGCTGCCACTGATGCCAGGTACAATCCCACACTTTGAGGGCAGGAAGAGTTTCTTGTGTCCTGAAGCTCTCTGGGAAAGCAAACCCCATCTGCAGATTGCCTGAGCAAAGGAAAGAGCTGTGAAGGGAGACAGAGCATGCGGTAAACCCCTGCTGTGCAGGGGGCCTTTTCCTTGCAATTAAGGGAAGTTAATGTTTTATGGGAGCTGTTTGTTCAGAGGCCTTCACTGCACACTTTAATGGAGTCGCATCAGCATTCCCCAAAGGCGCCCAGACTGCGTTAGCATCCCACGGCTCCAGCCTAGCCAAACCAGCCTCCTCACCCTGATGTCTATGCCCCATGTGCGTGGAGAGTGGGAGTGTCGGGCTGCCGTGCCTCCCGTGCTTCTCTTTCCAGCCCAGTCTGGAAGCTCGGGGGTGTCATGAATATTCATGACATAAGCATCAGCAATAGGCTTTGTGCAATTCGGAAAAAGTGCATTTTAGACAAAAAGAACCTGGAGAGAACAACTGAGAGAGAATCTTCACTCCTGAGCTCTGGGAACTCCTGAATAGCATTTTCCTGAGCTGGAACTGGTGGTTTTAAAATGCAAAGCAGTCTGGGGTTTTGGAGAGGCACTGGGGGAAAAGGACCCATCGAGCAAAGCTTGGTTGCATTGTAATGAATGGGGTTTGCAGAGCTGCTGCCCGCCAGCCCAGGCGCAACGGATGCAGGCTGGGGACTCGAGAAGCCTTGAGGCTTGTGCCCAGCTAGCTGCCTTACTGACTCACTACCCACCCTTGAACAAGACATCCTTTCCTCTACTTCAGCCTTCTCGTCAGAGGGCACCGGGGAGGGGAGAGCCCCGAGGCGTTTCCGTGCCTGCTGCTGAGGTCGGGCGTTGTTCGGTCGGGCGGACTGGCCGGGCTGAAAGGGCTTTGCCGTCGGCTGTGTGATCGTAGGCCACTCGGAGGTGGAAGTCGGTGGAACAAACGCGCCAGCTGCCTCCACGCAGGGACAAGTGAGCTGGGATAGTGTTGTCCTGCTCTTAATGGTCTTGTAGCAGATACTGCTCGACCTTTCCTACTCCTTTTCCCGTTGCTGTTCCCATTACTGTTGCTACTGCTATTTGTATTGCTATACCTGTTCCTGTTCCTAGTTCCTCAGCCTTGCGGGTTTGTCCCTTTAGCGTTTTTCCATAGAGCTGCTCTCCTCCTTGAGCCCAAGAGTCTGTAGAACCTCTTTTGTAGTTGTCCAGCCCTTCTTTTTCACATCCACTCATAGAGCATCTCATACCATTTTACCTGCTTCCAGTGAAAGGGCATCCCAGAACAGACTCTACCACACAGATCGCAGGGGGAGCTGAATGCAGAAGGGGAGAACTTTTACTGTAGGTAGATTTTCTTCTATTTATCAGTAGTATAAAGGTAAATAACAATCTATAAAGAGGGGGAATGGTCTGAGGCACAGTGCAGTCCAGAGAACCTCTGAATTCCTCTGTCCCTGGACTCCCAGGATCCCCTCTGGGATCTTAAGTCACTCAGGTTATCTCTGCCTTGTGGCCATTTATGTGTCCATTGTTGCCTCTTCTCATCATCTGCCTTCACCACACTCTGACCCCTGTAGTAGTGAACTGGGAAGGGTGATCTAGTGCCCCTTTGAAGCCATCCTCTGCCACTCACAGCCTGCACACTTCTCTTGCATTGCATCCAGCACTGCTCCCTGTCTTGTACAGCACTGAAGGAAGGCTGCTGAATGTGGCATTTAGAAACAAAGTTGACTCCACAAGGTCACGTCAAAGAGGCCAAAAATCACAGTCAGCTGGCACTAGCCTTCACTTATTACTCACCAGAGAGAATATTAGCAGGTGAAGCAAAGGCAAAGAGTGCCATATTCCATTACCAGTCCCCCAGGCACCCCTGACACCACAGAGGAG
Source organism: Pogoniulus pusillus (assembly GCF_015220805.1). Taxonomy (NCBI): domain Eukaryota; kingdom Metazoa; phylum Chordata; class Aves; order Piciformes; family Lybiidae; genus Pogoniulus; species Pogoniulus pusillus. The sequence continues at coordinate 9,971,334 of NC_087299.1, read as the reverse complement.
AGGGCTGTTAAGTGAAATCCTCAGCTCCATTCTCACTGGCAGAAATGCCCTAGCATCTGCCTGACCTTCACACAGCAGAAGTCTCAGGTCCTCACAGCTGCTGTGTGTCACAGACAGAAATGACTTGGAGCCTTCTGTGTCCTGATGCACTTCAGAAATTATCTCTGTGGTGAAGGCAAGTTCCCAAAGGAGAAATACACTACCAGGAGAGGAGGGCACAGTGGGGTAAGGTCAGAGCATTCCTGTAATAAGAAGCCAAAAGGGAGGTTTTCAAGCCTGTGTTTAGACCCCTAAGCGTCAGACCTGAAGCTCCCCTTGCTTGGAAGAGAATTCATGAGTGCTCAAAGCATTCCAGACCCAGCCACTTGCTTCCAAATATGCTAATAGGAATAAAAAGCTTCTCCAAAAATGCTCTACAGTACCAGCAGAAAATTTCAGCTCCTCACTGGAAACACAAATCTTTAAGAGTCTCTCTCTGGAACCAGAATATCCTACTTGGAGGTGAACTGTTTGGGGTTTCAGATAATCCTCTTTGAAGAAGTAACATAAAAATGTATTGAAGTGAAGCATCCTTCCTTACCCCTTGCAGTGGGGACAATCAGAAGGGTTTCTATATTGGCAGTGGCAGTAGAAAAGTGCTTCTGAGGCTCAGGTGGGAGAAATGCCTGCTCCTGGAAGCCAGAATAGGATCCAGAGTAAGAATCAGGAGGAAAAAAAGGAGGAGAAGAAAACCACCTCGTTCAGACACTGAAGCAAGATACCCCCTGCCACTCTGGATACACTAGGAGATGTTACCTCTCACCTCAAATACTGGAGAGCCGAGTTGGTGAAGTGATTAGAGGTCAGAAAATTACCAGGAACCCAAAAATTCCTGTAAACCAGAACATTCCCAGGAAGGTTCTAGGTCAGAAATTCCCAGCAAGCAAATGGATTCCTCGAAATCAAACCTCTCTCTCCTGGTGTAAATTGCCACCAGCAGCACGTGGGAAATGTTCTGGTGTGCACCTGACAAGGGCAGGAACATTGTAGCTCGATGATTAATGCAGGAGATCTCATTCATATTCCACACATTGATTCCAGGGTTTTTTTCCTGTTAATGTTACTACTCTGAGGGGAAAAAAAGAAGAGGTATGGAGGGAAAACATGGGCCAAATTCATGGCCCTGCTCCATTTTGGCCTCAGAAGGGGTAGGCAGTTTCTAGCAATGGAGCATATGACCCAGTACCTGTATATCCAAACACTTGGTAGAAGGGAGATCTTTGTGGTATCTGCTTGGCAAACAAATCTTTTGTCCCCCCTCTAAAACAGCACCCAGAGGTAGCTCAGCAGCAGCAGCTGTTTGTATATCAGGAAGCTAAGCAGCTAAATATTCCTTTCATCTCTTTGTCCTTCCACCTAGCCAAGCAAAGCAACCTGCCTTAGATGATGAAACAGGATTAAAGCTTGTGCTGTTTTCACACCCCAAGCAAGCAGGGAGTGCACTTGAAACCTTCCATCTATTCTCAGTGCAGAATTTAAGGAACAATTTTTGACAGTGGGGATGGTGAGACCCTGGCCCAGGTTGCCCAGAGAGGTGATAGAGAAGTTCCAGGCCAGATCATCTGGGGCACTGGACAACCTGCCCCAGTCGCAGATGTCCCTGCTGCCTGCAGGGGGATTGGACAAGATGACCTTTTAAAGTCCCTTCCAACCCAACCCATTCTGTGGTTCTCTGATCTTCATCTGAACATCAGCCTGCTTCGGTGCCAGGGGGGAGCAAGCCTGCTCTAACTGGCGGGTCAGGAAACCAACAGCTGGTTTGGTTCTCTCAGAGAGCAAGAAAAGAGGCCATGTGTGAGTCTGAGTGCCACAGCCTTGGCAGACAGATGAAGACTGCCTTTTGCTGAAGAGGTTGGCTTCAGGCTCTGACAGGCCAGCTCTGATGGCTCCACATCACTCACCAGAGGCCTTCAATCCACAGCCTGTGGTTTGTGCCCATATCGAAGGCTGTGCCCTGCAGCCGTGGCAGTGAGGGGACAGATCCAGCTGTGCTGCTCCAGGGGAGGCTGTAGCTGAGAATTAGAACCATCACTGCAGAAGACGCCCTGGACTTTTCAAAAGGGAGAAAAGTGCTCCCTGGGAAGCAGGGCTGGAGAAATACCTTTTGCAGTTGCTTTTGGTGGTATGTCCCTGTTTACCACCACAGTGCTATCAGTATAAAAGGTTAAGTGAGAGGTCTAAATGTGGAGGCAGACAGACAGAGCAGCCATAGAAGAAGCTAAAGTGTACATAAACCCAGCCTGGCAGAGTGATGAAATATTCGTAGGCAAGAAACAGACAGCAAGAAAGACAGGAAGATGGAGAGAGAGATTTAGAAGTGGACTTAATACTTGTGTGATTTATTTGCATTAAGCTGAAGCCATGCATGTGGCTTGGGTTTTGCTTGCTTGCTTTGCTTCCCAGGCTGCCTCGGGTGCTGGCAGAGAATTGTTTAGTTGGAGCTGCAGTCCTGAGGTCTTTGGGGGAAAAATGAGGAGACTTTGGTTAAATTCCAGACAGGTTCTGCAGGTTCACTACTCATGGAGCAGTCTGGATCTCCTCCCTGTAGTGAAAGCCCAGCTTTTTCTCCTCAGATCCAGAAGACCAGGAACTATCAGCAGCCTTAGCAGCCTTCTGACTGCACCTCACATGAGGACATTCTGCTCCTCATGGAAATTGTGTCCACTCAGGCACCCCACAGCAGATGGCAAAGCAGTGAGAAGGGCCAGAGCTGCTGGGTGCTGTGGATGTGCTTACTTTAATAAGACCAGTGCCCATCAGCAGTCTGCTACATTCATGCATTTGGAATTCTTTACACCCTAGAACTGTAGTTATTTGGGTCTCTATAACCATCCAGTGTGGCTCACATGACCCAGCCCCAGAACAGGGCATCCAGGATCCTTCCCAGGATCTCTCTTGTAATCCAAGTCCAGGCATCAATCTGTGGGATGCTGAGCCCCTTTTGGCCCACAAGGATGGGATTGTGGTCTTGCAGAACCTCTTTTTTGCTATGGTCAGGTCAAAGGAGCAAGGAGGAAAGTGGAAAAGCTGGGGTGTATGTGGGAACGAGAAGAGAAGGAGAAAATGAGTGGAGTGAGGGATTAAACATTGTACAACAGAAGAGGAGCACTGCAGCATCAGACTGGTGCCTGTAACTGCTGCTCCAGAGTTTGTGCAAGGTGGATAAGAAAGTTGCATAGGAGGAACTTACTTTTGTCTAGCATGAAACTCCAGGGGAAAATGAATAGAGGTAAAAGGAGAAACTTAAGTGGAACATGAGATAGTGACTGAAGTTGTGCAGTTAAAACCCCAGCAAGGCCAGCTTCATGAATGCTGGAGAAAGGGGATGGAGAGATAGCTCATGGAGGAGCTTGTTGGAGCACCATAAAAATCAGTTGTTTCCAGGCTTAATGTGCTCCACACTGCCTGCGAAATCCAGGCTTGGTGCACCATCCATTTCCTGGGCGCCGAAGCACCGGGGAGCTGCACTCTCTCAGGTACTCTTTGCTTTTGATGAATGGTGCTGTGACAAGTGCATTAAACCCAGCAAAAGTGAGTTTTATGAGGCTCTGAAAACCAGGGTCCATCTCTGCTCAGACTGCCTGTGAAACGGTCTGGCTCGAGAGATCCCCGAGCATGCAGGGAGGCACTGCTGATGAGGCGTTGCAAGAGTCCTCCCACCTCCACACTCCACATCTCTTCCAAGCCTTGCAACAGAGCAAACTGGGTGGCTGCCACATGCTCTCTCTCCAGTTACCAGAGTTTTCTCTCAGAGACTCGGTTTCAGTGGCAGGTGGTCACAAAAGCCTGAGGTGGGCTTCAGGAAGTTCCAGACCACTGCCAGTCCGCAGGAGAGCTCTGTGGGTGGGGCACAAAGGAGTCTAATTGTGGGTTTGGGTTAGGGGATCCAGATCTTCACCAGAAGGGTCTGTGTGTGAGCTGGGTCACAAGACAGGACGTGTTTGGATCTGCTTTGTGCTTCACTGAACCCACAGCCTCAGTATGCAGCTCCTGTTTCCAGAGAGGCGCAAGAGGGTGAGAGCTCTCCCTCATCCTGACTCCGAGCTCAGCCAAAGACAGGCAGACAGACACAGTGCCACTGTCTTCTGCTATGGCTGTGGCTTAGGACAACTCCTTGCTGCTGCCTGAGCCAAGGATGCTGCAACCCAGCTGTGACCTTCTGTGCCCCTGAGCCTGGGTCCTTGAAAACTCCCTGTCTCCACGCAGCTTTTGCAGGGATCCTCACTCTCTGCCGCTGTAGTGAGTCGCACAGCACGATATGGAATTAGTAGAATCGAAGTTATTGTCTACAACAATTAGCCAGGACGCCTGGGCCTTCAGGCACCTTTGTTAGGTGTGGAAGCCAATTACAGTCTCATACATATTCATGTCACTTCCTATACAAACTGCGAGCGTTGCTTCCCCAGCTCTGCCCCCACCTCCTTCACTCTCTCAGCCCATCCTGAGCCAGGAAGGAGAAGCAGTTTCCTTTCCTTTCACGTTTCACTGAAATCAAATATTTGCTGTGGCCTAATTGATGTACTGGAAGTGCAGAACCAGCACATTTGACAGGCAAGAACAGAAATGGCCTGGCCAAAGCTCAGTCATGTCTTACAAGAGTCTTGCTGGACTGCCTGCAGTCACCTGCTCTATCAACGTACAATGATAAATCCAGCCGAGCTTGATGAGAGGCATCTGTCAGAGTCAGCAACCACCTCAGCTCCATCTGAGACCACAATTACCAGCTCTCACCATGTAGATCAGTGTGGTCAGTGTCTTGCCACTGAATCTGATGGATTTAGACAAGTTTATACCCAGTGAGGACCTTGGCAGTAAGTGCTGAGTGAGACACGGCTGCACCAGGTAAGTCACTTCATGCCTGCATGCCTGCGGTTCCCATGGGCATGGCAACACTTCACTGTTTCCCAAGGTTTCTCTGAGGTTACATCTATAAACATCCAGGTGCTGTGCTCCTAGGAAAACAACAACCCTCTGAATGCACAGTCACAGGATCCAGTGATTCTGTGGTGGGGTTGGAAGAGACCTGCAGAGACAGTGTAGTCCAACCCCCCTGCTGATGCAGATCCCTCTGGACTGGGCTTCACAGGAACATGTCCCAGCAGGTTTTGGAAGTCTCCAGAGGAGGAGGCTCCACAGCCTCTCTGGGCAGTCTGCTCCAGGGCTTCAGCACCCTCACAGCAAAGAAGCTTTTCTTGATTCAGGTGATACCTCTTGTGTTCCAGTTGCCCCTTGACCTGTCACTGCACTGCTGAAAAGAGCCCAGCCCCATCCTCATGTCCTCCACCTTTTGGATATCACTGAAACTATGCTTGACCCCAGAAGGGGATGGAGCTGGTCCTGGGCTGAGTGCATGGGGCTGCAAGTAGGCTCCACCTGAGTCTTCTAAGAGCCTTCACCACAGTGGGGTCAGAGCCTAACCGTGCAGGGCCAAGTGTGCCTCGAGAATCCACTGACCCACCAGAGAGCCCATTTAATATCTCTTTCACAGCAGCTATCCAGGAGCTAAAATGTTAAATCCATAACCTGCTCTCTAGATTTATAGTCCTGAAGGCCGTTATGACTCTTGTGAGCTTTGGAGTGCAAAATAATGTTAGAAACACAGGTTATTTATCTGCCACAGTGGAGTGACTCCTCCTCAGCCATCACTGTCTGCTGCAGAAATAAATCCCTGTGTAGGAAAGGAGCTATTCCTGGCACACAGGAGGCCAGCTGAAGCTCTGCAAAGAATCTGATTTTAATATTGCTAATCTTTGCTTTTTGGGTTTGTGCACCCAAACAACTTTCTGAAGGGGCCTGATTGATTTTGCCTTTCCAGTCATTTTCCATCATCCTCTTCACCAGCTGGTAAGAGGCTGGTAAGAATATTGGGAAGTGACTGGTGACTGGGGCTGCTTCACTTCCCTCACAGACACCAGCTCAGGAAAAATCAATAGCAGATTAAATGGCAGCAGGCAGTGTGAGCAGCGAGAGAGTGGCTGGTGCTGGCAGAGGGAGAGGGCTCCTAGTTTTTTAGATTAGACATAAATTGGAAAAAAAGATCAGCTGGTGGCTTTGTCAGGAGGAGCTGTGTTAGAAGGGCCCTGGCATACACGGGGCACACTTCAGCACCCTGCATCATATTAACTCCTGACCAGGACTCAGTATTGGCCACTGCTGGTAAGTGAAACCCCTGTGTAGTACACTGCACGGCCTGGTTCTGCCCTGTTACTCCTGACTTATGCCATCTAACACCATTACCTTGAGGAAGGTTCCTCCTGACTTAACACCAGTACAAGATCAAAACCAGATTCCTCATTCTGAGAAGCAGAAAATGCCACACAGGCTTCTGCTCCAGCCTCCTGCAAACACTTGTCAGTTCCTCTGAGTCTGGAAGGACCAAACCTTTCTGCTTTGAATTCACAAACCCCTGACCTCCCCCTGGGCAGTGGGAGAGACACCATTAGCAGATTTTCGGTGTCCCCCATGTGCTTTTCAGTATCTCTTTTGCTTCCCATGTCCTGTGATAGGGCAAGGGGCAATGGATACCAAGTGGAACACAGGAATTTCCAACTCAGAATCAGCAGAAACTTCTTTGCTGTGAGGGTGCTGGAGTACTGGGGTAGGATGCTCACAGAGTGTGGAGCCTCCTTCTCTGGACTCATTCAAGACCCATCTGGTTGTGTTGCTGTGGGACCTGCCCTAGGTGACCCTCCTTCGGCAGGGGTTTGGGCTCAGTGATCTCTGGAGGTGCCTTCCAACCTCTCCCATTCTGTGGTTCTTTGATACCATCCTAAACAACAACAGCAGCAGCACTCAAGGTGCCCACAGCAAGTTCTAGACTCTGCTGATCTCAAGGTCTCAAGGTATGGGCTGGTTTTATTCCAAGGTTCCTTCACACTGCAGCGTGGGGCTGGTAAACACAAACGTTTTCTCTTCCAACAGCTTAACTTCACCTCTCAGCTCTCAGCTGCTTTGCTTTCTTCCCCTTTGTATCCTAGTTCATAATTTTCTACCTTTTATTGCAGGGATTCTGCCTATAAGGGGAACTTTGCAGAAGGGAAAATAAACAGCTCAGTACTTGTTGTTATGTTCTCTGTTTAGAAGTTTGTTTCTCTTTCTTCTTCCATTGCATCAATATTAAGATGTTGATTCATAAGCAAAATAAAGGAAGTATATAAATACACTCTTCTTTTTCTTGTGGAATCATAAAGCTCAAAGTTATGGTTCCCACAGCAACTATAACTCAACCTCAATGTGCAAATACATTAAAAGCAGGGAAATTATCACCCAAGGCAGCCATTGAATATGTGCGAGGGGATTACATTGCTGATAGCAGGACTGCACAAGGTTGAAATCCCAGAGATGTGAAAGTCTTCAGGTCTGCCTGTGCCAGAGTGTCACACTGTGAAAGAAGAGACCTTGGAGGTCTTCATCTTTATGGACATAAATGGGATTCAGCCTTGCAACATGCAGGAGCACTTGACCAAGGGAGTGTTACCTTTACTGCTGAGCTCCACAGGCCTCCAAGTGCTGAGACATGCCAGAGCCAAAGACATGGCTACTGAGCACAGACATGTGGGCTGCTTTGTTGAGCTGATGAGGTGACCCAGAACTGCACAGAGTTGAAGGGTCCAACAAAAAGGCACCAGACTCCCCAGAACAGGGCACACACTCTGTGCCAGACCACACAGCTAAAGAGATGTTAGAGGACCTGCTGCATTCACATACACAACCTGTCATCCATCCTGCCTCTTCCAAGCCTACAGCTTGGAATCACAGAGTGGCAGAGGCTGGAAGGGATCTCTGGAGATCCTCTAGTCCAATCTCCCTGCTAAAGCAGGGTTACCTGGGGCTAGTCACAAAGGGACATGTCCAGATGGGTTTGGAAAGTCTTCAGGGCAGGAGACTCCACAACCTCTCTGGGCAGCCTGCTCCTGAGCTCTGGCCTTCTCTTCTCCAGACTTGACAGCCCCAGGTCTCTCAGCCTTTCCTCATCAAACAGATGTTCCTGACCCTTCCTAGTCATCCTCATACCCTCTGCTGGGCTCTCCCTAGTAGACCTCTGTCTCTCTTGAACTGGGGAGCCCAGAACTCAACACAGGGCTCCAAATGAGGCAAAAGGGGAGGAAAACCTCCCTTGACCTGCTGAACACGCTCTTCCATGTTACCTTTCTTTTCAGCTGCTCTCTAGGAGAGGCATAATTCTGCAATGCAGCTGCTGAGAAAGGATGGGAGGCCACAGGGACACAGATGAAAGACAAGAGGTCTTGGCCCCTCCAGCTTTTCCACACCCTGTCTGCCAAGGCAGCCAGGCACTGAAGGGAGATGTTTTAAGCACAAGCTGCATCCCAGGGGACCTTGGCTGAGTTATTCTAATTATTTATACAATGAGATGAAAGAGTGCTCCTGTTTCATTACAGCTTTAGCAAACAGAGTCCAGCAGGTGCTGAGGCTCCTTTGTGAGGCCTAAGAGCTGAGAACTAATTAGTCCTAAACGATACCCCTGACAAAGGCGCAGGAGGAAGCAGAAAGCCTGGTGCACAGGCCAGGCTGAGGCAGCTCCTTTCAAACTGCAGATCAAATAGGCACCACCACTTCAGAAGGCTGAAGATGCCTCGAGCAACCAGTTGGTATTTACCTTAGACAGAAAGGAGAAAGGCAGAGGAGGGGAGAAGAGGAACATCGAAAGGGCTGGCAGGACTGGCTCTCCTGAATCCTCCCTGTGCTGCTCCCATGGGAAAGGCCTTTCCCTTCCATTCAGGCCTTTGGGATCTGCACCATTGCTCCCAGCACTGTTTGTTGTCATTTTCCATTGGATATGCTTTTAAAGAAGCTTCACAGTCAGCTCTTTTAAATAAAGATGAAGGCAACAGCTTGGAGAATACAGCTGGAGTCTGCAGAGCGTGCTGTTTGATGTGCTGCGTGATGCAGGAGCTTGTGTGTGATCCTACAATTAAAGGCTGCATCACAGTCCAGCCTAGAAGGATTAATCCAACTTCTCCTTTCATGTTCCCTGCCTGTGCAGGGCAGTGCTGGGTGCTCCTTTCACTCCTGCACAGCCTTTCCTAAGTCTCCCATCAGTGTTGCAAAGAGATTTGCCTCCCCTCTCATTTCCTTCAGAAGGGGAGAATCTACCAATAACCTGCTGCAGGGCAGAGGTATCTTGGCCTCTTTACCAGCCAGTTAGTGGCATACCCAGAGCCAGTTCCAATCAAGGGAATGCCTGAAAGGAGACACAGGCATGATGTGTTAGCTAAAGCAGTGCCACACTGAGGGGGTCCTGCACACAGCCCTCAGTGTTCCACATGCTGCCTTTATAAGGTGTCCATGGTTTATGTTCCATCTGAAGTACACATCAGCTTCCTTTTCCAGTGGCACACTTCTGGGTTGGACAAACCATCCCTCTGTGACATGCTGGTCATCCCACAGCCAGACCAGTACACCTGTGAAGGAAGACCTCTGCTTGGATCTGAGTGTCTCTGACAGTGGCATGAAGGACACCACCACCTTCAGCTCAAGTAGTGACAGCCCACAAGAAGTCCTAAAGCTTATCCTGGAGCACAGGGCAGCAAAAAGACTAAAGTCAGCCCTTTGGCCTGCAACAAGGCATTTCATCAGGAAGTGCAGAAGCTGCCTAGTAGCTGAGCCCACTTTTGGCCTAAGGTTGCATGCAGCAGCCTCTGGGGTAGCACCAGCTGGTAGAGGAACAGAGCTGGCTCCAGGGATCAGACAGACACCCAGCATGTTCCTTCATAGCAACTCCTCTCTCCTTCCCTCCTTTTCTTTCCTCAGACCTGTGCTCCACTAATCATGGCATAACCTGCTGCTCACATCTGGACACTTAGCTGCCAAGAGGGAAGTTTTAGGTGCTCAGGGCAGCATGTTAGTAACATCCAGGCCTCTGTTTAGCTCTCCCGAAGCTGTGCCCTCAGGAATATGCTTTGCTCTGTGTCTCTAACTCAGGAGCAGCAGTGTGGTGCTTAGTGCAGACAGATACAAGGTGCAAGTACGCAGAGGCAGCAAAGTCTCCTGCAGCCTACTGGTCAGAGCTGAAAGCCAGGGGTATAGTTCCTGTGGGCCGTTTGCACCGAATGGTGCAGGCATTCATGCAGCAAGAGCCCAGCAAGCATCCAGAACACTGAGTGAGCCCTTCCTATGCACAATTAGGCACCCCAACTGCTCAGGGGCTTGGAACATTTTGCTAAGGTGTTTCTGTCTGTAGATGCCTCCATACCTTTGGACTTCGGTCACAAAACAGTCAGTCAGGAATACTTCACAGGAATACTTCACTGGGGGGTGAAGTATTGGAGAGGATTGTTAAAAATCTGTGAGGTGTGAGACTGGAAAAAGCCTGGCACCTCTGCCAGCCTTTCCCTTCCCGGCACAGCTCCACTGTCCTTCCCGGCAAACACCTCATCCCCGGGAAGAGCAGGTTGAAGTCGCTAAATCCCCTGAACTGGTCTTGCCTCAGCCATTCCCCTGATGTGTAGCAAAGCCTCTAGGGCTAAATGCCACTGTGGTGTGAATCGTGTTTATCCTAACGAGAGACAATGAAGGGAGAGAACAAAGGAAAAGGGAAAGAGGAGAGAAAACAAGAAAGGAAAAGACAAACAGAAGAGTGAAAGGGAGGGATATAGATAGAGCCATTAATTTGCCTCTGTTTGCTCTGGGATTTAAACAACAAGCTGCTATGTCTCTGGTTTATCTTGGTTCCTCAGCTGTGAAACGTGCTGTGCTCCAGTGTCTTCTGAGCTGCAGAGATTTGCTGGGGAGGTAGGAATGAAGCAAGAGGCTCAGCAAACAGAGATAGCAGAGGCGGCTTCATACATCACACCCAGAGGAAATTCATTCCTTTCAGCGCTGCCCAGGGGTGAAATTACATTATACTCTGGGTGGATAATTGGATGTCATATACCACCCGACTTGTTACAGGCTGGCATTTCTGCCCCTAACGAGGCTTTTAGCAGCATCCCAGGGCAGACAACACAAGGCACAGGTCCCGTGAAACGTGGAGAACAAAGCAAGGACTCAGAGGTGTTGGCTCTAAGCAGTCCTGGTTAGAGACTGGAAGTTGAGGACTGGGCTAGGAACGGAGAGAGTGAAGAACAGGACAAGGCAAAGCAGGAGGAACAAGAAAGAGGTGAAGGGGAAGGGAGCAAATCTAAAGGAGGAGGGAAAAGGAGGAAGAGAAGGAAGCAGAAGGAGTCTGATTTCAAAGTGCTTTCTGCTTTTATGAACCTGCCTTTCAGCAGAAGATCATCTCCAGGTGTCTCTACAGAGCTAGCAGGACTGCTGCGTAGGTCTCACAGGGCCAGTATTGGCGCTGGTCTTCCAGCTAGAGCTGCAGGGAGCAGCCTCCACGTCTGAAGGGAGGGCTGATTAGCTTGCAGGCTTTTCCCAGCACAACAAAAGCATTTCCTTTTCAAATCTGGGGGAAGGATGCAGAGCTGTTTTAGCTAGACCTTCACTGGCTGGCGAGGCCTGCCCCACTGTGCAGGGGCAGGTCACAGGGTGGGGAAGTACAGCAGTTTTCTTTGATCTCAGCCACTGTGGGTCGCAGAGGAGTTGGGGGCCTCCCAGCTATGCCTTGCTGTGTTTTACACTCACCACTTCTACATTTTGTCTAAAATGCCCTCAGTTTCTCTCTCATTTCATCCTGCCTTGCAGCTCCTCACTCTAGCTCGTTGATGGCTTTTTAATAGCACAGTTAGGGTTGTGGGCAGAAGCCAGAGGACAATTTCAGGTGTCATATTGTCCCAGGACACCCTGGGAAGTCCAACTGGCTCAAGCAAACTTATTGTACTGAAACAATCTCTCCTCCCTGCTAGTTATTGAATCGTCTTGGCTCAATGGCCTCTCTCAATATCAACTTTTCAGGCTTAATAATTAGTGCTGGAGAAAATACTTTCATTGAAGAAGTGTTTAATGTCACACACCATTAGGAGATGAAGAGATGACCCAACGAGGCAATTCAATTCGGGGGCTGCAACTGGGACAATTAGGAACATGTTCTAGGCACAGAGGCGCCTATGCGACGAGACCAGGGGAAGTGGCCTCAGGTTGTGCCAGGGGAGGTTTAGGTTGGATATTAGGAACTATGTCTTTAATGAAGGCGCAGTCAGGCACTGGAATGGGCTGCCCAGGAAGGTGGTGGAGGTGTTAAAAAACATGTAAGCATGATAGTTTGGGACATGGTGGTGTCGAGTTGACAGTTGGACTTGATGACGTTAAAAGTCTTCCAACTGAAATGATTCTGTGACTCTATGATTCTTTTCCATCCCTTCAAGGTGTAGAAACAGATGTTAGCCATCATTTTTCACTTGAGGTGTGCTGTTGCCCTATGGAATGTGCTGCTTCAGGACCCTACTTTGCTGTCAGTTGATTGCATCGACTGCTGCAATTCTCCATTTCACCTGATAGAGCCACAAGGAGTTCCACAAGCACAAACAAGCAAATAGCTGCCTTCACTGGAGCCTTCAAATGTCAGTGTGCCCCCGGCCGGACCCAGCCCACAGGCTCACTTCCTGATGAGAGCAGAAATTCAGAAAGGGACTTGCAAGAGTGAGTCTTAGATAAGCTCTAGAAGCAAACCACACAGCACACAGAGATCTGTTTGCATGTTTGCTCCTCTCTATCTCTCACTACCTGCTTACCTATCTGCCCACCCACTGCTGCCAGGATGTTTGTGAGCTGTGTTAATGGCTGATGGATTTAGTCCCCAGAGCCTCTCTGCTAATATCTCTCATTCCATGTGTGGGAAAATGAAATTCAGATTAACAAAGAAACAAACAAAAAAAAAACCAAACCCCAAACCACAACACAACCCCCCAGGCAAGCCAGCAAATACCTGTAGGAGAGGAGATGAGAGGCAGCAGCTGCTTACTCTGGGTGGATCTGGTACCTCATTTCCCCGTGGCACTCAGAGCGTGCTCCCAGTTCTGGGCTTACTGCCCTGACTGAGGGACTGTCCTTCCTCTGCCTTTGTCACCAATTACAAGCACTCCGCGAGTGACTGGGCTCTCCTGCTCACGCTGCCTGAAATGCTGTCTCCAGGCGTTTCCTATGGAAGGGATTTTTCCCACCTAAAACTCCCTAAACCTGCCGCATCTTCCCCCCGCACCACGCACTGCTCTCAGGGGTGATAACAAAAAGACTCGCCCAAGGAAGCCTAATTCCTCCCTTCTCCGGGCTGCCTCGCCCTCTGCTCGCAGAGCCTCCTCCCCCACGGACTCTTCCGTGGAACGTACTTAATGGGGCTCGGAGAGCAGACGATAGCAGCTCTCACCCCTTTCACCCGCACACAGTCCATGCCCTGCTCTTCCCCACAACCGAGCACATCGATTCATCCTCTGCAAGATGTATTTCGTTCTCCTGGAACTTCTGATCTGCCTGTTTGTCCCAGGAGAAATAGTGACTAGATGAGAAATGTGTTCCCTGTTTACAGTGCTATTTTATGTACGAGAGATTGATTTGCTACGATAGCCACCAGTTTGCCTCTCTGGAGACCCAGCAGTGCCCTGAGCAGCCTCCTGTGCTTGCCTAACGGACCTCCGTCAATGGAGAGCTTCGTTCCTCCCCCTGGGGAAGCAGCGGCAGGACTCAGCTCACCTCTGTGCCTGGGAGTTGGGTGCAGCAGCACGGGGCTGGATTGGCTGAGGGATGGATGTTTCTGGAAAAGGACAAGGATGGACAAGCAGAGAGGCACAAAGAGAGCATCAGCTTCTGCTTTCTAAACGACTGCAAGTCACCTTTTGAGACATAAACAGGGTTCCCATTTCGAGGTGCTACAAGTCTGGAATCTGTAATGGAGTGATGGAGTCAGAGGCTGTGAGCAATGCTGCTGGAGCAGGGCAGCACCCAAGCAGGCTGCCCAAAAGGCTCCACAGGAGAGAGTGGAGGCTCCTCTTGACTTCAGGAGCAAGGCTCTGTGGATGCTAACAGGAACACTGCTCCCTGCAGCATGGCCACGTCCAGGGAGGAGCACAGCTTAACTTAACTTGCACATGAGGATGTGACACGCAGCGATGTCTGCGCTGCCTGGGTCTGGCCCCGCTCCGCTGAAACAAGGCAAGGGTTTGCCACTGAGAAGAGAGGAGCTGTGCCAGTTTCCCCACTGTGGGAGCCAGGAGTGGGAAGGGGAAAGCACAGACAGGCAGGATGTAATTACATGCTCTGCAGTTGGACACATCTCTGAGATGATGAAAAACAGTATTACAGCTTCTCAGCAGCTGGTCATGACAGAGAGGTTGTCTGTCCTGGACATGTGCATTCTCCACAACCCAATGGCATGCTGGGCTTGAATTTCAAGCTGGCTTGGATGGAAGAGTGCTACTAAGTTGCTTCCATGCCCAGAGCTATGGATTACCCTTCGATCTAGTAAAACAAACACTTCATTTCCCTGAGATGCCATAGAGAGCCTCCATCTGACAGCTTACCCTGCTTGGCTTCCTGAGGCTGATGACTGTCCAGGGCTGATGCCTGCAACCAAAAGCACAGCCAGACTAAAATCTTCTTTGCTGCAACAGGCTGCAAGCAGCACACTCAGAGAACAGAGTCTCTAAATTAAGAGGCAGTGATGCTAGCATACAACCATGCATCAGATGGTGCTGCTTACTCTGGGAGTGGCAGTGCTTGGGTCCCCCAAAACACACAACGACACATGCAGAGTGAGGTGGCCAATTTCAGGCCCAGATGGACTTCAGGACCTGGGCATCGTTGTTTTCACAGATCCAGTCTGTTCCCAAAGCACACCACTGTAGGCCCTGGCTGAATGACTGCAGAAGGCAGGGATGACAAGAAGGTAAAGGTGATGGCCAGATTGTATCAGAAGACAAATGGCCTTTTCAGTCACCTGGAGTTCTCCCCTACCAGTGCCAGACTGCTGAGAGAAATCCCTAACCTGTGATGTTTTCCCTCAATGAGCAGACCCTGCCCTAAACTGGCCTCCTCCTGCTTGGCTCTTCTGGTATCTTCCCTTGGCAACTCTGCTTTCAGAGTGTTTGTATCAGCAAACTAGCAGGGATCTGGACACTCAGCACCATCCTCCACCACCATGAGTATTTTGTTTTTCATGCAATGCTTTGGTTTTATTGTGCTCATTCCCTCTCAATGCAGCAGCAGGAGGGAGGTAAGGGGAGCAGCATGCAGCAGGACTGTCACAGAGCAGCCAAGTGAGACTCAGCTTCACAAGAACCACAGGCAGCAGGGACTGGTCTAGAAAACCAAACCTTGATTTCCCAGCTGCTCTTGGGTCCTGGAATCTGCATCTTGAATAGGATCTTTTCAGAAAGCCTTTAGTCAGCTGTTTCCTCTCCACTTCCTTTCCCCCCTCCATGTATTATTCATGCCAGGATGTGTACAGCAAAGCAAGATGGCTTCTTTCTTTCCAACCTGATCTCCACAGACACAACGGATAATTATGCATGCAGGCACTAACAAGAAAACTCACTGGCTTGAATTAAGGACTTGACTTCATTGTTTATTGGTGTGAATGAGAAACTTAGCCCAGATCAGACTGTATTGCACATGGTAATGAAACACAATTACTTATTCTTCTCCATCTCAGATGAGAACAAAGAAACCTGGAAGTCCTTGGAAAGTGAAGAAGAGAGAATTAATACCAGATGCAAAGTGAAAGGAGAAAAAGACCTTTGAAAGAAGTGGAGGCACCAGGAGCTTATTTTGCTTGTGAGATCTCTATTAAAATCAGACATTATTTCAGAGGCTTCCAGCCCCTGCGGATAATTAATGAAATTAAGGTGAGGATTTGCTGCTAAATATTTGCTCACTCTACAGGGGAAAGAAATGGTGCCAAAAACACCTGGAATTTTATGGGCAAATAAATCAAGAAAGAGGTGGCTCAATTACTCAGAAGGGAAAAGAACCTCCCTGTACAACAGACAGATTTCAGTAATGCTGGGAACTCGGCAGCTTTCTGAAGGAGGCCACTGCCAGTACCCAGCTTTGCAGTCCTTAGGATACATCCCTCACACACCCTGGGGCTGTGGGTAACAGAATCAGGAGGCAGCCAAAGGTCTGGCATTTTCAGAGCTGCAAGTGGGTTTGGGTACTGCAGCTCGGAAGGGGATTATGGGCACCTTAACCTCCCTCCAAACCCTTACCAGGACAAGATGAAGCCGTTGTGGCAATGGTTGTTAGGTAGGACTTTCAGCCACTCACTCATGATGTGACATGAGCTGTGCAGGTGTAGCTCCCTCACTCTGCTGAGCTCCCTGGGCAGTTTACTTCTCTGATTAATCTGATTCATTTCAACTTGTACAAAAGACATCTTGTAGATTTTTCAGCTCTGGCAGTTTCTGGACCCTAGATTAGAATCATAGAATCAAGCAGGTTGGAAGAGACCTCCAAGCTCATCCAGCCCAACTTGTCTCCCAGTCCTATCCAATCAACCAGACCATGGCACTGAGTGCCCCACCCAGGCTTTATTAGTATGAGTCAGTCCCAGGTGAGGAGACAGACAGCCTGGGCTAGAGTCTTCAGCTTCTGTTAGGCAGAAGGCCAGAGCAGGGGATCAGAATGTTGTTTCCAGCTTTAATGTTCATGACTTTGTGCTGTTGAGGGTCAGTAGTCACTGAGGCAATGCCGTGCAGAGGCATAAATGTATGCTAGCTTTGGCCACTGAGGGGGACATCCAAAGAACCAGTGAGACCAGCACTAGTACCTTTAGAAACTAATCCACAGGATGCTTACAAGTAGGCTTGGCTTTAAAAAGGATCTGAATCCATACTAAGCAAGCTACAGGGGGGATGAGTTTAGCCCTCATTATTTCACTCTCAAGCATGAGACAATTTAGGGGAAGTCAGCCCAGCCTTAGGTGCTTTGACACTTTAGTGAGACTGGGAAGTGCCTGCCCTTCAGCTCCCAGCTATTTACACAGTCAGCAACTGTTCAGGCTTTTGCTGCCCCAGGCAGCCACTTGCTGAGAGAGGCTGCCCCAGGGCCCAGCACAGCTGCAAGCTGGAAGGGCAGGAGTGGCAGGTGCAGTTACACTAACTACTCTGCAGGCAGAAGCCAAGGCCAGTCAGCTCCCACCCTGCAGGCCACGCTCCATCATGCAGAGGATCCAGAAGGATCATCCCTCAGACCACTCTTTCTCATGCCATGGGTAGCACACCACAGTTAGTTAGGTAGAGTGATCTTTTCTGGTGACATGTCACTAATCTGTGAGAGAGGAGAAGACAAAGCAGCCCAATCTGGTCTGGCAGTTTGCAGGTGCGTGGCTGACACACGGTAAGAGCAGGTCATCACATCTGCACAGACAGGGCTGAGAAATGGGGCCAGCAGGGAAGCCAGAGGTTTTCCAGGGGTCTTGCACTCAGCCAGCAATTGCAGGTTCGTGTGTGACAGACTGAGAGGCCACATTGAGGAGACAGTTAATAAAACAGGACTAGAAGAATCAATGTGCTCCGACACAGCAGTGACAGATTGGAGAGAGGGACAGATTTAATATCCCAGCGTTATCCTTTCCCAGCCTAAGGGCCCTGGAATTGATTGAATAAATTAAAGCATTGCTGTGGATGACACTAGATTTAAGGTCGTATCACCACTTCCATCTTAACTCCTGATATTCTTTCCTCTTTCCTTTTCATGCCTTGGCACAGAAAGCTTCTTTGGCCGAGAACATCTCTGCTCCTATGCAACTTTACTGTAGTAATTTTCAGGAAGAGGGGGGAAAGTAATCAAGAAGAGGAGGGAATTACTAAAGGACTAGACAGAGAGTCCTATCCTGCATGCTTCTGACATGAAAGGATAAACAAGCCATGCCAGGCTACTCCTAAAAGCACCCCGCGCTCGTTCTTGTGTCATGGTCAATCTCTCTTTGCAAATAGAGAGCAGCAAAATAGACTTTGAAAAGAAAAATGTGCAGAGGACTCACCAAAAAAAACAAGCTGCAGGCTAAATTAATCCCTGCGTGGCTTCTCTTGCATGCAGAATTATTCATTCTTTTGTTACCAAAAGAGCCAAGGTAATTGCAGATGAACACTCTTCTACTTTTATTCTTTATTATCTCTTGGCAAGTCTCTCTCAGAGCCATCAATGGGATTTTGTGTCACAACAAACCCAACTGCTTAAATAGAATCAGGTGCTGTAACGGAGCTGGGCCCCGCCTGGAGCTGGGTTGATTATCAGTATTCCCAGGGCGCCTCTCACCCACCTACTGAAGAAATAGGTCTTGGAAAATGCTCGGTGTTTCCTGTAAAGCACTAGGCACATCCATGCAAGGGGGAACCCTAACTTCTGCCCCTCACAAACGGTGATGTGTCTCTTACAAAGCGAGATTTAAAACCATACTCTCTCATTTTCATTTCTATAGGCTGCCTCATTGTCCTGACTCCTGTTCCAGCTGCTGCTGGGTCACTGGCACCTCAAACACCACCAGTCTGCCACCCAGGCATCCGTCTGCACCCAGCTGGCTAACAAATAAGGAGCCAGTGACCACGCTCTGAAAGTTGTGTATTACCCACCATAAAGGTTGTGTAGAACAAGTGGCCTCTGCTGTACAGTCCTTTGCATTAGTGCTAGCATCACAGCCTCCAGGAGAACATCAGCTCCAACAGCAACAACAAAAACTCACCTTCTCTCATAGTTAAAACTCATTAAACTCACTCTGCACAAAGTTCCAGTGCTGAAAAATGGGAACCCTTGGCACAGTGCTCATTTCAGCAATTCCCCATTTCTCCTCTTAGCAGCATCTACAGGGCGACAGGGAGCAGTTTCAGCCTTCTGCCTTTGTGAAGAAGCAAGTCTCAAGAAACTTCACAGAGCACTGCACCAGTGAAGAAGCAAGTGCTCAATGAGCTTCACAGGGCACAGCACTGCACCAGTGAAGGAGCAAGTGCTCAACGAGCTTCACAGGGCACAGCACTGCACCAGTGAAGGAGCAAGTGCTCAACGAGCTTCACAGGGCACAGCACTGCACCAGTGAAGGAGCAAGTGCTCAACGAGCTTCACAGGGCACAGCACTGCACCAGTGAAGAAGCAAGTGCTCAACGAGCTTCACAGGGCACAGCACTGCACCAGTGAAGGAGCAAGTGCTCAACGAGCTTCACAGGGCACAGCACTGCACCAGTGAAGAAGCAAGTGCTCAACGAGCTTCACAGGGCACAGCACTGCACCAGTGAAGAAGCAAGTGCTCAACGAGCTTCACAGGGCACAGCACTGCACCAGTGAAGAAGCAAGTGCTCAATGAGCTTCACAGGGCACAGCACTGCACCAGTGAAGGAGCAAGTGCTCAACGAGCTTCACAGGGCACAGCACTGCACCAGTGAAGGAGCAAGTGCTCAACGAGCTTCACAGGGCACAGCACTGCACCAGTGAAGAAGCAAGTGCTCAACGAGCTTCACAGGGCACAGCACTGCACCAGTGAAGGAGCAAGTGCTCAACGAGCTTCACAGGGCACAGCACTGCACCAGTGAAGAAGCAAGTGCTCAACGAGCTTCACAGGGCACAGCACTGCACCAGTGAAGAAGCAAGTGCTCTATGAGCTTCACAGGGCACAGCACTGCACCAGTGAAGAAGCAAGTGCTCAACGAGCTTCACAGGGCACAGCACTGCACCAGTGAAGAAGCAAGTGCTCAACGAGCTTCACAGGGCACAGCACTGCACCAGTGAAGGAGCAAGTGCTCAATGAGCTTCACAGGGCACAGCACTGCACCAGTGAAGGAGCAAGTGCTCAACGAGCTTCACAGGGCACAGCACTGCACCAGTGAAGGAGCAAGTGCTCAAGGAGCTTCACAGGGCACAGCACTGCACCAGTGAAAAAGCAAGTGCTCAACGAGCTTCACGGGGCACAGCAGTGCACCAGTGAAGGAGCAAGTGCTCAACGAGCTTCACAGGGCATAGTACTGCATCAGACAACACAAGAGGGAAATTCATCACCCTTCCCCAACTGCCAGCTGCCAAAACCCACCATGGTTCCTGAGAGCTGCAGCCCAAGATGCTGTGGGATCTCTTGCACACAGAACATGGTACATGGCCAATGCTGTCCCCAAGAGGACTCACATGGCAGAAGTCCCAAAGAGCTGCTTGGAAAATGTTGAGGCTTGGTGCTTAAAAAGGAGAAAAATGCACAGAAAATAGTTCAGGTCTGCAGTGAATTGAGATCTGACCCAAACAAGTGAGGGCATGCACAGCAGGCACACAAAGGTGTCCAGCCCATCTCTAGGCCAGGCAAACAACACGAGTCGGAGTGTCTGAGTCAGCCCTGTATTAATCTGCATTTATCCCATCAGTTTATGGGGCAAACACACCAGTGAGTCAGGCTCTCACTGCAGCCTCCACGGGGACTTCAATGACTGTCAGCTTCTATCTCAGTCCACAGGCTGTTTGCCCATGAATTTAAATATAGATTGAACGTCAATGCCTCCTTCCACAAATCAAGGCTTCTCATTTAAAACATCGCACTTGCATGTTAAATAGAGACTAATTAGACACTCAAAGGGAGGACAAATCTAATTTGACTAGAAGGATATGGAGAAAATTAATGCAATGCTGTGGCAGCATGGAAAGAAGTCTTCCATGCTGGGAAAAGTGGAAGCAGAGTAGGACCTGTGACTTCTGGTCTTGCCCCTTGTGCTTCCTTGCTCAAATCCTTAACACCCTCCTGGTTTCACTGCTCTTTGGGTCAGTGTTTCCATCAACATACAAATGGCCACTCTGGTGCTCCAGCATCCTACACATATCATGGGTTTGTGCAGAGGAGACACAGCTCTCATGCCCACTGTCCCTGGATTCCTAGTTCTTTAAATCACCTGCCAGAGCAGTAGGAGGGAGCTCAGTATCCTGCTCCCTGAGCAATGTAAATGATGGATTTAATCTACTACAGCACAGCCATTACTCCCAGAAAAATCACACACCTTTGGGTGAATTATGACAGCCTTCTGATGGGTTTCTCTAAATGAAATGGAGCACAGTTGGCTAAGCAATCTTTGGAGGCCACTATTTAAACAGCAACAGCTCAGGGCATCCTCCACCAGTGGAAGTTTATGAATCTCTCTCTGGAAGCTAATGCACTCATTAGTTCTAGGCTGAGAGAGCAGATGGACACAGACTTGCCTTGGACACAGGTGGTAGAGTCTGCACTGTCCTTCATTAAAGGTTTCCAGGCTGTTAAAGAAGCTCGTAATTAATCTAGTTACATGTCAAAAGATTTCTTTCCTTCCATGAGCTCTGAGTTTCCCACCACATAAAATATCTCTGCTAAGTAGCCAGCATGGCACAGAGGCTGAGACAAAGAGAGAAACTCACAATTCAGCTTCCTGGCTACGATTTTAATGAGGGCTGTGAAACATGTAAATAACTACATCTCAAAGTAGGAAGGCTCACATATGTTGGGGTACAACCTCAGGTTTAGAATTCATTCCAGGCTGAGCCAGAGGATTGCCAAGACTCGCAAAATTCTGAAGTAAGCTTGGGTACAGTGCAACGTTGTCCAAGACCCAATTCCAAACAGAAGGTGGCAAATTTCAAGCTGGATTCAGTTCTTATCAGACCTCTGGGAAATCCTGATTTGCCTTCAGAAGACTGGAAAGAAGCCACTGTTGCTGCTGTTGCTAAGCCAGGTGGAACTGGCAACTTCAGCTCATTATCAGTGTGGCTATTTCTGTTTCCACTCCAAAACTGGGAGGTGCTCAGCAAAGTTCAGCTGGAGGAGAACTGAAGGAGTCACCTGTGTACACGTGCTCTGCCCTTGATGCTCTCCAGCCATGAGCGAAGCTAACCACATTGACCTTCTTTTAATGCAGCATGAAAAACAGCCTCTGACCTGCACCCGATTTGGCTCTGATCGAAGCCTTCCTCTGAAGGCTGCTAAGGACGAGAAGCCATGACTGCTAACCAATAAAGGCCTCCAACACCCTCTGGTTTTCAGGGCAAAACCTTGCTGAGTTCATACATCTCCTGTGACAACTCTGGGAGCAAGAGCTTTTGCCAAGAGCAGCCTGTCTCCTCAACACCTCACTGAAGATCAAGTCAATGGTGTTTAGCTAAAGTCTCTTGATGCTTCTGGAGCTGCACCAGCAGAAGCTCTTCACTTTTTTACTGGTGTTTGCTCCAGCAGATTCTTCATTGTGCCACAAAGGGTTTCAGACTGCTACAAAACGTCTAAAGTGGCCAGCAAGATCTTCATATCCTGAGAACTAAACTGAGATGCACAAACTGATTTGAAGATGTATGGTGCTAGGGTTCTTTCCTACTAACGGTCTAGAAAGGGTTTCTGTTGGAGAAATAGCTAAGCAGCAGGCTTGAAACATCAGCCACTTGCTACTCTCACCTCTTCAGAGCGGGGAAGGTTAAGACTACAGAGTCTTGATGCTGCCTCAGGTCAGGCCCTTAAACGCTGCTGTTTCTCCATCTGTACCACACAACATCTAAGTTGAAGTTATTTCTTGGCTAAACTAAGTGCACATTTAGATCTCTGGATAACAAAGAAATCTCAGAGTCATTTAAAATCAGGTTTTAGGATTTGAAAGCTCACCAGACTTTCACAGCAGCATGGCTGTTACCACCACAGCCAAGGTCCTTCCCACACTCTGTGCCCAAATCCTGTAGCTCTAATAACCAAGGGAATGTTTAGTCTTTGAGCTGTGATATTTCTTGCCTTTCAGGATTCATCCCTGACAATAATTAAGTCTCATAAGGATGAAACTTAAATGAGCAGTAGCCTTTGGGGACAGTATTAGCGTGCTAACTGTGTTTGTGCTTTAAATATTAATGTCAAAGTGTAATTACCATCCGCTAAGTTTCAGGCTAGTGTTTGAAAACACATTTAGCTACCAGGAAGAATGAGCTGTGCCAGTTGGAAGCTCCTGTAGGGGAAGGATTAAAAGTTAGAGCCAGAACAATTCCTCAACCAGCAAAGAGCTTCCACAAAGAGACATGCTTGGTGGGTGCTCTTCATGCAGCCCCAGGGTGTGGTGGCTTCCCACTGCTGGGTGACTACAGGCAAAACTCCCAACTTCTTCACACAGCATGACAAGGCAGAAGCCTCAACAGCAGCAATATCTCATCTCATCTCAGTGGGGGTGGTGGATCTTGTATATCTACCTTACAATTTCAATGCAAGCTACAGCTGTGTCCCAAAGCAAAAAGCCTCACCAAACTGAATGCTGCTGACCTTTTCCTCCATGTAGCCTCTTTGCTTATTCCCTAGAGTTTGGGCAAGGATCCCGCTGAGTTCTCAGGATCCCTCTGGGGCTGAGTGGGGAAGTACATAAGGATCAGTTCACTTATCACATCTGGGCTCCCTGTGCAGTCTTGTACACTTCTGGAATTCTCAGGGAAGATTCAACCTCTGGCAGATTTGAGCCTGTAGAAACTGTAGAAAGCACAGGAATAGCAGGAGCAGGAAGGAGGGGAGGCTGCATGGAAGTGGGCGCTTGGATGGGACAGAAGGATTCTGTGTGCTTGCTAGGGCAAGGCTGCCTTGCCATAGGGCCACAGGTGAGAGCCAGACACAGTAACACTCTATCCTCCCTCCAGGACTTGATCATGAAACAGGAAATGACTCTCAGTTGTTTCACTTCATCTCTGTTCGTTTCAGGCAAATAGAGCAGAAAAGTCAGGGCAGAGAAGGTGGAAGGAAGGCATGAAATGGAGCTGACTTTGTAATGGCTCAGCTAGCCTGGCCACTGCTTACAAGCTCTGATAAACTCTAAGCTATTCCCTCTACTCCCAAACCTTTATGCCATGGTAAAAGTGTGATGAGGAGGAGAAAGCTGCCCGGAATTCATCCCTTTTTCCTACACACTGCTGCCCTGCTCCTCCAGGGCCAGGCTTTGCATACAAATCTCTCCCTTCACCAAGGAAAGGCTCCTGCTCAGGGCCTCCTTCCATTATAAATGATCCTTGTGTCCTGGGTAGGAGCAGCTGCTCTCTACGGCTTCTCAGAGCTTTGCACAATAGTTGAGGGGTTAAAGATGCTGTCCCATGCCTCTGGGGACAGCAGAGGTCTGAACGGCCATGCAGGCCACAGATAAATCTTTCATCTGGCATCTGTTGTAAATCCCAAGGAATCTGAAAGGATTTGGCAGTTGACTCCAGCCAAGGTGTAGATGATCAAATGAATTTGTTCAAGTCAGCAGCACTTACAAATCAAGCTAGCCAAATCTCCACGTACAGTCCCTGGGCAGGATGAAGCCATTACTCTTTCTTTTTGAGTTTGTGTCTTTATTTTTATCTTCTCTGTGAGAGGAAGGGGAGGAAAGAAGGATAGGTAAAGTTTAAGAGCAGGGATAAATTCTCCTTTGCTCAGCTTCTGCCCTGAGATGGGGCTCTCTCCAACCCCTGAGTGACACAGGAGCCAGCAGAGGGATTGATCGATAGCTGGATTGCTGGGAAAGACTCATTGCCATGCCCTGATGACCAGAGAAACCTGCCAGAGGAGCTGCAAATTGAACTCTGGTTCTAAATAATTAAGGGTTGGGGGACTGTTTCCTTGCCTTAACCATTTCAGCTGGCAGCCCAGCTGCAGCTCGCTCCCTGCTGCGGTTGTACCGTGGGGATGTGACACTGCACCCCTGGGTCAGGCGGCCTGGTCTCCTGGGTTCTGTTTCTGCCTCTCTTTTGGCAGCATGCAGGATCTCACTCAGATCTGCTGTACGTTTTGGGAGGAAACAGTCATCCAAAGCAGATAGCCTCATTTGGAAACAGAGCCTTCCTCTCTCCCTGCCTCTGTTTCCCCTGCTGCAAAATGACTTCCTGCTCTTTGGAGAGTGAAAAGGTCTTTGCTGATGTCTGGTATGGGGCCATGGAACAAGAACAATAAACGAGTGGGTTTCCTGCCTGCACCCAGTCCCTGCATTTTCTGCCACCCTTGAGCAGCACCCCTATTGTTCTCCTTCACCATAGGTCAGATCTGGCATGGTCCTAAGAATTTCCTGCCTCCATCCTAATCCTGTCTGTTGCTGTGTAGTGAGAATAACAAAAAAAAATTATATAAATACTCAGTAAAAGCAACCTTTGCTGCAGTCACACTGAGCTGAGGGCAGTTTATGCTTTTTAAAGGGAACTCTGAGGTCCTGTTTGCTTTCCTGTCTCTAATTCCTTCTGCCATTCTGTTTTCAATGTGGCCATTCTCCCTCTCTCTTTCCAGGTATCTTCCATAAGGTCCCTTCTGTTTAAACTCTGCATTCTCCCCAGCTGAGAGGACAGATTTGGACACAGCATCACATTGCCAAGCAAAGTGTACATTATCTATCTGCTCTGCACTGACTTCATTCTGGATTAGGTGCTGCTTGTCCTGCCACAGGCAGCATGTAAGCTGACGGGAAGAGTAAAGTGACTTAGACCTGAGCTACGTCCATGGGCTCATTCAGCAGAACTGCAGCCAAGGGTAGCAGAGTGCAAAAAGCCCACTTGTCCTGCCAGAAGAACTGGGATTGGATTGATCTTGTGCAATGATTGTGGAATCACAGCTGCAGATAAGCATCTGGAGCTGCTTGCAGAAAAGACAGAGACTAAATATGGACTGGCAGCTCTGGTGTAAACCTTGAATCATTGCTGCTAGAGAACATCTTTCCAAGGCAGAGGCAAGACCCAGTTAAGGAGCTGCCTGCCATGAAATGACTCTGCAGGAGGGTAGAAATATTTGCTAAACACAAACAACATTGCTAAATTCACACACAAAGAACAAACAGAGTGAGCTTATAATAATAAACCAAGACTGAAGCATGGCTCAGCTCCCGTCCTAGCTAGGACGGAACTGAACAGTCACCACTGTGGTGGCTGACTCCAGGCAGAACTCCTATCTTGTTCACACAGCAGAAGCCTCGGCAGCTGCAATACCCCTCCTTGCTATCACTTCTCTGTCTGGGAGAGAGACATAACAGCATCCACAAAACACTGATGTGCTGATAATCTGCTGCAGGAATTGCTGGGGCCAGGAGGTCTCACTGCCTGGCCTGGCTGAGGAAGAACAAGGCACTTCCAAAGCTGCCTGCTCTTCCTGTCAGCCAGCACACTGAGTGCAAGAGGCATGCTTTGGCAGGGAGAAGGTTTCAACCCTTGAGCAGAACTGATAGTTTAGTAAAGCAGAAGTGTAGATAATGTCTTCTGAATCAGTGGTTAGCACTACAGTTCAACCTCTCCTCAGCTCCATGAAGGAGAAAGAAGAAAAGAGAAGAAAAATGAGGTGCTTGGTTGCACTTACTTGAGGCCATGTGAGAGAGCTGTCCCCAGGCCATGTGAGCAACCCTGATCTCTTGTGCATTGGTGCCTACAGAATCCTTCTGACCCCACTCAGAGATGACCAGCTCCAGTGAGACCAATGGAGCTAGAGACAAATCCTGCTTCTGAGGAGACATGAAAGGCTTTTTGATTCAGTGAAAACAGCTAAAAACATCTAACAGAGATCAGAATTTAGACCGACCCTGTCTGAGTCTGGAAAACAGGAAAAAAGCAGCACATCATTAAACCAAAATCTTCCATAGTAAGAAGAGCTCATTTGTCTGTCAGTTCAGGTGACAGTCCATCAAGCTGTCACCTGCCTTGGCAGCTGTTCACCTCTCTGAGACCGACACATTTAGAGAGTGCAGTGTCTCCTGTGCTGCTCTCTCCTGTGCTGCTCTCTCCTGTGCTGCTCTCCATTGCTCATGTCCTCGTCACCACATTTAAAGCCTTTTGCAGCTCTTATGTGTATTTGATATTCACATCTCTCTGTCTAGTTCTTTTGACTTCAGGCCACAACATGCCTTTTGCTGCCAGTATTCACCTGAGACTTATTTGCTAGACAGATTTTTAATGCAACAGTTGCTGAGGTGTGAATTCTGAACAGGTCCTCTTCTGATGTGATTTGGAAGAACTCCCGGTGCCCATCTGCATCACCTAATGCCCCACCCCCGTCACTTTGATTTTCCACTGCACCTCTCCTCTCTTCTGCTTCCTGCCTCTTCCATGCAAATTGCAACCCTCTCTCCACACTTCTACTTGTTTATTCCTTTTACAACTTCTTCCTCTCAAATGCAAATGCCTGATCACTTCTGTCGCCGTCGGGAAATGAGGATACCAGGTCAGGCATAAAAGATGTTGCCTCCAACACTCGTGCTGGTGTTACTTCTACATACCCTAGAGCTGAACATAAACATCAAGAATTCCAGTCAGGAAAGTGGCTCCTATCTCTGAAGAGAAGGACAAAGTGTTTACCACTGGGCCAGGAAATTAAATCCCCAAGCCTTGTACTGAAGAAAAGGACATCCTTCAACCTGCAGAAGTGGAAGCTGCAACACGGGGCTGCTGTAGTCACTAGGGTAAAGAAGGCTCCTGACGTAAGTCGGGCAGATTTGTTTGTCTTTGATCCCAGTACAAACACCACGATTTCACTGGGATTCCTCCACTCCTGCTGATGCAAAGACTATGCAAATGTGCTGTCCCACCGTTCAGATGAGAGCCCTGCAGCACAACATACTCTGCACCTGCTGCTGCTGTAGGTCCCAATGAGAAAGAAGTTTATCGACCAAAGATCAGTACAGCATTATATCAGTTCATTTCCCTTGCTCTCTCTGTACCCCTCTCCAGGTCTCATCTATAGCCAAGGGAAGGGGGGGGGGAACCCACCATAAGCAATTTCTGCCTGCACTGCAATATAAACTCTTCTTCCCAAGCTTCCCTGTGAAGCAAGCCCTGGCTAACTGGCTGCTTCCTCCCCTTCTCAGGAGAGTGACATCTTCCTGACTATTGCATCAGGCAGAATGCAAACTGCTGCAGTGCATGAGCTGGTGCATCACTTTGATGTTCCCAGAGCACAGTGGCTTGTGGCTGTAGCAGCCACTCACTGGCCTTCAGTGTGAGCCCTGGGGGGAGTCCAAAAGCATCTTTACACTCCAACGTGTTCCAGCTTCCTGCTGAAAAAAATGTATGTGCTGTGTACTGCAGACAGTTACTGTCTACATCACCGAGAGCAAAATCCAGAGTCCCAAGCCTTTCACTCCGAGAACACAACCTCTGCAGCTCAAGATGAAGCAAAGATTTCTGTCACAGTGATTCTTTTACCCTGAGTTGGTGGGGACAGATGGCCTGACGCATGCAAGGACACAGACACACAGCTTTTCAGGTCTCTGAGTATGACTCCTGAGCATCCCTATTGCTTCAGCAGATGTATCGCAGGGAAGACCAAGACTTCCTTAATTACCAGTTCTCTATTCTCACCCTTTTCTCCTGTGTTAGATCGTTTGACACTCCTTCCCACTCTGTGGGATTCCCAGATATAATCTACTGAGTACAAACAGCCAGAGCGACAACGTTAATTGGTATTTATGCTGCAAACACTGTGTAACTACACAGTCATTTGCAAGTTCCCTTAGATCAGTCATTAATGGCATTTAACATTGTCAAGTTATTACATCTGTAATTGTTACACAATTCAGGCTGCTCAGGTCCCCTGATGGAGGAGCAACAAAGACAATGTACACGGTCCTGCCTGTGTCTTGACATAATTCCAGTTGGTGGTGACTGCTGTGGAATTCTGCACTCCCTCCTCCTGTAAAACGGGAACTGGCACTGATTCATCCTCACCTTCACCAGCAGTGCAACTGGAGTCTGCCTGCAGTGTGAGCTCTTGAGCCAGCTTCACAGAGTCATAGAATCACTGCCTTGTTTTGGTTGGAAGAGACCTTTAAGTTCATTGAGTCCAACCATTCTCTAAATCTACCAAGGTTGGTGCTAAACCATGGCCCTCAGCACCACAGCTCTGTGACTTTTAAACACTTTCAGGGGTGAGGATTCAGCTCCCTCCCTGGGGAGCCTCTTCCAGTGTTCGAGAACCCTTTCAGTGAAGAATTTTCTTCCAATGTTCAGCCTAAAGCTCCCCTGGTGCAACTTGAAGCCATTTCCTCTCATCCTATCACTTGTTACCAGAAA
The DNA here is from genome assembly GCF_015220805.1 of Pogoniulus pusillus. Classification (NCBI taxonomy): domain Eukaryota; kingdom Metazoa; phylum Chordata; class Aves; order Piciformes; family Lybiidae; genus Pogoniulus; species Pogoniulus pusillus. Next base: position 9,942,444 of record NC_087299.1, on the reverse strand, counting down.
GAAGAGACCAACCCCCACTGGGCTCCAAGCTCCAAGTTGTAGAAGGTCTCCCCTGTGCCTCCTTTTCTCCAGAAGCACTCAGTAACAACAGCAGCACAAATTTCAGTGTGGGCTGCACACAGTCTCCAGGTATCTGGGGTGCAATTGACTCACCCATCCTGCTGCAGCCTCCTGTGCCTGCACTCCCACTGCATCCCACCTGCCATCGTCATCTACAAGAGCTATAGGAAGGATGCAGCTGCCAGACTCACTGTGCTACAATGCCAGCCCAAGATTCAGCTTAGACAAAAGCTTTCTCCTGCCCAAATCCTTTGGAAGAAGCACTTCCATCAACACACTTCTCATTAGTCTCATTCTGCAGAACTGGAGACCTGCCAAACTGTGGCAGTGGTCAAAAGCAGAGCAGACAGCCTCCATGCCTACTCTCTGCCACGGACAGAAGGGTGCCACTTCTGCAGCTTCTTGCCCACAGCATACTGGGCTACCAGGATGTTCTTCACAGGATTCTCTAATTGCCTCCCTAATTGTGTCTTGAGAACATCTTCTAGAAATGTGCCTTCAACTTCAGCAGTTGGAGATGGCAGTATTGCATCTTCCCTGCCAGCTCCCCCTGCTGCTCTCTCCACGTTTGTCTCATCTGGAGGGATAAATGAGCACCTATGCATCCAGTGCCTGTGGCTGTGAGTGCTGCCATCCCTTTAGAGACAATGAGAACACCAGATCCCCAGGGACACGGGGAAGGCAAGCCTTGGTTTGAAAAGGCAGAGTATGCCTTCTTTTGTCGCTTCTGACTCTGCTGCATTATTTGGGATTAGGAAAATGCATCTGGGGAGTCATATTTCCACTTTTGTCAGGGCTGTAGTGAATTTGTACAGTCCCACCAGAGACTTGCATGCCACTGTCAGTAACCAAGAGACACAACTCAGTACCTCAGAGAGCTCAGAGCAGTGCATGGAACCACTCTGGCTGCCAGCCATGGTTTTGAAAGAATAATAATGAAAAAAATATGCTTACTACAGGACTGCAGACCTAAGGAAATCAAAATGCTATTGATCCCAGCCCATCCTGCTCTCATTACAATCTACTCTGCTAGGAACATCAGGAGTTTTGATGATATCCATCATTACTTGCAGGCTAAATACATCTTTAGGTGGTGTAAATCAGCAGCACTTGCCATGCCTATTTATGCCAAGTTTGAATACAGCCCATTCTGGTATCTGCTATGTGCAGAGAAACAGTGTGTGGGGTCAACACAGAAAGCTCCAGCCGGGCTGAGGCTGGCAGAGCATTTGTTTCGCTAATCAGCTACACCATCCAATCAGTGTCTATTTTTCCTCTCATCAATAGGCACACATGAAGGGGGGGTGGAGGGAGGGGAAGGACTGTTAGATACTCGTGCAGAGGGTGTTAACAAACTGCAGACTGGGGAAGAAAAACATATGCACAAATAAAGCTTCCCAGATGCTGTCCCTTTTCCCTCTTCTTCTGGCTGAATAAAGAATCATCTTTGGCTAAGTCAGTAAAGCAAAAACACCTTGGAAAGGGCAACTCCACAACGCACCAACGCAGGCCAGAACTTGTAGGAGGAGTGGCCCAAGAGAAAACCATATGCAGGAGGTGATGTGAGAGGTAACAACAAGCTGAAATAACAAAGTAAAGAAAGAAATCTTTCATTAATAAAGTGAGTGAAGAGAGAAGAGCATGGCAGAGGGAATGATTTCCAGGTGCTTTGCCCTGAATGTTAAAGAAAAGATAAGCAAACTGCCAGGCCTTACCCAACCATCTCCACGGTGACTCAGGTTTTCAGGTAGGTCTGTGTGCTCCAGATTGGCTAAAGCACACTGAGTGAAATACCAGCAATACCTCGGAGGGGGATCATCACAAAGAAAGGCAAGGAGGAGGCAAAATGACATTGTTTATTCCCACACGGGGAAACAAAAATGCACCAAGACACTGCCTGGTGGAGCTGGAGGCAATGCTGGCCTGGTGGCAGCTGGTGCACTCACCTATAAATCACAGTGCTTTCCATTTCCACCTCTACTTCTTGTTCTCTCCTTAGAAATATTGAGCTTTAAACCATTACCAGACTGGGGGTTGGGCTTATGAATCACAGAGAGGCAATGGCAGTGTAATCTTTTTCAACCCATCTCCATGTAAGCTGGTTTCTATTCGTTTAACATCCCTCCATGGTCTTTATTAGCAAACAAAATGTGAAGTGCTTCACATGCTCTGTGTGAATTCTTATGAAGGAGGAGAACAGCAGCATAAGATAGATGTGTCAGCTGGGAGGTCTGGGAGATAGGCTATAAGAATTTTAAGGAGCTAATTTCAAGAAAACAGTAATCAAGGGAAGCTGAAAGGGTGGGAGAACATCGTAAAGAGAAGCAAGCTGCCTCTCACGGCAGAAGGGACCGGGGTGATACGATTCTCTGAGGCTCCCAGACTGGCTGCAGCAAGCCAGCTGGATGCTGAGGGTTTGGAGACCATGACTGGCTCCAGATTAAGTGCCCCTATAAATCCTATCAGATGGAAATGGTTTGTTTGCTTGAAAAGAAAGAGATGCAACCAAGAAACTCCAGGCCTTTCCTTTCACCAGTGTCAGCGTCTTTTTAACAAAGAAGATGAGCTCCTCAAATGCACCTGACAGACAGGCCAGAATTCTGCTAACATTAAAGCTGTAAAGGGATCAGACTCTGCCCAAAGACTCACTTCTCCATTACAGCAAAATCCAGAGAGTCTTTGTACCTCCATCATTCTGGGATAACAGCAGTAGATAGCACCTGGCACTCACTTCACTTCTCAGAAGATTTGTGTCCTCGGCAAAGTTCATTTGTGCTACAGCTCCAACGTCCTCGTTAATCTGCCTCCTGGCCGGGCACAAAGTCCCTTTGTTTCTGGACGTGGTGTTAATAGCTCAAACTGATGAACAGAGAAAATGAGCAAAGCTTGCCTTAAATAAAGGTAAGGAAGCTGCAGGCTGTAATTCAACTCAGCCTCCCTGAAAGAGGAAACAAAATGTGAGGGTTTGGTTGAGAAGAATGAGGCTCTGCTCAGCATGTTCTGGTTTCCAGCCACAGCAAGAGTTAAAATAGACAGGTACAGAGAGTTAGGGATGGAAATAAATCCTGAGGCCCAACTGATGGCTCAGTGTAACTCACGTTGCTCCATAACTTCGGAATTCACTGGCAGATACTTGAAAATAATGAGGCTACATTTTGATGGAAAGGAAGAGAGTATCAAAAGGATGAAGGAATGGTCTTCTGGACGACTTTGAGATGTTATCAGCTCTAAAGGTCCTGCAGCAATCTAGTCTGCCAGGACAGCGTGCAGCATTTCAGCCAGACATTGCTTCACAGAGCTCCAGAGCCTGTGGTTAGCTTTAAGTGCACCTTTCAGAGAGACTGCTAAGGTGAAACCCTGATTCTATTGAATCTGCTGCCAAAAATGTTCAGTAATTTCAGTGGAAAACTTCCACCTGAGTCTTGATTTACTGAGTCAAAGTAAAACAATTTACCCTAGTTCTCAACTCTGCTAACTCTGGGCTATATTCTACGTACTGAAATCAGTAAGGACAGCTCACCAGGGTGAGCAGTGGGCAGATCAAAGCTTCAGGTCTTCCCATATCCTTGACTAAAAGACCCTAGGAAAAGAAATGCCTCACTGCTCTGTTGAAGATGCACAAAGCGGGACCAAAGCTCATCCCATTCATTTTCTTGCCTGCATGTAAAAATTGGTAGTTCTCTCATCAGACATCTGTGTGTGTTGTGGAACAAGCCCCACTAGCTCCCCTTAGGTGCCAGCACAATGCTGAAGGGCCATTGTGCTCACATCTGCACTGCTCTGGAATTGTGAAGGTGCCCTTAGAAGAAGCAACTTCATGTCTGTTAATACAGAATTGACATCACAGGAAACCTCTCCTTTCCCCACTCTATTTTCTGTCCATTCTCCCCACTCTCCTCCTGCTCACTCTCTGTATCTTTCTCTGTTATTCTGCCTTTTTTTTTGGTGCACAAAGGCTCTGCTCAGATGTCAAAAGCCTATGTTCTTCTTCCAGTCTCTGGAATGAAAGTCAATATAAACCAGCTCCTTATCTCCAGCTTTGGGTTTTTTATACCTTCAAAGGTCTTTCTTTCATTCCAGCAGCAAATTTTAACTGACAATTACAGCCACTGATGTGCATGCAAGGTGCTTAAAGCCTGTGTTACCACTGCAGTAATCCAGGCAGGGACTGGAAGCTAGACAAAGGCTGCCAAAGAAGGCTCCTGTTGATGAATTCAAAGGAGAAGGCTGGGGAGACCACGCACAGAAGTGCCAGTCATGCCCTGCAAAACACGTGGCCCTTTTCCTCCTGCTCCCCCCGTGCCAGAGCTCCAGATTCATCAGTCACAGTTTAGAGAAACCACACAGAGGATGTAGAACATGGATGTGCAGCTGCAGTTAAACTTGTCACAACTATGACGTGAAACAGAGCTGCCTTTACAAAGGCAAAGGGATTTGCAGACAAACAGCAAATCTTCTCTGCTGAACTAAACCTAAATCTGATTTCCTGACAGTCTATTTGAAAACAGATGGTGATGATAGCAAAAGGAGGCTTCTCCTCCAAGGCAGGCAAAATTCTGCTCTTTGGAGCTGTAGAAGATGAAGGCCTTTATTGTGCCTTGTGACATGGAAATTAATAAGAGTGGATGAAGATTGCTGAATGTAAATTCCTCACAGGGGGAGAATCACTTATCTCCAAGAATATGTTCTGCTCAACATCCTCTGGCAAGAGAGAGCTTTGGAGAAATGCCAGAGGAACCAGGGGAATAGCAATGAAGGGGAAGCCTCTCTTCCAGGTAATGGTTCTAGTCAGCCAGCAGTGATCACTGCCCCAAGGTTTGCTGATGGTCTCAGGTCAGGCAAATTGGTGGTCTCAGTCCTGCCTCATTCTGCAGAGCTACAGAAAACCACAGAAACAAGAGCACATCAATCATTTCAGGGCTGTTCCTTCTGGAGTTTTGAGTCAAAAGAAGGGTGGCAGAGATCTGCACTGAGTGATCTCTGCACTCCTGCAGCCTGGTGCAGGCACACAGGGGTGCAAACATCAACCCAGCAACTCTGCTGTTCTCAGAAGATGTTGGTGGATGGCAAGGTGAGGGACAGGCTGTGTCCAGCCCACCCAGATCTGGCACGTCACACACCATGAGTACATTCTTCTCATGGCCCAACAGAAAGGTTCAAGGGCTCTGGCACATTGATACCCCCAGAATCTAGACAGACTCACCCTCTATGACCCTAAGGAGCACTGCAGAGTATGTGTCCCCTTCTCTGGTGGCAGCTGGCTGCAGTGGCACTTGATCAAAGGCTGATCACACACACACATGGACTCTGGCAATTAAATCAAGTCACCAGTTGCTAACTTAACTGAATCACCATCGAGAGGTTGAATTAGCCACATGCTGGCACTGTAATTCTAATTGTTTTCAAATACACATTGTAATAAAAGTCTAATTAGCTCCCATCTCCAAATGGCACTAGATGGCTTTGCCTCGGTGACACAAGGAACGCAGGTTTTGGTGGTTTTGTGGTAGAGGTTTTTAAACACATGCAGGGGAACAAGAAGGAGAAAAGCAGGCTGGAAGATTGCATGAGATCTAACATATAGATCAGAACCTTGGGAGTGCAGCCCAGCAGAGAACATTTCCACAACACAAGCACAGAGAGCTGAATCAAATCTGATCCCCGTGCTAACTACAAGCCTGCAGCCATGTACTTGCTCAGCAGCGCGGCTGCACATGCAGGCTGCAGGCACCCCCAGCTGCAGTACTCCTGTGACACCCAGTAACACAGGTACCTAGCCCAGCCCAGCCCAGCACACAGACACATTTCTGTAACACCACCTAAGATGTCATGGCCACACCTTGGGCTCTTCTCAAGCAAGCTGTAGGGTCTGTGCTGGGTGGGGGTGGGGAAACGTGCCAAGCACCACAGAACATGACTCAGAAGGTTGTTATGGGCTGCATGGCTGCAATGGGAGAGAGTCAGGCACCACCAGCCCTCTCCCAGCTCAGGAAGTACTGCCCAGTGGAAGGCAGGCAGAGCAGCATGCTGAGGGATGCCTGGAACTCTGGATACACTGCTCCTTCCAGTCCTACTGAGCACAAGACCCAGCGAGCCCATGAACTACTGAGCTTGTGTGGTGACCTCTGCTATTTGCAGAAGCCACTGCATACATTATTCATGCCACTGTCTGTGCCAAGACCTGACCCTGCTCCCAGCCAGGCCCAGTAATTATGCACTGTGAATTAGCCCAAACTGGGTGAACACAGAAACAAGATCATTTGCCACTGGGCCAGTGATCAGATGCCCTGAAGATGCAGTGAGTAGTGGAAACATGAGCATACAACACCCTCATCACACACAGCACATGAACAAAGGTGAAGCACTTGCCGCAACAGTCATCTCCATTTCACCTGGAATCCAAATCATTATTGTGAAGGCAAACAGAGCAGACAGGGCATGGAAAGGGAGCACAGCCTCTGGTGCCCCTGCCCATGACAGGGGGTTGTAACAAGATGATCTTTCAGGTTGCTTCCAACCCAACCCGTTCTAGGAGTCTATGATTCCCAGACCTACCTGCCATTCCCTTGCCACATTTGTCTGAGCCAGACAGATCTATGTAAACAGAAGGGAGCCAATTAGCAGCTGGTGTGAATGGTTCAGTGGAAAGTTATTATTTAAAAGCTAGTTAAGATAATTAGGGGGCAGTTTAATTAAAACATCAACTTAAACACAAAATGAATGCAGTAGCTTTCAAGCCCAGCAGGATGCACAGCTAGATTCCCCTGGGAGGCTTCTAATTAGTGTTTGTAGAGACTGCAAATAACAAATAAACCAATAATATTCCTGTAAGCTATAGAAATATTGGGAGCTTGGCTCCTTTCTGCTCAGTGCATGCCTGCTGCTCAATCCCGACTTTGTGTGCAGTTTGAATCACAGCCTCTGCAGGGGATTAGGTGCGGAAGCTGCAGTAACTCAAGTTTTGAAAGGGCTTTGTTTCCAGTCAATCCAAGTCCCTGGCAGCAGAAGGAACATGCCTGGAATTCCCAAGAACCACCCCACCCAGCTGGCCACTTTGCAGGGTCACTAGTTGTTGATGCTTGTCTGTTCTCATACACTGCCATGGCCACGCTGTTTATGGTCAGGAATGGGAAGAAAGCCTCATTCGTTCCTACTCTGCAGTCAGAAGTGGTGCAGCCTAGGAAAAGTTCTTCCTGAGTAGACAGCTGCAGAGCCCTGGTGCTCCACTAAGAGCGATTCAGAAACCTAGGCAGAGCTCAAAGCCATCCCTGGCAATGTGCAGCAGCCTCCCCAGCCTTGGTGTGCAAAGCATTTGCTGTAATGTTGCAAAGGGTCTGGCTCTGGCCTCAGTGACACTGGTGTTGATCAGAAGCACCTCTTGCTTTCACTCTGCCCGCCACAGGCAGCAATACTGAGAGTGGCATTACCAGGCAGGCAAGGAGAAGGTGAGACAGCCACAGCATTTGGAGGACATTCAGGTGACTCCTCCATTTAAGCAGCTAAACTCAGAATTCTCCAGCAGCTACAGAAGGAGATGCTCCATTTCCCACAGAGGACGACTGCCAGGGCTGCCAACACAAGAAGGGAAGGTCTCTGCAGTAGGAGAGATGGTGCTCACATAAGCATGTGCAGGGCCAGGAGGAACACAAGTGCCAATGTTTTCTCAGCTGAACAGAGCTGAAATGTGTTATCTGATTCCTATAGATTCCAAGTTGCTCAAGGGGAGGGGAAATGCATTCATTATTTATGAATTAATTGATCTGCTGCTATTTCAGGAACATCTATCTACTGGCTCTGTAATAGAGATGATTCCCCAGCAGCAGCTCCTTCACTTAACACAAGCCATCCCTCATCTCCCTCCCTGCATAAAAGCAGGTCAAGAGTGTGCAGAACATTGAACCGTCAGGATGCAGGGCAAACTCCTGCCGGGTACTGACCTCGGCTGCCCTTCACCTTGGCGCTGCATCTCAGCTCATGTCAGTGCAGAGCAGTCGTGATCTGTCACCGCCAGGAGTCAGGCTGCACTGCAGCTCTCACCCTGCTCAGAATGGTGGAGACAAGTGAAAAGCACTAAAGAAATGGGATATATTCCAGAGTGTCACCATCAAAATCACAGGGAAGGCAGGTTGCAGGATGACAAGGAATGGATTTAAGCTTGAGAAGGGTAGATTTAGACTGAGTATTAGGAAGAAATACAGAAAGCCTGGAAAAAGGAGGACTTCTTGAACTGAGGGGCTCAGAACTGGGCACAGTACTCCAGATAAGGCCTCACCAGGGCACTGTAGAGGGGGAGGAGAACTGCCCTCGACCTGATGGACACACTTTTCTTCATGCACCCCAGGATGCCATTAGCCTTCTTGGCTACAGGGGCATGTTGCTGGCTCATGGCCATCCTGGTGTCTCCCAGAACTCCCATGTCTTTTTCCACAGAGCTGCTTTCCAACAGGTCAGCACTTTCAAACTTGTGTCTGATCATCTCATCTTATTGTCTTTTCTTTCAGCAGAAGATCACAGTAGAGGATATTAAAGAAGATAGCTGGTCTCACAGAGGCCTTTTCAGCAAAAGGTATTAAGGCTTTTTAGGCAGCAAGGATGCGTCATCCGAGCCACTTGATAAACAGGAAAGTGAAAGCACAGAGAGATTAAATGACTTGCTTAAGGTACCAGAGCAGATTACTGGTCAAGCCAGAAACAAACTCAAGTGCCTTGTGTGCTGCTTCAGTGACACCAAGCAAAGATCAGCTCATTCACAACCATTTCTTAGCTGGAACTGTGTTCTGAGCACTGCGTGGCAATGGTACATGGCAATTCAGGACAACTGTTGCCTCTAATTTGTGCCATCACTTCAAACTCCTGTCCTGCAGTACGCGGCCGGTAGATGGCCAGACTGAGAAGTGGTCAGGACAACAGCACTGTCTGATTGCCGGCAAAGCCTGCTTCACCAAGGTGCTGGGGTTTCTAGTTTACTGCCCCCCATCCATGAGGGGTTCCAGCAACTCACGAGCTCCCAGCCAGGAGCTGCTTTTAATGGACCCTTGTGCTTGGCGAGCAGCAATGTTCACAAAGCCCAGTTTGGAGGGGCAGGCAGAGGAGCAGCTGCAACCACAGGGCAGGCAGCTAGCACACAGATGGCAGCTGTGGCTGCAGCTGCTCACCAGTTGGGCACAGAGTGGTGGCAAAGCAGAGATCAGAGGGATGGAGGCAGAGGCTGAGAACAGCCAGGGTTTGGGGCAAAGACAGGAGCTGCAGCGCTGGTGGCAAGGACTGAAAAGAAAGGGCTGGCCTTGATCTCTATGCTGTCTGAAGTGCTCCTGTAGGAGAGCATCAGGATTAGAGGGTTAATAAAAGCACTGAGCCTTGTGGCCTACAGCTGCTGACTGAATTGATCCAGCTTTGCCCACAGTGACTTGCTGTGCAAGCACCAGGCATGCGTAAGACACGGTTCAACCCTACCCTAGAAGGCAGCACATCAGGTTTTGTGTCTGGTGACAGCTTGTTGGAGGAGCAATGGCTGAAGGGAAGCAAAGGAACTCATCACTGGGGATCTAAATGAATCTGAATTGCATTTGCATTTCATTTAGATTTAATAAGATAGTTATTGTTTGTTAATTATGTGCCAATTGATTACTGCAGCAACATATTTGTTGAAGAGGAATAATTCATCTGAAGATGCATATCCTACTCATCTAAATTGAGCTAAGCAGATTCAAAGTGTTGCAGTGTCATGGAGCACAGAGCTCCGCTCTGATACAGGCCCTTTGGAAGAACGGCTACAATCTGGAAGACAAGCTGTTCTGTTCCACAGCAACCTGTGCCCAGGAGGAAGCATCACCCATGAAGGACTTGTGTGTAAGATGCTGGGAGTCTCTGTACAAGCCTGCAGAGCCCAAAAGCCACAAAGCTATGCTCTGCAAGCAGCCCTGGTGGTGCCATACAGCAGCTTCTGCCAAGAGATGCGATGAGAAATACGCAGAAACTCGCTTCCAAGCCTGGAAGCTGAAATGATGAGAGCTGTTGTTCCCAGCCCATCCATCTTTTCAGTAAACAGCAAGTCCTCACTTCTGCAAAACTCCATGGAGAGCTGAAAAAGCAGCAGCTCTGGCAGAGGTCACCCCTACAAAAGGTGAAGGAAAGGCAGAGTTTGCAGCCCGTGCCAGTTTGGGGAAGGAGATGTGGGGCATGTGGGGATGGGGGAAAATTAAACCCATTTGATGAATATGAGAAACTAAATGATCCTCTTCTTGATGGTCTTTGCACACAAGCAGCTGCAAATCAGAGGACTGCTTCAGCCAGGAAATGTCAATTGTATGGAAATGTCATCTTCATTGCAGAGCTCTCCTGGGGCTGCTGGAAGCTGCAACTCAACTGCATTAATTTCCATGCCTCTTCCCTTATCTCAGTTTCTCTTTTGGTTTTCAATCTTTTAACCTTTATTAAATTAAAACAAAAACAAATTACAAAGCAACCATCTTTGCTGCATTCAGTAAAGTCTGTGGTCATAACTGTGCAGAAAGGTTAAAGAGCTTCAGTTAGAAAGGTGACTCCAGGGCCTGGATTCACAGGCTGCCTGCTGTTTCGAAAGCTAAAGTCAGCACTGAGAAGCTTCCCACGCCAGCGCTGACACCTCCAGCTCTTTCACTCCCAACAATAAAGAACTTTCAGTCCTTACTTTGCAGCCGGTGCAAAGGCTCAGAGGTCTCAGGAGATTTTCAATGGGGAAAATTGTCACTTGAGTTCAAATTGGAGACCAGATGAAGAGGAAGATAAGAGATATACAGACAATGGCAACATCCAAAGGGAGGTCACTGCACCGTTGGAGGTGAGTTTCCCAACTGAGGAAACTGCATCTGGAGCTCATAGCGCCTCCGAAGGACCCGAGCCCGAGCCAAGAGTTGACTTGTAGCCTTATCTACCCTTGTTGTCCTCAGGTCCATTTCCCACTTCCTGCAATCTCCAATTCTCCTGTCACAGGAAAGCAGATGAATGCAGACCCCAGTGCTGAAGTGAGGGAAGAACAACAAGGTGCAGAGGGGGCACAAAAGCATGCCTGGTCAGGAGAGAGGGGCTGCGCGATTTTCCACCCCTAATGAACCATGAAGTGCTTGTGATTGCATCTTGAAGAGAGTCATAATTATTCATTGAATCTCAGAAGATAATTAAGCTTCATTAAACACAGACATGACAAGCTTGTGTGGCAAAGAATCAACCCCTGAGCGAGTTCCTGAGGGAGAGACAGTGTTGGGTGATGATAAGGAGAACCAAGGGAAGTAAAAGAGGGGTTCTTCACTAAAGCCAGGGCTTGTCCACAGAAGAAACTTCTGCCCTCACCATGGTTTTTTTTTCACCTCTTTTCCCTTTATTTTTAAGGGCTCTTTGCTTTATCTTTCACAAATCATAATGACACCACCACTCCTGCCTGACATTAAGAGTGCCTTATGTAATGCACTTACCTGTTCTGCAGCAATTGTGGTGTGAAAATGTCACAGTGTTTTAGAGCCAGTGGGGACTGCTCCTTCTGTGTGTTTACCAAAGCAATATTCAAAATCCAGACTGTTGAAGGAGCTGGGGAGAAGCAAGGGGAGGCTGTAGCAGGGAGGTGCAGTTCATCACCAGGTGGATCAGAAGTCCCAAACGGTTCAGCATTTCAGGTACCAAGGGAGTGCTGCTCTCTTCCAAAAAGATTCACAGATTCACAGAATGGGTTGGATTGGAAAGGACCTTCAAGGTCATCCAGTTCCAACCCCACTGCCATGGACAGGGACACCTTCCATTAGCCCAGGTTGCTCAGGGCCTCATCCAACTCAGCCTTGAACACCTCCAAGGGAGGGGGCATCCACAACCTCCCTGGGCCACCTGTTCCAGTGTCTCCCCACCTCCACTGTAAGGAATTTCTTCCTAATTTCTGGTCTAAATCTGCCTTCCTCAAGCTTCAGTCCATTGCCTCTCAGCCTATCACTACAAGCCTTTGTGAAAAGTCCCTTTGCAGCTTTCTATAGGCCCCTTTCAGGGAGGGTCTCCCTGGTCCTTAGCCTGCTGTCTTGATAGTCTGGCCCTAGCCTGTGGCCAGGTGAAAATTCAGCCCATACAATACATATTCTGGGGATTTGTCAGGGTGGAATAGGTCACATGGTACAGGCCACATGGTGGATATACAGCACTGAGGTAAATTATGCCCTGGTTGGATACAAAACATTGAACACCTAGCAGAAACAAGAATATTTCAGAAAAGAGACTTATTTCTCAAAGAAGGAACCCACAGGGGAAAGAAAAAGCAACCAATGTGCACTGCTGAGGATCACAGGAGTCTTGGCCAGCTAGCAGTGGTAACCAAAGCCATGCATCCAGAAGAGCATTTCTTTAGCATTTTAGTCCTGTGCTCTCAGGAGCTGTCAGTGATTGCAGTGCCTCGGCTCAGGTAAACATCTGCATCCACAAATGCAGTCAAAGCAACCACTTGCTGGAGTGCTCTGCCCTCTGCTTGTGCAAGTTACGCCCTTGGTAAGCCAAAACCCCTGCCTGGGTTTGGCTTGTGGGGATCTCAGCAGAGTTTGCATTTGCAGTGCAGTTCCTGAGGTAGACAGAATGAAGGACAGGTCCACCTTATGTTTTCTGCAGCCTGCTTTATAATAGAATTGTCTGTCTACCAAGGGTTGTCCAGAAGCAGGCTCAGCCAAACACAAGGCTGTTGGGCCACCACTACCCTGGCAGACCCAGGCAGGAGCTACTTCCAGCAGAACTCAGTCTAGAGAAAAGGAGAGAAATCTTAGACCTGCTCAGGTTTGTTTCCTCTTCCTCTCCAGGAGTTCTCTTTCCATTATTGCTCTCCCAGACCTGAACATCAAGAGTCCTCAGTCCTGAGGCAATTTGATTTTATTAAGAACTGGCAATGTTGACACAAAGTTAAAAGCACTCAGAGAAGATGCTGCTCCCACCAGGCTGGCATGACTTTGCTGAGCACACAGACTCTGCAGAGAGCAGTGCATAGGGGGTGAGACAATGCAGCTTGCAGTGGATTTCTGGCATGAACATCTCTTTCCCATTCTCACATAGGGGAGCAACTGAGCCCTACAGCTACATCTCTCTCATCTCTCCTTCATTTTCCATTCCTTCCTCACAGAACACCCTCTCTTTCCCTTGCCTCAGATAAGGTTTTAGAAAGAGAGGTCTTCCCTAAAATACTTTAACTCAAATCAAAAGGTGAGGGCCAGCATTCCACTCCAATAACACTGCCAGGCAAGCACAGCATCTCCAGACCAGCACAGCACTAGGTCCAGACAACATGGAGGATAAACAGGCAGGCATACAAGAGGCAATTAATCAGCTGAAGGCTGTTATATGTTTTCTCCACCAGACAGTCTTTGTACACTGTCTTTATACAGAGTCTTTGCACAAAGCCCAAGGTCCCTGGCACAAGGAGGATCCAGGTCTACCAAGCCTGATTGCTAGTTGGTGCAGCTGAACTGGTGAAACTCCTTCATACAGCTTCTGTGAGCCAGTTAAGCCGAACTGATTTAACAAAGAGGCAAAGCAGTCTTGCTGCAGACACCCTGAGTGCTCATTCCAATTTAACTGAACAATGTGAGATCAGTTTCAGAAAATCTGTGCAAAGCTTGCAGAGGAATTTAGGTTCTTGCAGAGAAGAGCAAAGCTGAAGGGGGACTGTCTCCACCTGTCCTGTTTTCAGTGCGTCACACACCCCAGCTTCGCAAGGAAGGAGCGTTCTGAAGGCAGCGTTTGCTCTGGCTCTCGCTCCTGTGCTGTAGCACCGTGTGTTTTACAGCATTGTCAAACATAATGATTCCTACCCTGGAGAGAAATTTGGTCCTGGTTTATATTTTATTGCCTCAGAAAGGACATTTTTTACTTTCCACAGTCCACAGTTGGCAGCAACAGCCCCATAAATCTTGCCAAATGCTTTTTGTTGATATATTGTCCAGTGAGAAGACTGTGAGGCTGGGGCCAGCATGGAGTAAACAAGGTAATGGCCTCCTGATCCATGTCTGAAGAGGCAGAGCAGCAGGGATAAGGAGTGCTGCAAAGTCACTGCAGACAGCCTAGCAGCTGGCAGGTGAGCTGAGAGTCCACTGGGAGTTCGTTTCTCAGGTTTCACCCAGAAAAGCTGACAAGTTGCAGTGCTTCCCAGCCCCGTCAAAGGGGGGGCTGACACCAGACAGATCACCTTGCCATGATGCCAGCTCACTCTGCCAGTTTTCATGTCTGCTGCAAAAGCTCTGGTTGGGTCTGCCAGGGCATGATCACAGAAAGCTGTTGGAAGCTCAGTGCATGGCAGCAGAACTCATGGAAAGCAGGGTAAAGGAAAATTGGAAGGGAGGGAAAGGCAGGAACATACCTGCGCTGGTGAATGCATTTGTGTGGCAGTGGATTTCCCAGCTGAAGGGACAGCAGATGCTGGAGTGCACAGCGTGAGCACAGAGGAAGAGTCGGGGGAGGCACAGAGGGAGCTGGGCTGGAGCACCTGCTGTGTGTGCTCGGTGTGGGCGCTAGGTGTACCTGCCTCGGACTCGCTGGCTGGCAGCGCCTCTGAAGCAGGTGGGCATGTCTGCAGATGCCAGAGCACCTTCTGGCCCGTGTATTTCTAACTGTAATGGACAGGGATGGAAGAGAAGATGCTTGTCCTTGCATCGAGGGAGTGACCAAGATGTGTGTGAGCTGGTTGGTGCAGGGGAAGGGCTGTAAGTGACATGCTCTATTTGTCTGCTAGCTCACAGCCTGGTATCGCTGCCCTTGAGCCCAGCCCTCACTTCTGATAGACTTGTCCTGTGCAGGTGATGGCAGAGCCTCTGCCTGAGAGAAAGAGATGTTCACTTTGATTCCTCTGGGCAGCTAATGAGCCGCTACCCTCCTCTCCGTCTTCGTCCCTGTGCTCCTCCCCGAGCTGCGACAGCACTTGGTGTGTAATGAAGAGATAATGCCATAATGACTCAATATGTTACACTCAGCCCAGTTGTAATGCCTTGGAAAAACGAACTGCCACTGTGTGAGGGCTCTAGCCACTCAGCTGGCCATGCCCAGTTGGTGCAAAGCCCTGCATGCCTCTCTGGGCACAGGAACCATGCAATGGATCATCATGAGAAGAGAACCGAATCTCCCGGTGCCAGTGTGCCAACCTTGACTGTGCTACACTTTTCCTCTGGCCGTGGGGAGGGATGCATCCTACAGACACAACCTGTCCCAGCCACTATGGCTGGCTGTGATTCCTTATGAGCTGAAAATTCTCCTGAGGCCCGAGGAATAAAAATACTGCTAACCCTGGCTGGAAGCATAATGAACAGGAAGAAAGATTGATTGCTGTGGCTGTAATTAAGTGAGAGGCTTTGATAGCCTCATAAGCCACGAGAGCCAAAGCAGAGTCCTGATGTGGCAGCAGAGTGGCAAGGCCTCCCTCCGGTCACCCCTCCACCTTCTGCTGGGGACAGCACCTCAGGATTCTGAGCACGCAGATGCCCTGCTTCAGGCTTTATAGGCCACAAGTCATTTAAAGGGGAAACGGAAGGAGTGAGCTCCTCGCTGGTGAGCCTGACAGGAGGCTCAGGGGCTGATGACACATGGGGAGGAGCAGGGATTGGCAAGCTGCCTCTCACCCTCTGCCTCACCTTCCACTCCCTGCCTCACCTGATCATAAGGTGTCTCTCCATGTTAAGCACAGCAGTGCATCCCTCTGGAGCTTGTCACCGGTGCCTCCTATCCAGGGCAGAAAGGTATGGGGAGTGGGAGCTGAAGGGGGGAGTAAATATCCACCAAGGACTCGAACCCAATGAGATTTACACCCTTGCTCAGCCACAAACATTGCTGAGAGCTCCAGAATAAACACACTTGCCTAGTGGAGGCAAATGCTGCCTGTCAGCCTACAGATGCTCAGCCTCCCCTGCATGCCAGTTATTCCCTATGGACAGCCCAGTTCTCAACAGGGATACAGCTCTTTCCATCCCACTCCTCTCCCATTTGCACGCTGCAGTGGTGTCTTCATCTGACATCTCTCACAGTGTCAGTGGGGTCCCAAAGGGACCAAGACATGTGGTTTTCCCTTCGTGTAGCAAGTCAAGCCTTGTGCTCTGCCTGTCAGCCTCCACCTCACAGCATAGCCACACCAGTAGGTTCCCACGTGCTGGAACAGGACCCCACATCACCCCTGTCACTAAGCTCCTCCTCCCAGCACAGCCTGGTGCCATCAGAAACCCAGGATTCTCATGCACATGGCAAAAGGCAACTTAAGATCTCAAAGGTCACCACAGCAAACTCCTTTATGAGCCTCTCTCCTCTCGCCCAGATCCAAGGTTCTGGCTCCAGTGCGCAGCCCTTGCAGCAAACCCTCTGTTGTAAGCTGTAACCCTGCAGGTCTTGGGAAACACAGGGGTCATGGGAAACAAAACTTGTGCCAGCCCTCGAGCTCCCACTGAGCTCAGGATAAACTCCAGACAGACAGAGCCTTTCCTATCCTCTCCAAGTGTGCACTCAGGGCCTCACACTGCTGTTTGTGCACCGTCCTCCTCCTTTGCTTCAATCCACCTAGAAACAGAAACCTCTTAACCCATCCCACCCTCACCTCACAGCACACAGTTCCCTTTGGGCAGATTTGTCCACCTCTACTGTCCTCTTTGCCTCTAGAACATTTTCACCTCCCATGTTAAATGTGGTTTTTCTTCTTAGAAGTGCTTCAAGGCATAACCAGGAATGTCCTCCTACTTCACAAGTTTCATGAGAAGTGACAGGCCCACAAAGCAAGGCGAAGGAACAGAGGAAATGAGATCTTGATCCTGCTCCTAGCTCTGGCAGTGCATTTTCTTTCTGCCGAGCTACTTCCTCAGGCTGCCTCAGTTTCCCTGCAGAGTCACTGTGAGACACTTACAAAACCCTGAGCTCTTGAGATGAAAGGAGCTAGGCAAGGACACGACCATATTGTGGCAGGATGCCTTTGAGCCTCCTGGTACTACCAGACAAGAGCTCAATTAGATCCTGCTCTGGGGCTGATGTCTGAGCCAGCCCCACAGATTTGCCTGTGGCCTCCTCACCTCTCAGAGTGGTGCAGTGCATTCCCTTGGCCGGGTTGTCCGACCCCAGCACAACGCCTTCTCAGTGCCCTGAAATTCAGAGCTCCAGGGGTGACAGACACATCTGCAGAGTGACAGACTCCCAGAGTCAGCAGAATGCAGCCTGTTGCCATGGCAATTCCAGCCTCCTTTCCACACATCTGTGCAGCTCAGGGGAACGTGGCCAGCTCCCACTGCAAAAGATCTTTGTAAAGAGTCCCGTGGAGAGTTGGGTTTGTATCCCACAATTGCTCCTTGCTCCCCAGCCCAATTATGTCTTCTAGCAGGAAGCAAAGGCCCACAGCTTGGCTCAGGAGGGATGACACTAAGGAGCACTGTCTAACAGATGAGCCTGCAACCAAGGCCAAGAGTTTCTAGTGCAGAAACTCTGCACTCACACTTCAGATGCTTTTTAAATCTTGAAGAGATCTGTTTTCCTTGCTATGCCAGAGGGCACACCAGATGATGCCCCTCCGAAGTATGGGTTTGAGAGGTCTGCTTGTCTAAATGGGCACAAGTTCAGATACATACATGGAAAAGACAAGGAGTGAGGGGTACAAGTTAGTCCTGAGGGGATTCTGCTTGGACTCCAGCAAAAAAGTGTTCACAGTGGGAACAGTGAGACATTGGCATCACCTCCCAGGGGATGCAGTGGATTCCCCTATAATGAACAGTTTTAAGATCCATCTTGACAGGGTGCTGGGTCACCTCATTTGAACTCTACTATTACCTAGGAAGGTTGGACCAGATGATCCTTGAGGTCTCTTCCAACCTGGCATTCTATGGTTCTGTGATGATTCTGTGATCTTGGAGGCTTATTTATTTGTCCACTACAGCGACAGACCTCTCTTTGGATGTTGAAAAAGGCATCACCATAGGTGCAGCACATGAATAAATAAGTTTAATAAACCCCAGGACTAGAGAGATGGGAAATTCCAGCAAACCCAACATCATTTGTGGCTGCAGCAGATTTGGTAACTGCAGAAAATGTGAGCAGAGCATCGGAGCTGTTAACCATTTCTCGTTCTCAGGCTCCTGTGGCGTGTGCACATCACCTCTTACACACACCTGGGTGGTGCTGTGCATTCTCATCCCCAAGAAGTTCTTCACATGCACAAGTCCAAGGGATCAAAGTTCAAGGTATCACATATCAGCTGTGTGTACTTCATGTGCTCAAAGCCACATCCCATGTTTGCCTGCCCCTGTGTCTCTATGTGCACATGGGGCACTCACTGAGGCATAGAAATGCACATGGAAGGAGATTTGCCTCCCCTTCGAGGGTGTAGTCCCTCAGCACAAGGTTTTGTCAGGTGGAATTACTGGTCCTGTTTCCCCCATGAAGTGGCTTTGCACCTCCAAGCTTCACTTTCTTGATTGCACTGAGCCTTTTGGCTCTTAGGAAATAACAGGTATTTAAGTGAGACTGCTGGTGGGGGGGCTGCTGCTGTAGGAGCCAGGTAATGAGCATAGGAGCATGCTTGGGCTTTCAAAGCTCCTGACTGCTTTATTAGCCAAACAAAGGCCAGGCTGCACAAAGAGGTAGGGGGTGTGATGGAGGAGAGCTCCAGCCTGAGACGGAGGACACATTAGTCATTATTGTACACAGGGCCCTCTGGGAGCAGCCAGCTGTTCAAAGAGTTGGGATAATAAGCTCTCCAAGGATGCCAGCTTTGTGGTGTCCAAAGCACAGACACTTGAGATCCTGTCCCAGCAAAAGCCCACGACAAAACACCCTCAAGACTTTCCTTTTAGGCTTCATTCCAGAAGCCTTGAAAGACTTTAAAGCCTCGTTCAATATGCCTGGTTTCTCAGGCAGCTTCTTAATCCACAGCCAAGCAACTGTCAGACACTGCTGGAGAGGATGAGTGAGGCCTTTTCGTCATCACTGACCCAAAAGCTGTCCCCAAGGGGCACTGCACCCAAGAGACACACCACTAGTTGTTCAGGGTACCCCTGAAATCCATGGTTTATGCTACAGAATTCCCCTGCCTCACAGTTCAAAAAGTTCCTTCTGAACTTAGTCGAGGAAATCTCTCACAATGCAAAGAGCACCTCCAGAGAAGAAAGAGATTTACTTCCTGCTTGCTCTCCTGAAGGCTCTTTCCAGAGACCTCGGGTGGTGATGAGCACAACAGGCACTGCAGAGCCCAGCAGGACACTGCTTCTTCTTCTCTTCCCACCACTGCCAGTACAAATATCAGCCTGAGTCCAGAAGGCTAAATGCCAAGTCGAGGATTGGGCTGGGGATCTGGGTTCACTCAAGAGCCCAGAAAACCTGTGATGGTGGCTGAGAAGGAGCGAGGCAGGGATTTAGATCCAGGGACAGCAAGAGGAAGTATTTTCACACTAAATTCCACTCCCCCTCCCATGGATTGCCACCAGCAGTTACTGTGATGCTCCCTACGGGGTCACAGATCACCACTTCCCACTGGACATCTCTGGAGCTCTCAAGGTGGCACAGCAGGAGGAACCTTGCTTATTCTTCCTTCCCTCACTCCCACTCCTCTCTGCTGCGGTGCTTTTCTGGGAAGTTCCAAGGGGAATTATAAGGGTTTGTAGTGATAGAACAAATGGCAATGGCTTTGAGCTGGAAGGAGGGAGATTTAGACTGGAGATTAGGAAGAAATTCTTTAAACTGAGGGTGATGAGACACTGGCACAGGTTGCCCAGGGAGGTTGTGGATACCCTTGCCCTGGAGGTGTTCAAGGTCAGGCTGGATGAGGCCTTGAGTGGCCTGATCTAGGGGAAGGTGTCCCTGCCCATGGCAAAGGTCTTGGAACTGGATGATCTTTAATCACAGAATTAACTGGGTTGGAAAGGACCTTTGAGATAATCGAGTCCAACCTGTAAGGGCCCTTCCAACCCAAAGCATCACTTTGTATGCATGCAGGCAGGGCCACAAGGTTTTATTCTCCTTCCACCAGAGATGCTGGAGCGTGGGACTCTGTTCATGGGGTTTCATACAGTTAGGGCTAAGCACCCCTAAAGGACTATGCAGTCTTTCCTACCACAACAGAGAAACTCCACTCATGAGGTAGTTTCTCTCTCATGACTTTCATGCTGGCATCCTGGATTCCAGTCCAAACACCTGCATCTCCATGGAATTGCTTCATGATTATCATGAGCCCATCTCCAGTCTCATTTTCTTCTTCCTCTTTCTCTCCCTGGCTGTGAGGCCCTACTCATGTGACAGCTTCATTACAAGTGACCTTCAGCACTGGCTTTGTTGGGGAAATAATTTAGAATCAAATTACTGATCTGTTTCTTTCATCTCCCTCTCACTGAAGGCAGCAGTGGCAGTGCTGGCGAGGCCACCAGAAACAGCACACTTGGAAGACAGTACAGAAGACAGAGAGAGCAGAAAGCCATTCTCCACCACAGGCCAACAGCAAGGGGCCAAACTGTTCTTGGAGAAATGTCAACACTATCGTACATTTTATTCCAAGGGTGTGGATGAGTCAGGTCTAGACCAGCCAGGAAACAGCTCTTAAGGAATTGGAGACTCTACTGAGAACAAATGGAGGCAGCTGGAAAAAAGAGAAGGCAGATGTCTGCTTGGAAGACAGGATCACACTGGCACATGGGCAAAGCAGAAGGGAGATGGCAGTTTGGACCTCGTTGTTATGGGCTAGGTTAAATCTCCCTGAAGCTGGTGAGAACTGTCTGGCCCAGGCTAAACCAGAGAACACTGACTTGTCTCTTTGGCACAGGTTGAAGCATTGGGGGTTACCATTAAGAACACAAGGACAAGAGTTGAGCTGGTTGGGATCTGAACTTTACTGGAGACTGATGACTGAAGGTTGTGTGTGTGAGAGGGACAGAGAAAGAAGATGAAGAATAGAAAATAACCAGACTTGGAGCCACCCTTATATGATCTGCTTGCTGTGTGATGAACATATGAAAGAGAATCCATGGAGACTTTATAGTGACCTTCCACTACTTGAAGGAAGCTACAAAAAAGCTGAGGAGGGACTTCTTACAAGGGCTTGTAGTGATAGGATGAGTGGGAATGGATTCAGACTGGAAGAGGGGAGATTTAGACTGGAGATTAGGATGAAGTTCCTTACAATGAGGGTGGTGAAACACTGAAACAGGTAGTCCAGGGAGGCTGTGGATCCCCCACCCTGGAGGTGTTCAAGGCCAAGTTGGATGGGGCCTTGAGCAACCTGGTCTAGTGGAAGGTGTCCCTGCCCTGCAGGGGGGTTGGAACTGGATAATCCTTAAAGTGCCTCCAATCCAAACCATTCTATGAATCTATGAGGTTCTTAATCCACCCCGCTCAGGAACAGAGACACTGAACCACCCTGGGAATGGAGCTGCTAGCAGGCTGTTTTGCACAACCACTTCAGCAGTGACTTACCAGTGCAGAGAGGGAGAGAGGAAACAAAGGCAAAGTCAAGGCTGGGAGCAAAGCAATAAGAGAGGAGCCCAGTCGTGAGGAGTTCACACAGGAGGTGATTGACTGATCCATGTGGTAAAGAGCAGCACAAAGTAGCTACAGGGAAAGAGCAGGAAGAGATTAACTGCTGACACCAAAATGCTATTTCCAGCTGACATTTATCTCTGCCTCAGAATTCCTGGTTGGAGAGAAGAGGTGGAAACAAACAGGAGAAATTTACACTGGCCACTTTATGCAAATCTAACCTTTCTGCACCTGCCAGGTGGGGAGCATTTCTTTACCTTCTGGTGCCTGGCTGAACTGGCAGGAGGAGTGCATCCAAACAGAATATGGAGAAGGGCAAAGAAATATGGCTCATGACTGTAATTTCAGGCCCTGTTACAGGCATTACCATTTTAATGTGGCAGCTGAGAGATATACACCCTAGGCAAATGGACTGGCAGAGACATGTGCATGTGCCAGAGCCTTCTTCCACATGAGCACTTCATTGTCTTCTGATGGGCAGATTCAGAGGTGCTAGGCTGTGTTGCACTCTGTACCTGTGTCTTGCTCATAAATGACCTCAGCAAATTCCTTTAGCTCACAATCTGAAGAGATTCATTTTGGAGCAGGCGGATCTGAGTCCAACTGCCTTCACCACAGTGACTTTTCAAGATGCAGAGATGTGAAGCTGAGCAATAACAGTCTGGGGCTGAATTTGTCACAGTTGTAAAGACAAAGATAGCACTTAAATACACACTATCAAATTAACGACTTCATAATGCACTCTAACATGGGAAAACAAATTGCTGCCGCCCCAGAATAAAGCTAAACAACATCTCTTTGCAATACAGAGTCATGTTCAGCTTCTTACATTGAAAAGTCTCTTTTGGTCCGTGTAAATAAAATGCAGCCTTCTCTTCAGCAGAAAACAGCACCAGAGCCCCTGGTACAAAAGACCAGGAGAAGAGTAAAGACCCACATCCCTGGCTGGAAAGTGCATGGAAGCCTTCAGATGGGCTATCTGTGGCCATGGTTACAACACAAGACATTAAATCCAGTGCCCTAGAGGTGAAAATGCCCTGAGTTCTCTGCTCTCCCAGGAGAAGAAAGCGCAACCCTGCTAGCAGTGTGCTCCAAGCAGCTGCCTCCAAGACCCGGCTGGGTCATTACTTCAGCCTAGCCACGAAGGAGCATGTTGCATTTTGGAGTTTTGTTTGTATCAGCCCTCCTGGCATCCTCCAAAGCCCCCCTGGCATTAGCAGCCGTGCCAGCCAGCACGGAGCCTGATCTTTCAAACGAGATCATCGATTCAGGATCCTACTGACAAATGCCTTCAAGGGATTCACTTCTGGGAAGCACTGAGCTCTCTGTCTGGTGTCAGTGTCTGGGTGCACAAGATCACTGCACACACACAGGCAAGAGGGCTGCTGGCAGCCAACGCTTTTAAGAACCGCAGTCCCTTGAGTTCGAATCTAAGTGAGACACTTCATAACTCATCAGACTGGCTTATCAAACAGGACACCTTCACAAATAAGTGCTCTCTTTTGCTTTCTGGCTTCTGAGTCTTTGGGTCACACCTGGGTCAACTGTTAGAGCTTTTCACTGCAGCTGTGATTGACTGGATTTGAGTCCTAAACACAATGAAATACCTTGTGGCACCTTGTTCCTCTAGGATCTCCAGGGCTGAAAAAAGGAGATGAAATAATGCCAACTTCACAGTAAGTACCAAGGAAATGGGCAACATTTGAGGCGTAATCACTGCTTCCTCAACTGATTTCCCACACCCCATGGCAACGTTAGGACTAAACCAATCAGTGTCACACTTAAGGGCCTTGTGCAGACAAAGCCAGCAGGTTCCCAACACTGCCTCCTACAAAATCCAGGTTTCTTTCAGCATCTATCGCCCAGCCCAATTTTGCTTAGAACGCAAAAACTGCCAACAGCCTGAGGTGATCTGGCTGCAGGATATGTCAAGGGCATAGTTCTGAACCAGGCAAGCCTTTACATTGCCCCTGCCCTGCATGTCCACCTGGTTTTGTGCAAGAAGGAGAAAAATAAAGGATTTATGAAGGGTCAGAGAAAAAAGGCAAAGAGAGAAAAATCCCACAGGATAAAAGAGATGAGAAATCCAAGGTAGTTTTAAAGCAGTTAGTGAAGTCAAGAGCCCAAGCTGACCTGAAGTCACAGCAGTGAGAAAGTAAATGGACTTTTAAGGACTTAGGCTGAGATTTTCAAAGCCTTTTCAACATCTTGGATGTTCATTTCCATTTATTTTAGTGGATTGTTGCCAAGAAAATCCTGTGAGCTGCTCTGATTCTGGAGGTCTGAATTTGGAAAAGAAGAGGCAGGCTTTGCTTTATTCTTTATCTTTATATATATGTATATGTGTGTGTGTGTGTCTATATAAAGAATCAGCAAAATCATTTCCTTCACCATCAAAGAGCCTGAAGGGTCAAGAATTGCAGGGTACAGAGGAATCATTTCAGGGTACAGAAAGGAGTTACAAAGAACCTGCAGAACATCCCGAAGGGCTGCTGACACCCATGGTCTTGTGGCTCCATTGCTTTCCCCTCTCTTTTATCACCACATGAAGAGTTAGAACAGATTTCCCCAACTTACCAGAGTCACTGCAGTACTGGGAGGGGGGAACCAGAGGATTATGCTGTCCTGTGAATCTTCCATCCCATCCCTTTCACATCATTATCACATTACCTGACAACCTTTGCCTGCTCTGCAGTGTGAGGCTCTAGAGGCAGCATCCAGCTTCAGACAGACTGCACAGGGCAGGATTGGCAGCTCCACCATGGCACTGCAGCTGGGAGCTGCCTCTCATCTAAGTCCAGGGCATTTCTTAGGGAATCTTGTATTCCACAGCCTCATGGATTTCTCCCACCACAATTCCAGACACCAGAGAAAGCCCAGGTATAAGAGCCAGGGGGTTGTTTCGCTTTCCAGTAGTGGCAATTAGCTCTAGGTTAAGAAGACTTGTGTCTTCAGTTCTGTCAGGCTATGGACTGCCCAGCAGGTAAAGAAAGCAATAAGTGGAAAGTAATTGATAGCAGCAGGTAGCTCCAACTAGTTTCTTAATCAATACAATTTATAGCAGAGACAGGTCCGAAGACTGAAGTAGGGAAGCCCAGCTTAATGTGTTTATAACCTTCTCATTTCATTTTGCTCATTCCTCCTTCCCTGCCTCTTTCAGAAGTGCTCTTTCGAGAAGCAATTTCTCCATCGACGCAAGGAGCTCGTGCTTCCTTCACTATTATCTTGCACCCTCCTTGCAAACTGGATTAGCTGGGTGGCAGGGGGGGGCTGCCCCAGCTTTCCAGGACAAAGTGGAGCTCAGACACGGGGCCTTGCTCTTAGCAGAAAGTAATTTACATTTTTTCTCTTATTGGATTTCCAGTGAGGCTAAATGAGTGGAAAGCAAATAAAAAAGGCCTCATCGCCAAAGGAGCAATAGAGGGGAAATGGGCATTAAAACAAAGGGTTTTCATCAATAGCTGCCTCCATAATCTCCGGAATGCAGGGAGGGAAGGATGACTTTAGCATTTGTGATGTCAGGGGACTGAACACAGATTTCTCACACCTGTCTTGCACACCTTTTCTTGCCTTAATTTCCCCATTACAAACCTGGGCTGAAAGATACGATTCCCTCACAGTGGAGGGTTTGTTTTCCCCAGCACACTGTGATCACGCAGCAGCAAGTGCTCATCATTAAAAGCTGTGCTCTCTCTGTGCTAAGGAACAGCCCTTGCAACTGCTGTGACAGGTGACAATTCTACCTCAAGCAGTCGTGGCTTTCTGACAATAACCAAAGAGCGCATCAAGAAAGATGGGAGACCTTTCCAAGTGCTCCTGATGGATCCAACTTTAAACAGTTTACTGCTCAGAACTAAATATTTCAGCTGACTGTGCCAAGGACCCTTCAGCTCCCCTGCCAGTATTGTTACTGCATGGGCACACACCAACCGCCGTCTGTCATGCTTTGCCTCTGTGTGTCAATACCAAGAGCAGCCTCAAGAAGGTAGATTCCAAAGGCAGGTAGGCAAGGCTGGCTCTAGATCTTAGAAGGGTATTTCTAATGGTTTTAGGATGCAGTAAAGAATGAACCAGCATTTCCCCACGGCACAGCACAAACTAGACCACCACGCAGCCCCAGAAGCATGTGTGCTGCATATTGCATCTCCTACCTGAACACCACTGCAGTATGTGGAGGTTCCTTTCCACTGCCTTCGTCAGCAATACTTTCTCTTTCTCAGTAGCTTCTGCTTCTTGGTAGCAGTCCTCTGCAAAAAGATGAGCAACAGCTTGGTTAGGTGCAGAAAGTGGATACAGAGGAGTTTTCTCTCTCTCAAGAGCATTTGTTTTCATCCTTGTTAGCTGAGATGGGAAATGGAAGAGCTGATTTTCAGTTCTGTCAAAGCTAGGCACAGAATCATGATCAATATTTTTCAATATACAGATAAACAGAATAAGCTTTCCAGCTGAAAAGGTCTGTTTTGGTAAATACCACCAGCTGATTATTACTCCAAATAACCAGCTGTACACCGCTGCAGAATCACACGGAGCCCACAGCAGTCAATTATCACCATTTGCAGGGAAGTTGTAATTAAAGTCATTTGCCAGTGGGGAAAACTTCCCCTCTGCCTTTCAGCAACATGCTAAAAATACTGAGGAAGTCTCAGGTGAAATTGTTGGCAACCGAAGAAACTTCAGCAGAAAGGCTGTTCTGTGGGAGATGGCTACTCCTGCTCCAGCTATTCGGCAGCCTCAGACATGCTTCCAAGCTGCTAGGGCTTCTGCCAGGACCATTATATAAACTCTGCCTTCTTCGAGACACCTTCTACTGTAGAAGAGGGTTAGGGAAAAACAAACAGCCAAAGACCAGTCAGTGCCAGAGGAGGAATGCGAAACAAGGACATCAGAATTTAAGGTATCAGCAACTTCTCCTCATATACAGAGTAGGAAGTAGCAAGAAGGCAATCTCTGAAAAAGTGGACTCCTGCTCCTGCAGGATAGAGGCACAGCTGTGGCTGGATGACTGCTTCTCAAGCTCTTCCAGGAGAGGTGACCTCAGGCTTTTTTCTCTGACAGCCATGGCCTTCTTGAGGTCACTGTGAGGAGATTTACTTGGTGGGGGAGACAACCTTCATGGGACAGATCCTCCTAGGGGGATAAAAGTGAGAAGCCTTCAGTGAGGATGCCAGAGAGGAGTTAATGTTCTCCCATTTGCAAAGATCCACCCTAGAAAGACCTAAGGCAACTCAAAGCTCCTTTGACAAGCCCTCAGGCAGATGCTGACAAGCATTTGAGGCTGTTCCCAGATCTTCCTCCTTGGGAGCTGTGGAAGGTGCCCTGTCAGCCATCAGAGAGCTGCAGAAGGTCCTGAGACCCTGGCAGGGAACAGTCCACATCCATTCTTCAGGCTGTGCAGCAGAACAGGACACTTGAAGCAACGCCCAAGCGCAGCACTGCCAGGAGGAGACACTGTACCAGGGAGCCAATTTCCTTTGCTTTTAAAGACGTTTTAAAGGAATGAATAATTCATCCTGACTGACTTTGAGCCGAGGCAACTCTCCATGTTACCACCTGATTATATGTTCCATAAAAAGAGATGACAGCAATTTATCTCTTTTCTCTGGCCGGGTGGGCTTGGGGGGAAAGGATAAATATGCTGCCACCAAACTGGAGTGATGAATCATCCCTCAGAGCCACCAACGACACTTACAGATTTGGCATTTAGTGCCTCTCAGCGGGACCAGCAGGGAGAGGGACATCAGCACAGCCTTCAGGAAAGGAGGGAAGACCGTGGGCCATGAAGGGCTCCGTTCTCTCTGTACATCCCCACAGGAAGGGTAGCCAGCAAAGCAGCTGGGCAGAGAGCCTTTCTCCTGGCAGCAGTGGAGCTTGAGAGATTCAAGTGCTCACGTTGCTGGGTGGGTTTAGAAGAGCAGCTACTGAGTCTCATCCTGCTTGCTTACTGACTGACTGAGCAGGGTTAGGCTGGAGAAGAGGAGCTGCTTTAGATGTTTCCCAGAATCATGCTTCTTTCTTACATAACAAGCTGCATAGCATGTGCCAGTTTTTCAGCTGGGAAATGGGAGTGAGAGAGAATTGTCCTGGGAATTAAAGCATAGGTTTTCCTAAAGGAGAGAGGAGTGCAAGTGAGTGCTACCCCGGCTGGAGGGAAAGCCCACTGCCCTGGCCTCTACCTCCAGCTACCCAGGCAAAGCTGAGCCTTTCCCAAAACCTTTGCCTTTCCCAAATCAAGCCTTTCCTTTCACTGGTAAATGGGGCTTTTTGGATGATCTGAAGCCACCGAGCATGGGCCAAGTCAGAGCAGTGAAGGCCTCCTTTCCTCAACCAGCTTGATGCCCATTATGAGGATACCTCATCTGTTTATGGCCGTGCAGGCAGCTGCTGTCAAGCTACCCCAAGCTAAAGGCTGCCAAGTACTTGAACTTGCCCACAAGCCCATCCTTGCTTCAGTCCCTCTGCAGGTACTCCCACCTCTGTCCTCAAAACCCACACGTGCCTCATGCTCCAGCACAAGTCCTCTGCAGCCAGACGCACCCACAAGCACCAGAGCAAAAGAAACATTTCCTTTGGCACACATTGTGCTGTGCACATCCACACCTCCAGTGCTTCACCTGCACACTTTGCTCTGCCTCCTCTGTCCTCCCAGGCTGCAAGGGGCTGAGACAGCATGTAAATGTGCTACACAGACACATCCTCCCCACCCCCGTGCTGGCTATGGGGAACATAAAACACAGCGGAGATTGCTGCTATTTCATTATTTATGAAGCTTTGGTTATTTCATATATAAATAATCCATGACTGCAAAGTGTTGCTGGCACTGTAATTGAATATTCATGAGGTATTTTTGTTGAGAATTTTCACCATCATTTCAGACCCAGACACAAAAATAAAAATCATCATAATAAACATTTCCTCTGTCATTTCACAGTTTCAGCCTCTGAGAAACGAAATCTCTCTCCCTCTCCCACCCACAGGGCTCTCTGTGCAGGAGGGAACAAGAGAGTAGGGTTAATGTGGAAGGCAGGTTCATGCTGCACTGCAAAGAAGCAGGAGCGTCCTGCAGATAGCTCTGCCTGCTGTCTCTTAACACTGTCAGGATGCTTCATCGGGGGATATGTGGTGTCTGCGTGGAGTACATGCAAATTCGCTCTCTCCCTCCTAGAAGCATTTCTCTTTTCAGGTTTAATCCTAGCCAGAACCTTGACAGGGGAGCACACAAGTGGGATCACTCAGCATGGAAAACGGAAGCATGTTGCTGCCACCCTGTGGAACACGGTGGCCCCAATTGCTGGGCACCAATCTGGGCAACTTTGGCCAAGTCCTGGACACGTGTAACGATGAAGCATCTCTTGTATCCTGGGGTAAGTGAACCTACAGCTTCGCCTTGCTGGGATTACTCTTTCTTTTCTCTCCGTGGCCTTCAGAGCCTTCTATGCCACTGAAAAGTGCAAGGGAGGAATAACCAAAGGATAGCAGCACTATCTAAACTCTCTCCTTCCTGCTTTCCACCCACATGTTCTGTGAGGAGGCTCTGCAGCTGCCTGGTGCATCCTTTTCAGCTGCTGTCCCAGTTCTCCTCTGCCATATTGTCAGAGCACAGCTCCTTCCTTTCTCAGTTCTGTGAAGCACTGTGTGCACATACAGGAAACAGCCATAGGAGAAACAGCACATTCCCAGCCCTTCTAATCCAAGCTCCTCAAACCCAAGAGGGGCATATGAGAGCCTAGCAGTCAAGTCTGAGATGCACATCCACCCCAGTGTGCCCCATCCATGTGCCAGCGGCATATACGTGAGGCTGTGTCACATCAGCAGCTCGCAGATGGGGCTGGAGCTCTCAGAGCACCTCGCCTTGCAGGAGTGATTTATGGGCCCTGCCAATCCAGCAGACTGAGCTGCAAAGACAGCTGGAGCGTGCAGCAAAGAGAGCAGTAATCCATCACCACCGGGTGGGAGTCACCCTGGAATCCATCAAGAGCTTCATCATTGTGACATCCTTGCAGAGAAACAAAGGAAAACGATGGAGACAGAGAGTGAGCCGAGCAGAAAATCCACGCAGGATTGCTCAGAACTTCAGGGCCACAGAAGTAAACCAAGGTGACAGACATGAACAATGATTGTTGTGATTCAGGTGGTCTGGCTTTAAAGCCAGAAATTACACCACCTCACCCAGCTGAGCAGGGCTTTCTGGTGGCAGCCAGACCGGCAGCAATCAGGAACTGCTTTCCCATTTGCTAGCTGCAGAGCTCTGTGGTAGGTGTTAATCACCTCCAGGTATGGTGGCTGGATGGTTTTGACGGCAAGGATATTTTATTGGTAGGGAGCTGCCACTGACAGAAGGAAGCGACCCCAGCTCCACTGCAGAGCAGAAAGGAGATGCCTTGTGCTTGAAGAAATATAGAGCAAGCTGCAGCATTTTGCTATACAGCACTAGAGTTTGTCCTCTAACCTAATGCTGCTCCTCAGCAGGAGCCAGCCTGCTCCTCCAGGGTGTGCAGGCACAGACACACCCCAGCTCCGTGAGGATGCAGGTATGTACTGAGTCATAGGGACACACAAGATACTTACATGAGGCCATTTTAGACACCCAAGACCAGAAAAATACATGTACTAGAGCTTAGCACACAGGAAGGAAAGAGGCACATGCAGCCAGAATCATAGAATCAACCAGGTTGGAAGAGACCTCCAAGCTCATCCGGTCCAACCTAGCACCCAGCCCTGGCCAATCAACCAGACCATGGCACTAAGTGCCCCATTCAGTCTTTTCTTGAACACCTCCAGGGATGGCAACTCCACCACCTCCCTGGGCAGCCCATTCCAATGCCAATCACTCTCTCTGCCAACAACTTCCTCCTAACATCCAGCCTAGACCTCCCTTGGCACAATTTGAGACTGTGTCTCCTTGTTCTGTTGCTGGTTGCCTGGCAGAAGAGCCCAACCCCACCTGGCTACAGCCTCCCTTCAGGTAGCTGCAGCCAGCAATGAGAAGAGTGTCTGGAAGCTACAGGTACAGCAAGAATGCAGAAAGTAAAGTTCAAAGCTGCAGAGACACAGACTCCCCTGTGCAGTGCCACACTGAGTACGGGAGCCTGAGCTGTCTGGCTGTGATCCACAGCTTAATAAGAAGAGATCTGTCAAGTTCCCCAGTAACACAACTTCATCCCCTAACTCCATGAAAAAACACAGAATGTGATTTCTTCTGAATCTGTGCTAGACACCAGGGAAGGGAGTAAAGAAATGAGCATCTGCTCTGGGAGGAATGAAAAGCAATTTGCCCTTGAATAGGGAGCAGCAGAACAAAGCATATTATTTCTGTTTGCTCCATGGACAGACACTGATGTTGTTCTGAGTCGTGTGGATTAAGGTTAAGTACATGCTCCCAGGGCTCAGGAAAGATGGAGGCTGTGTTGGGACCTCTCACAACAGCATAAAGCAGCTGAAAAGCTGGCCCTCAAAAAAATTAATCAAAGGATTCAAAAGCTGGGAGTAAGGGCAGTGAACGTGTTTGGGCATCACAAGGTGACTTAGTCGGTGCAAGGAAGATGAGGGTGCAGGTCAGTCTCTGAGGGAGGAAGTCTTTGAGGGTGGGCATGAGCTGGAGCAGCCAGAAAAGACTGCACAGGAGAAGAGTGAGTACCTGGGGCTGTGAAGGAGGGGTTAGAGACTTCCTGACCCAGGTATGTTTCTGACTTGTGTCTCTTTACTTGCCTCCAGAAGACACTCTCCTCAGCTAAGACATCCATGCAGACAGTCTGTATCCTCCTGCCCTGAGAGGACATGAAAGTATGGGGACAGTATGATTCCCAGTGTCAGAGGAGCAGCTTTCGCAGCACAAGGCAGGATGAGATGTATCTAGCTCACCTCCAGCAGATCCTCTGGTGCTGTCTGAGTCACTTGGAATATGTGGAGCCATTTGAGTTTATGATCCTTTTATCTCTCTGACCAAGGGATCATACACTGCTTCTCCCAAGAAGAATAATGAAGCCTCATACATTACACATCCCCCAAAGGAATTAATTTCTCTTAATCTAAGGGGAGGATTTGCTTCCAGTCTCCAGCCCTTTTATCATTCATTTGTTGCTCCACCTGCAGCACAAATCATAAAGGAATTTATTTTGTAAGTCAGCCTTTGCTTGGGCCTCATTAGGGCCTCACACAAAGTGGCAGGCTGCACACAGCTGGCAGAAGCAGAATGAGACAGTGGCAGGGCAGGCTGGATGCCCTTGTCCTCCCCCTGAACACTGCGCTGCGAGGACAGGGGGGTGTCAGAAAAATGAGAGGATGAGGCAAGAGAAACGCAGCACTGCCACTTACCCTCCCCTCTGGCCCATGCTGGCTCGGGAGTACGATGTTCTGACACGTAGGAACCGTTCTGGCTTGGTGAAATACTGCTGCTACACTGTGGGAGCAGCAGGAGCTTTAACCAGGGAGCCAAGACTCCTCTGGGCTGCCCAGGGAGGTGGTGGAGGCACCATCCCTGGGGGTCTTCAAGAAAAGACTGGATGAGGCACTTAGTGCCATGGTCTGGTTGACTGGATAGGGCTGGGTACTAGGTTGGACTGGATGATCTTGGAGGTCTCTTCCAACCTGGTTGATTCTATGATTCTCTGTGCTACACAAGGTGCAAAAGTGTACCAAGAAGATTGTCCCTGTCCCAGAGAACACATCCACCGCTCTCAGCTCAGTTTGCAGGTGTGAGGCACAGGCACTCTGTTACTATTCTGGGCTGGGGCTACTGAATCCTGCTCCTGGCTCTTTCACTGACCCAGAGCCTGGCTTTGAGCCTCTCTTTCACAGAATCACAGAGTCACAGAGTTAACCAGGTTGGAAAAGACCTTCCAGGATCATCAAGTCCAACCTAGCACCTAACCCTTCTCATTAACTAAACCTTGGCACTAAGTGCCTCATCCAGTTTCCTTTTAAACACCTCCAGGGATGGAGACTCCACACACAACCCACACACACCCCCAGGCAGCCCATTCCAATGCCAATCACTCTCTCTGCCAACAACTTTCTCCTAACATCCAGCCTGAACCTGCCCTGGCACAGCTTGAGACTGTCCCCTTGTTCTGTTGCTGGTTGCCTGGCAGCAGAGCCCAACCCCACCTGGCTACAACCTCCCTTCAGGTAGTTGTAGACAGCAATGAGGTCTGCCCTGAGCCTCCTCTTCTGCAGGCTGCACACCCCCAGCTCTCTCAGCCTCTCCTCACAGAGCTGTGCTCCAGGCTCCTCCCCAGCCTTGCTGCCCTTCTGTGGACACTTTCCAGCACCTCAACATCTTTCTTAAATTGAGGGGCCCAGAACTGGACACAGCACTCAAGGCATGGCCTGAGCAGTGCTGAGCACAGGGGCAGAAGGACTTTCCTGGTCCTGCTGGTCACACTATTCCTGATGCAGGCCAGGATGCCGTTGGCCTGCTCGGCCCCCTGGGTACACTGCTGGCTCATGTTCAGCTGTCGACCAGCACCCCTAGGTCCCTATCTGCCTGGCTGCTCTCAGCCACTCTGTCCCCAGCTTCATCTGCAAATGTGGAGTCTTAGAATTCTGTACCATGGATTATTTGCAAGGGTCTAGGTGTCAGCACCCAGCATGTCAGTGTGGCTGTAGAGGGTTAAACAAGACACTGCTTTCTCTGCTTTTGCAACAGCCAGGTGCTATCAGGAGGGAATACCTCTCCAGGAAAGCAGACAACCCTGTGGTGTAGTTGCCCCAGCTCCTCTCCCATATACACACATACCTGCATGTGGTGTTGCTGCCTAAGCTGCTGCTGCTCATTTTTCTCCCCTTGCTGTTCTCACTGGGCTAGAACCTGGCACTGAACTCAAAGTAATTTCCTTTC
The DNA here is from genome assembly GCF_015220805.1 of Pogoniulus pusillus. Classification (NCBI taxonomy): domain Eukaryota; kingdom Metazoa; phylum Chordata; class Aves; order Piciformes; family Lybiidae; genus Pogoniulus; species Pogoniulus pusillus. Next base: position 9,909,077 of record NC_087299.1, on the reverse strand, counting down.
ATTTTAAATAAATAATAATTTAACAATGTATGCTGCTGAATTCATTCTTGCATCAAAAGGGAGATGATTGCACTTCCCAGGCCGGAAAGACAGAGGGGAGGAAGACAGGCTTTATAATTAAATTTGCTTTTCCTCCTTTCATTGTGCATCTCATTACAAGAAAAAAGGGGGAAAAAAGGGGAAAAAGAAAAGGAAAAAAAAGAAAAAGTCACACATGGAGCCCTGTGTCTCAGCCCCAGCCAAAAGAAAGGACTCCCTCTTGTCTCCTATGAGACCATGGGTAAAGCACAGGTAAGGGCACTCTTTCAGCTCCGTGTCCAGCACAGCAGGGATCAGCAGAGTCATTTCAGCTGCTGCCCAGGAAAAGAACAGAAAGCCCAAACCTTGAGAAGCTGCTGAGTGTTTTCTTCAACATCTCCTACAGGCAATACACTGTCAGGGGCACTACTCACACATAGCACAGCCAAGGTGCCACATAAGGGGCACTGTGACACACTCAGGCAATTCACCTGGTAGCTGTGCTGGTGTTGCAGCAGCTGTCCCTCTCTGCTCTGTGCCTGGGGACTGCTTTGCTGCTGAGCAGAAGCCTTCCCTTCGCAGAAACTTGAGTACCAGTGAGTTTGGTGCTGACCTCCACTGTCCTGTGAGATCTCTAAGGCCAGGCACTGGCACTGCTTGTAAGCTCTGGCACTAACAGAGTGGTAAGAGCATCCCTGCAGCTCTGACCAGCCTCCCCAAGTCCTGGCCCAGTGTGCACTGGGGCTGGGGCCTTGGAAACTGGCCTGCATCCTGTCCTGTCTGCCCAAAGGGAAGATCCTCAGGAACCAGAGATGCCTCACCTCTAGAGGAACCCACTGACCAGGGGACAGCAGGAAACACTGATCAGTGCAAGCAAGCACCTTACAACTCTCCCCATGATGAACCTACACTCACAGCCATCTTTGCCTGTGGCAAAATAACTGAATCAGTGTAAGGAGGCTTTGCTGAGCGCATTTTATGAGAATAACAACAATGTTTCCTTTAATAAATGACCTGTTGAAGCTATAGAACTTAGAGAATGCCCAGGTTAACTCCTTCAGGACAGCCTTTGAGCTCTGCTCAGGGTGATCTCCTCTTTGCCCGAATGCTGCACAGGCTGACGTTCTCTGCACTGCTTTAAGCCCACGAGTGGGCATCCCTTGATCTTGCAGGCAGCTCACTTCCAGCACGAACTTTAACTGAGGACCTCTCTGAATCCTATGAATTTCTCTTCCCTTACCCCTTCTCCCTTTGTAATGGGAAGGTTTCCTCTCTGCACCTTCACTGTTTAGTATGGCAGGAGGGGAGAAGGAAATCACCTTCAGCTTTCCTCACCATCTGCATCCCAATCGCTCCGGTGGGATTTAGGCTGCATTCCAGATGGTTCCATTTGCAGTGGATCTGGGGCAGAGTGAGGACAAGCTCAGAGGAGAGGGCTCCAGAGCAGCTAGTTCCTGGGACCTCTCTGTTCTGGCTGCTCTAGTTACAGCTGCCTGGAGCTGCTGACCGCTGTCTCTCACAGAGTACCCCAATTTCCTGCCAGTCTGCAGGGGCAGAGCAGCCCAAACAGCAATCCTGCAGACCAAACTCAGCCAGGAGGAAATGATGAAAAATACCAAGCTGGCACTGCTGTGCATTATTAAATAATGAAAGTGGTTTTTCAATTTGTTCCTACCCTGGCTAGTGGCAATGATCAGCACTTTACAAAAGATGCTTCTTCCCCAGCCTGGCACATGTTATTACTGTTATTAATAGCAAGCCATCCCCGGGGGCAGCTCTCTGCACAGGTACATTCATTTCCCTCACAGCACTGTCACCCCCCGGCTGCTGCTCCAGCTCCCTGCAGCACACCCCTCTAAGAGGCAAGGGAGGCAGATGGAAGTTAGGCACTGCTCTGCCATGCTCCAGACACAGCTTAGCCTTGTTCTGTCACTCAGGATGTGCCTGCTGTTAGTTTGAGATCATCCTAATTGTGTTACCTGTGTCTCATGCCACAGTTCTTTCCTGGTCCATTCTTCTAAATCAAAACTGCCCCTAGGAGAGAGAAATATTTGGACACTGCCTCCTTCCCTCTGAGCCAGGAGGAATGGACTTACTGGTACCTTGCTACTCAGTAATGAGGAAAACTTTCCCCTAGCTTTTCTGTTTTCAAGTGCTGACTCAAAGCTTCTGCCCTCTGAAAGGACTGGCATGTGGCTTTCAAGGCACAATGGCTAACTCTCAGGAGGGCTGTAATAAACAGGCACATGCTTGAGTGTTACTCTGACCACATCATCAGCCTCGGGTTCCCAGTCACTCACTCGGAGCAAGCCCTGGTATTCAGACACCTGAGCAAGTAATGAACTGGGACTTAACGATATAACATGCAACAGCTGAGCAGGAATAACCACCTTCTGGCCACCGAGGAGGGGCAAAATGCAACAGCCAGCCAGTGTATGCCTCTCTTTCTCCACCTGTTCACTGCCTACCCAGCTCAACCACAAGCTCTCTGGGGAAGGGACAGTGTGCCTCAGTACCTAACAGAGCAGGACCCTGCCCCTTGGGGGTTCATGTACTGGCACAGCAGAAAACACAGTGATAACCCAGCCTCAAGTCCTGGCAAAAGGAGAACAAGGGAAGCATCTTCAGAGAAACTCCCCACCTTAGGGAGTTGTTAGGCTGGATTCAAAGTGTACGAGGCAGATGCTCTCCTAAGGCTGATATGCTGGATTTCCTCCTTTACCTAACTGGTAGAAGCTTCTGCAAGCCACATTTGCCTCCCCTGGGTGGGAAGAGGCTGTGGGCAGTCACTAAAGTGCTAAAGCAACTCCTTGTCAGCAATGCAACTCAGAATTTGTGAGCACTGGAGAAATCAATGCAGCTGGGAAGCTCAGCTCCTCTCTGCCCACTGGCCATGTTTGTCACTAGCACAAGGTAACAATGTAGGGCCATTTAATGACACAGCTCATTAGGCTTCTGACAACAGGAGGTGATAAAACTAAGGTCTCCAACATACAGCCTTGCCAGTCTGTCTGTGTGTGCGCTTCCAGGCTGCGCATGCTACACCTCCCAGCAAGTGAGGAATGCACAAGATTCAGAGGAAAATTCCTTGGGAAACTCACATAAGAGTCCTCGTGAGGGAGCAAGATAATTTCCTACAAGTGTTCAGTGAGGAACAGAGCCATAGTGGACAGTCAGAGTGCACAGACAAAGGCTGGAGGAGCCGAAGTCACCAATACAAGGACAAGCAGGAAAATCCTCATCCTTCTGGCATCAGTGACCAACACACACTGAACTGAATGAGCTGTGGAGCTTTATCCACAGCCTCTCTAAACACTTTACAAAGCTGTAAGAAGGCAGATGTGACATGGAAGCAAGAGCAAGGCTCCTGACAGTTACAGCCAAAAGGAAGCAATCTGAGCATTAACCTCGCCCAGCCAATCTCTTGCCTAGCAAAACACCAGGCCCAGCCACCCAAGAGGTCATACACCTTTTGGGAAGACAGCCAGCCTGATTCAAAGGCTTCTGCTAGCAGACAACCCACCACAATCCTAGGCAGGCTGCTCCAACTCCGAATTACTGCACTGTTTAAGCTGCGTTTCCAGCCTGAGTCAGACAGACACTGCCACCTATTCAGCTTGCAGGCTCTGGATCTCACTGTGGCCACTCTCTGCTAGGTTAATGAGCCCTCCATTATCAGAAATCTTTTCCTTGTACTTAAAGACTGTGATCAACTCATCTCTTCAGCTTCCTTTCTATAAACCAGATGCAACTTCTTGGCACTGACACATTTCCCAGAGTTGTGTAAGGATAAGTAGACACAAGTTGTCATTCTACCATGATGGGAAAGAGAATTTCCTGAAGTCTTGTCATTATGTAGAGCTGTTCACTGAGTTCATCTGCACTGCATAGAAAACTTTCATAACATGTCCTTTGCTGTTGGCCAGGTAACTCAGCTAGAACAGCTCCAGCTGAAGAGCACAGGAGTGTGTTGATGTTCCTGTTGACTGCTCTGAGTGCTTGTACATGCAGCTTCAAATTACTTCCAAGAAACCTCTGTACCAGCAAAATGCACCTGCTTAAAGAGCTGGGAAGAGAAGCACCAGGGCAAGATGAGAGTCAGGCTTCCCCTGAGATTCTTTTTTCTTCTAATAGGAGGGGCAGTATGATTTTAGTAGAACATGCAAACAGACTCAGTGCTCACAACAGCTTATCATCACTTTCAACAGCGCTCAGCTCAGGGGCGAACCCAGGCATTAGCTGGCAGCAGGCAGTGTAATCCCAGTGCCTGTTTGCAACATGCAGCCTGCTCTTCCATTCTCATTCCAGCTCTTTGGCTGTAGCCACAGCTTTCATTTTATTAGTCACTTTTTCTCCTTGACATCCCTTAAGAAAGTGGTGACTTCTCTTCCCCCTCCACTTCATAGGAGTTGATAAAGCAGAGAAGGGGTAGAAGATCTGAAGCATGTGAATGAATACAGCGATGCAGCTGAACCAGAAGAATCAGAATTAACTCAGTTTGGTTCTTGCCTGGGCAGTCTTGGCTTTCTTATGCTCTACACAAACACACTCACCTCAGCTGGAAATTAGCATTCCCTTTAAATGTTTTCACTCTCTGAAATGGTTTCCAAATGTGCATATTAGGTAGTGAAACAACTTCCTAAGTTAATCTAGGCAGGCTAATGCTCATCTCACAAAGCCCATTATACTTTATATGCCTTTTCCCTCTCTCCTCAGGATCATAAAACTCAGAAGCACTAATGAAAGCAGCATAGTCCTAACCCAGAACTAAAGAGGAAAAAACATGCATTTTAGTTGCAGAAGCTCTTGTGCAAGAGCCATTTCTGCAAGTTTAGCAAGACCTCCATGTCCAGGCTCTTCTTGTGGCTCAAACCATTGCTGGTGTGACCTATCTGGTAAAACATCACTTTGGATCTGGGGCAGCACACAAAGTGACTTCTGCTGCATATCTGTCAAGGACACAGACTGTGATAGGCAGGAGTTTGAAAGCACTCAGCTGCAAAATGGGCATGGGGGTGATTTTTTTCATAGGTTTAATCCACATCTGAGACAGAACTGGGTCAGATTCCTGGGAAGCTGCATGCAGCACTGGCCAGGAAGGAGGCAGCTGCCTTACCAACACCCACACTTCCAACAGTGAAAAGGCTTTGCTCAGGCTATGTAATGTGTGGAGTCTCACCAGGAAATGTCTGGCAGGTTTAAATGTGCTATTGCCTTGTCCCCAGATTGTAACTGCTAAAAAAGGATTAAAGTGATTTTGGTAGTTGCATTTGGGCAGAGAAAGGAGAGGACAAGCTCCAAAAGGGTTTGGGCAGCTGAAAGGTAGGGTAGGTGTGCTTGGGATGCTTTTGGGATGTTAGGGATTGGTGTGGGGGTATGTTCCAGGCTGGACATGCATTTATTTGGGATTGCTAGTGAGCTGCTGCCTCTGTGATGGCAATGAGGCAGCCTGAAGTGTGGAGGTTCCCAGCCAGCAGCCTCCATCATGGGATGCTCTCTGTGGAGCATGCAGCACTACAACAATGTGTACCCTACTCAGATCACTGCTGCTACTCCACTGGAGAGAGAGGTCTGGAGGAAAGCTCCAGTCCACACCTCTGCATTGCAGTAAGTATGCAGAGCCAAACACCCTGCAGAGGGGGGAAGGGATGAATATACTTGTCCCACCTATGTTCCCCAAAACCAAAGCTCAGAAATCTGGTCTGGCTGGCAAAGCTCTTCCTTCCTCCTGCCCTCTTTCTACCTCCATGTCTGCCAGGGATGGCATAACAGGGGCAGAGAATATATCAGGTGCTGTATCAGAGTATTCTATCCCTGACTGTGTAAAGAGCAGCTTTTGTGACTTCCTGATGTGATTTACCACACAATGACAACCTTTAATGTCCACTGGTGTTATAATCTACTTTATCTTAATACAATCTTCCCCTGCTGAACCCTCCAGAGTCTTAACAGCTCTTTTCAATGGAGTTTTTTTATTATTATGACTTGATACCATGATTACTGTCGCACTCCTGCTCTTTGTGGAAGGGGAAATTAATAAGTTTTTCCTTAAGCACTTTGCACCAGAGCTGAATACCAATCAGCCCCCAAGCTGGGTTCCTGTGCCTGCTGGATTCAATTATGAACCTTTGCTCCCACTTTCCAAGACACAGCAGTTCTCAGACCAACAGCATGTCAGCACCTAAGGGCCTGTTCTTCTTCTCATTGCAAGATGGAAAGGGGACAAGATCTGAGTGGGACAATATGTGACTTTTCCTCTGCTCTCCTATGGCTATTCTGTCCCTAGCTGTCTCCACAGACATGTCCCTGCATCAGGGCAGTGAGATTCCTCATGCCTCAGACATTGCCCTGCTCCTTTGCCATCCTTGCTCAATCTCCTCACCTCCTCTGGGGGTTCACTGCACCTTCGTTTCTCTGCAGGGGACCACGGCACTAGGCTATGCCACATCTCCCTGCTCAGACAGTGACAGCATTGCACTCTGCCCCCGGTGCATAACCCATCCCACCCGGGAAGGGCCACGCCACACAATGCTCACCTGTTGCTGAGCATTGCCAGTTAAATTCTAACACAGTCAGAAGAGGCTGTCTCTGCACATGGAAATTGTTTCTGCACAAGCAGAGACTGGATGGAGCACTTAGTGCCATGGTGTAGTTGATGGGATAGGGCTGGGTGCTAGGTTGGACTGGATGAGCTTGGAGGTCTCTTCCAATCTGCTTGATTCTGTGATTCTATGATTCAGGGGGAAACCATTTAGTTCAATGTCTGCTCCTCTCCCCTTCTGCTCCCACCAGACAAGGAGGCAGAACCTCATCCCTTAACTTCATGCCCTTCTGCTGAAGAAGATCCTCTGCCAGTTAGGGTCTTTTGCTTTTTCTGGCCCCCACAAGCTAGCAGTGACCCACTCCAGAGCACTGATGTAAAGAAGCCACTATAGGAGAGCCTACCCACATGGTGCCACTTCTGCCACAGCCATCTCTACCTCTTTCATTACTAGGGCTGTGTTGGGTCTGTCACTGAAGTGTTTAGATGCTGGAGAGGGCTGGCTGGCAGAGATGCTCAGCAATACAGAGAGACAGGCAGTGGATCGGTGCCTTGGGTTAAGCTGTTCCCATTTTGTATCTTACCTTGCTTCCAGCTACAACACAAACAGATTGCCTGCTAGGTAGCATTTCACACTGTATTTGGAGATGTATAGTTGAGCACAAAAGGGTGAGGATACGGAAGGAAATACATCTGAGCTCTCAGTTTAACCTGTTTTAAGCACAGGCCTGCGAGGCAGGAGCTGGGTCAGCAGAGCCAGACCCCTGCAAGAGGATGCACACGGAACAGATGTTAACGCAGAGGGCTCCAGAGAGCAGACACCCGACTGGGATAAACACAGTCAGCCACAGGCACTGCCCAGCGCCCTGTATAAGACACCTACACTACAGAAGCCTAGATCCCTCTAGCTGTAAAACAGCTGTGCTAGTTTGAAGCAGGCTAGAATGTTTTGGTGAGAAAAACTAGATTATAGGCTGTGAAAGGAAAACAATGGTGATGTCTCCTTCCCTCAGAGTCTTGCTGAACAAGAAGAAAGTAAACATTAGATAACACTCTCGCCATTTCGTCTTCTCTCTTCTTCTGGCTTCAGACTGAGCTGCATCTCCCTAACCTCACCTTCCACTAACTTTGCTTCTTAACCTCCTGGCTGAACCTCTGTTCTTCCTTAGGACTGGGGTAAGGTTGAGAAGAGCAGGGGGAAGGTGCAGGGGTGGTTGAGAGCCCCTCCTGGGGACTCAGGTTTCTGGGAGGGGAGTTGTGTTTCTGTGTTACTTTTACCTTGTATATTTCTGTCTATAACTGTATATACTGTAAATATCTGCTTGTATATTGTGCTAGCTGTAAATAAATAGCTTCACTCATATTCCCAGAGCCGGCTGAGTCTAGTTGGGTACTTCTAAAGTGTGGGGGGCGGGGTACACCCAAACCATCACAACAGCACAGGAAGAGACCAGGGCACAGTCTGGCCACTGTCTGTGCCTTGGCTGGTGAGGATGATCCTACAGCATCGGTCTGCCCCTTTCCTCTTCTTTCAGCACTGTGGAGCCCTCATCCCCTCCCAGCTAGCTGACTGCTAAGGCATCAGGATAAGCACCGTATGCACGAGCAGCCAGGCTGGGAGCCCAAGTTGCAGAGCTAGTGCCAGTATTGATCAGGGAAACTGAAAAAGTAAACAAATTGTCTGTAATTGCTCAACTTGATGGATGCCAGTAAGTTTGTTTGCTTCCTGCAAAGATGCCAATAGCCTAACGGAGCAAACATTGCCATTTTGGAACAAAACCATGCAGGTAACTAAAAAACTCCTGGCAGCACTACAAACAAGGACGTTATCTAGTAACTGTTTCACTGGGGTACAGAAGATGCTGCTTCAGTTGAGGGGAGACAGATTTAATGGATACTTGAATTAGAGCTGAGCCAGCAAGGAGTCACACCCTGACACAAAATGTCCCCTTGGATGTTACAGCAATCTTAAAGATCTCAGGTGAAATAAGGAGCCCTCTGCACTGTATGCATGTTCTATATCAGAGACTATCTAGTGCCAGAAAAAATGGGCTGGAAATGTGGCTTGTCCTATTCTGATTGTAAGAACTGAAAAATACTCCTGGGGAGATTCTGAGTTCCAGAGGAAATGTTTTCTCCATGAAATTGGAATCATCTCCCAAGGGGTACCCCTACACAGAACAGTTTTAAGACTCAGCTTGAGAGGGTGCTGGGCCAGCTCATTTCAGCTCTACTACTAGCTAGAAAGGTTGGACCAGATGATTCTTCAAGTCCCTGATTCTATGATGCTAAGTGGAGATGCAGAAGCTGCCTTGTGTCTCACCAGTCACTTTCTGCAGCACACAGTAACTTGCCCTGCCTAGTGTCTGATCCAACACACTGCCAGCCAAAGAGTGGACATCACATCTGAGCATACAACAGATAAAGTCTTGGAGAGAAAGCAGACACAGAAGGCAGTGGCAGGCTTTGCTGACTCTCAGGTTTACCCAACTTGGAGTTATACAGGAGAGAAGGGGCAGTGATGGAATAAACAATCTAAATCTGTGGACTAAGGACAAGCTGCAGTGGGAATTCTCCAGCTCCTCCTCTACTGCACACACCAGTAGCAAAGAGCCCACTCAAAAGTGAGGACAGCAAATAGAGGCAAAGAAGGGCAGTGCACAAGGTGAGATGCAGACTAGGACAGCTGCCTGTCACAATGGCCTGCAGTACATCAGATACCTTTTGGCTCATGACTAATATGCAGCCTTCAAGAAGCCTCTGATAGCAGTCCACGGACAGGAGCAGGAAGCAGGGAACAGCCTATGCTATTTAAATGCACTAAGCACCTCACCACACCAGTGGCCAGCAGCGAAACAGCTTCATACAACTGTTGCTGAAGGCAGAAAAACCTAAGTGTAGGCTTCAGAGAGACTTGGTCTGGCTGAGAAAATCACAGATTTCTGACAACTCCTTGCCAAGTATTGTAAATAACTCAGACTGCCTTCCTCTAGTGTACCTGAAAAATACCATCTTCCTATCAAGGATCACGAGCAGGCAGCTGTGACCTTCATGGGCATCAATATTAAAGGGCAGCTGCTGTGGGCAGAAGCTTAGGAGGAGATTTTGGAGGAAAGGTCTAACCCCTTTGCCGCATGCAGCACAGATTAAACAAGACTTAAGTTGGAGAGCTGCACTCAGCAGCTAGGGGGTACAGCTATATTCTGCCATTCCTGTCTGTCGAGGAGCAGCTGGGAAGCCTTGGATGACCTTTCCCTGCCTCAGTTTCCCCTCAATTACAGAGCAGTTAATTTGTTCATGCTCCTGCAGCATTAAGGTTTAAAAGACAGTGCTATGGGCTCGTGAGCTATTTCTCTGCTGGAGACAGACACTGCTGCAGAGTAGTGACACGAGCACAGATCACAACAAAATGTGATGCTGGATAAGTAATGGGAAGAGGCAGAGATACACAGATTAAAGCTGTGTCAACTGGATGACTCACTGGAATCATAACAGTCACTAGGGTTTAAGCACAGTGTTTTCATAGCTGCTGTGAGCACTGAGTTGCTAGAGCTCAGACTGACAGCTGGGAGAGGAAATGTGAATTTCTGGAGTATTCTGTCTCTGGGGAATGTTTCTTGCCTACAGGAAAAGATAATTAAATCAACAATTAAAGCCATAAAGATTCCCAGCTCACAGACAATGGTGCATTGTACCTGACCTTCTCTGCCTTGCTTACAGAGCACAGATCTGAGAAAGATCCAAGCACAGATCAGAGTGCTGATCTGAGAAATCTAATTGCCTGCTGCCTGGGAGTCACAGCCAGACAAACATGGTAGTGGGAACCAATCAGATGAGCAGCCAGCCTGTCCCAGAGAGATCTGGGGTGTAGCAGGAACTTTACCACCTTTGAATCAGCCCAACTAGGGATCTTCTCTTGTGAGATCCCACCCTGAACACTGCATCCAGTTCTGGTGTCCCTGTCAAAGAGCTGGAGCAAGTCCAGAGGAGGCCACAAAGATGACTCAAGGGCTGGAGCACCTCTGCTATGAGGATAGGCTGAGGAACCTGGGATTGTTCAGCCTGGAGAACCAGAAATTTCTGGAGGCACTTTAGAGCTGCCTTCAGATACCACAAGGGAACTTCTAGGAAGGCTGCAGAGGGACTTTTCATAAGGGTGACTAACAGCAGGACAGGGGGGAATGGCTTGAAGCTGAGGGAGAACAGGTTTAGACTGAATCTTAGGGAGAAGCTCCTCAGTGTGAGGGTGGTGAAACTCCAAAATAGGTTGCCCAAGGAGGTTGTGGATGCCCCCTCCCTGGGGGTGTTCGAGGCCAGGTTGGCTGAGGCCTTGAGCAACCAAGCCCAGCTGTGAGGCATCCCTGCCCATAGAGAGGAGGGTGGAGTACATCATCTCTAGGGTCCTTTCCAGTCTAAGCCATCCTATGATTCAACAACTTTCAGTGGCTTTGACACTACAAAAAATGGTAATGATTCCTTCAAACTGCAGATGGGCAGGAAGAGTATGAGGCTGCCCTGAAGTAAGCCATTTGTTCCAGTGCTGCTCCTTCCAGCTTCAGAGGCAGGCTGGGCACCAGTAGTTAGCATAGGAGCCAGAAAGCACAGCATCACAGGGCCTCTCCAGCCAGCAGCCTCAAAGGGAATAATACTGTTCATATTCTTTACCACCAAGAGTTACCTTTCATCTACCATGACAAAAAAGTAGCAGACTCCTCTAGCTCCACACAGCAGGTAATAAATATTTCTTATTGTTTATAAAAGCACCATTAAAGAAAATGTTAAGCACAGGAGAGAAAAGGAAAGGCAGATTTTCTGCTAATAGCCTTTCTGCTGGCAAAGCAGCCTTATCAGTGGAGAGGAAAATTCCCAGAGCAGCTCACAGTCTAAAACATGTGGGAAATAACATCTCTCAATGACTTTTCTCCAACACAAAAGGGTCTGTAACAACAGAGCTGACAGGATCTGAAGCTGCAACTCCAGATTTTCAGCTTCGACAATAGAATTATTGCATATTATTCTTTCTAAGTAAATTAAAGCCATTAATCATCATAATTAGTAATGCTCTGTGTCAGTGATATGGTAACAGAGCTAGTCATTACACTCTGCTGTAAGAAACTAAAGAATGATACTACAGCCACTACAAGCTGCTGCTCTGACTGCCTGGCTGCAGAGGAACTTGTTCATGCCCAGGGCTTCAGAAGGCCTCCAGCTTCAAAGAGACATGAAGGCAGCAAGAAATACTGTCTCTTCCATGCTGCCTTTACAGCCCTGAGACATGGCAGAAGAGAAAAAATTCATCTCTAGTAGCACTCTGCTTGGGCCATTTCATGCATGGCAGAACTCATTCTGGCCCCTGGGTTTTCCCTCTTGATTTATACCACAAAAAGACATGATCATTTACATGAAGACAGCTCCAGCCATGTAAACTCAGGGCTGGGCTGCGTGTGGAACCCACTGGGATGCTGAGCTTTGGCACAATTATCCTGGTGCTGCTCTCATCAACATTTCAGCACCATGTATATTGGAACTGCATTAATAATGTGGTTAGCAAATGTTCCAGACCTACCCACTAAGAAATGAATGTCAGATTTTGATAAATACCTGTCCTGATGCAGGTGCCTTATACCAACACCTATGGTGTAATACTCAGACACTAGATGTGTGTTGAACCTTTGCAACCTATTTATGAAGTGATCAACCTGCCTAAAACCCCCTTTTCTTTATTTGGACTCAGTTGTATGCACAGACCACAAATGGCAGAGGGTAGCCCATATGCTGGGGGCAATATAACCCCCAAAACCCAGAGCCTTGATGGTCTTTGACCCCCTAGAAAACACAAATAACTTCCTCAACAAGTTTTGCTTCCTTCCTCTGCAAATGTCTCTGGAGGGAGGGAGATTTGGTTGCTTTTTTTTTGCCTAACAGATTTGTTATTTGAAATCAGTTACCAAAATGTTTCATTGATTTCATTTTCTCTACTGCTCACTACTCAGGCTGGGTTGCTTAGTTACAATTGTCATTTGGAATTATTTTTGCTCCATGACTCGACAGATGATGAGCTCCTTGATTGATTCTGATGTTGATGCTGACAGAAATGGAATCCAAAATTTCCTTCCCTCCTGCCTAGTGTGATTGGATGGCAGAAGTGCTATAGAGAGTGAGCACAAAGGAATCCATCTGGACTCCTGTACAGAAAGTATGTCCCTCCCAGTGGTGTCAGGGAGACAGCTTGCCTGGAGTGTGAGGAGGGCTGAAACTGATGCAAAGAGATAACTCTTTGTCCTTTAATTCTGATGTGCATGTGCCTGTAGAGACAATGTGCCCACACAGACCTGTGCGTGAAGAGATGCCACTCTTCCACAGCACTTACCAGCCATACTTCTGCAACAGGCTCTTAGGACAGGTGCCCACACTACCCATGACTGTGGGATGCAGCAGATCCTCAAAGGATTCACCTTAAATCTTCACCCCACAGCCACAGCTCTCAACTTCACACTTCCTTAATCCCCCATTCTCTAGGGCCCGCTTACTTTAAGAGAAGCTTCACTCCACTCTCTTTGCATTAGATCTTTCCCCATGTGTTAGTTGGCCACACCAGCTGCTTCTACACCACCCAGTCAATAACACAGCACTTGGCTCTTCTAAGCCAAGTATTGCTCATGTTGTGAGCTCCATCTAGTGATACCACTGAGTCCTTATCTTCAGCCAATCTTGCTGCATGCAAGGTGTTAATTTTGTGCTGGACACAAGGGGTCTGGGCTTGAACAGCACTGGGATTAAAGCCTTTCTGCCTGTTGGATTTCTTTGAAAGCATCAGTGACGACACCACATCAACATCTAAGAGCTGCTGTGTGGCACAGGCAATGCAGTTGGCTGGGGAGCTAAGTAGGAAGCTGGAGGAAAACAGGGTGAAACATGGCCCAGCAGCTTCAAAGAGGATTGCCTTTGTGTCATCAGAGACAGGTTCTGCAGGCAGATTTGCAATCAGAACACCTCAGCTTCCTCCTGCAGCTGTCAGGAGCTGCTGCTGTGGCAGCAGTGCCTTTTCAATGGTCACACAGAGAAAGGACTGGACTCTGGTGCCACAGGCTGGTGCTTGTGTGTTGGGTTGGATCACTCTGACTGCTCAGCCTGAGGGAAATAGGCTTACTTCTAACAACTGCTCAAGCAGCAGAGCACTTGGGCTTCCTACATTGCCAGAGCTTTCCATCAGCCCTTGTTAATGCTGAGCAAGAGGCCAATAAAAAGAGATCAGAGAAGAATAAAGAGATTTTTTCCCTACTGCCTATCTGGCTGCCTTCATAGCTGCATGTAACACAGATGTGCAAAGCAGGCATCATGTCTGACAGGACAGTCCCACTGAGAGCAGGATTTGGTGGAAGCTCTCAAACTGTGCAGCTGCCATCTCATTTCTCTGCAGGGTCACTGCAGTGTCTAGCTGTGTGTGCACAGAAGCCTAGAAAGCCCCAGTTCTCTCACTCAAAGAGAAGTTTCTTCAGCTCTGACTTGTCTCTTCCTAATTTTCTGCAAAGCATCTTCATTCTTCTAAACAGATGCACCAAAGAAGTTCCACGGTTAGAAGGGTGCTAAGTGATCTTTCAGCTTCCAGAGCTCTCAGTGCAGTCTGCTCGTAGCATTCTGCAGAGCAACTGGGGAACCCAAGGCTCCAAGCAGAGCAGAAGCCATTGCCTACAGAAGGGATGGGCATAAGATCTTACTGCTTGGCCTTTCAAATACCCACACCCACACCAACCACTGAACTTTGCTATGTTTTAGAGGTGATGAAAGTGGATGGGTCTTGAGGGGCTTTTTATGGAGGGAATGGACAAAAAAATGGTATGGAGTCTAGGGAAGAGAATGAGGATATTTGATATGGATCCTCAGATCTTTCTAATTTCAGCACAGCATCTCTGGACACGAGGCCAAGAAGTCATCCCTAGCATATTTCTCTCTCCTTACCTGCTCTGAAAACATTTGCTGCCGTATCATATTTCATTCTGATTTTTGACCTCTTGCCCCCACACACTACTAACAAGCTGGCACTGAGGCTGACACACTTTTGGAATCACAGGCAAAGCTCAGAAGATCAAGGAGGATTAGATTCCCAGCAGGGGATGAAATATAGCTAGGAGGAATAAGACAGAAATTTTTGTAAGCCTGCAAATCTCCAAATTGCCTCCTTTCCTCCGTGGCTCTTCTCCACTAAAGCCTCAGCCTGCACTTTCCATTAACTTATCCTCTGCTGCTAAGTTGCCTCTTCTCCCCGTCCAAACCTTCTGGGTGGACTTTTAGGATTGAGTGTGCTTTACCTCTTGTCTAATTCCCTGTTAGCACTGCAGAGTACAGGTGATGCAACATAAAACTGGCTGTGCTGTGCCATTCCTCAGCACTCCTGGGCACGTGTGGCTCCCTGCGGCTGCTGGCCAGGCTTCAGCCCATCAGAAAGACTCTGTTCTGAGCACAGACTTCGGTGAGATCTGGCTCAGACCTCTCTGCCATAACAGCAGCAACATAAGAACACAGATGCAAAGAGAAATGCACCTCACATCCTCCAGCTGCTCTCCTCTTTGGGAGACTGACAGACTTGGTTTCCTGAAGCCATTCTCCTGGGCCAGCAGCAGCAAGTAAGGGGCACAAACAACACCGTTTCTTGCAAGAGGCAGTGGCAGAAGTTCCACGAGGAATGGGAGTGCATCTCATTTACCTGCTTTATCCCATTCCTGATTTGGAGTAACAATTTCACAGTCAGATCTGTTGTTTAATATTTCAAACACTCTCCCTCCCCATTCCCTCCATCCAGAGGACTGACAATGCCCTGAGACAAAGCATTCAGGAGATTCTCGGAGAGCGGAAAAATGATAGAAACCCAAGCCAGATATTTTCTTAATTTCAAAAGATGATAATTTACCAGGATATTCTCAGGTAATAGAAATCTATCTCTATGTCTCTATGTATCTTATCTGCAGTGTTTAGAATTTCATCCCTCATTTTTGTACCATTCATGAAAGATTTATGAGTTATTCAGCTACTCTGAGTTCCTGGGATATTGCTAATAAACCTTCCCCTCATTCCTATTGTTACATCTCATCAGCTCCTCAGCCATTTCAGGCTTTTGAGGCATACAGAGATTTTTTTTTTGTTGTTGTTGAAGTATTTTAATATCTGCTTCCCTGCGATGAACATCAAGTTTTGCTGCTCTGTCAAATCCATCATTTTCCACTCTTCCATCATAACTTAGAAGCCAGGCAGATGACACATTAATCCCTTGTTAAGATAGGAGTGGAGTCAGATGAGAGGAACCCCTGAAACTAGATAATGAATCCTTACAATTGCTCCAGCCCTTAAAGAATTAAGCAAAAGTAGCTTTTCCTGAAAGCAAATTCAGGGCTATTGTCACTGCAAAGGACTTGGTGATACGCTGCCAGCATTCAGCTCTGCCAAATAGAAACCTTCAAAGGCCTTTGAGGACTCATCCAAGTGTAAGTCTTGTGCAGAAAAAAGAATGCTGAGATTTTTATTCTGTTGACA
Organism: Pogoniulus pusillus; assembly: GCF_015220805.1. NCBI lineage: Eukaryota > Metazoa > Chordata > Aves > Piciformes > Lybiidae > Pogoniulus > Pogoniulus pusillus. The sequence goes on along the minus strand of NC_087299.1, from coordinate 9,892,990 downwards.
CTCCTCCAGGAGCCAGTTCTCTTCCTAGGCCTATTTCCATACCCCCTTGTCCCCTGCCACCTCTTATTCTCAATTCCTAAGCAAATCATACCACTGACTTCAAGGAAATCTCTCAATGACTGTGGGTAAGACATGAACTCCATCCTTGGCAGACCACAGGTGGGATCCCCTCTTCTGCAGATGCTCAGAGCTGAGATGAAGTGCTTGGTCTAAGCCCTATTCACTTCCCAAAGATCAGCTGGCATAAGAGGGATGCTCCTGCCAGCAGTCAGCCACAGGGTATCTCCTGACCAGCCCACGACGTTTAAGACATTTTCAAGAGACAGAAAACAACAAGTCAGAGAAACTCTTGTCTTGGTTTCCCCAGGTAAGAAAACAAAGTAATCCTCACCAAATACACTCTGCTTCCCAGGACCTAGATTTTCCAGTTTAGCCTTCCAGCATGCCATGCCATATCTTCAAGGTCCACTCCAGACTATGGTCTGAAGACATCAAGAGCTAAGTGCTGTTCAAGGTCCAGAAGCAGAGTTGCTCAGCCTTAGTAACAGACACAGAGACATCTTCCTTGGTACAGCTAATACAGAGATAGATGAAGCTTCTTCAAGAGGCTTCATTTGAGTAGGTGCTCCAGAGCACCAAGTGTGGATGAGCTCTTCAGATTTCAATCCTTTTGCTCTTTGCATCTTTTGTATTTTCTTTACAGTCTTAGCATGCACTGCAGAGTTTCTAGTGATTAGAACAGAAGGAGGGAAGTTTCCCCTGTAGGCAGAGCAGAACGAAAGAAAGAAGTCTTGATTCAGCCTCTTGTCAGCAAGCCCTTCCCCAGAAGAAGGCCTAGGGAGATCGCCTAGAAAAACATCTCAACTTCTATCTTAATTACTGACAAAGATTTCACCAGAACAGCTTCTGTGTGCTCCAGAGTCTTAACAGATGTGTCCTGACAGTGCTCTGGCAAGACGAGAACAATTATCACTATTTACAGATGAGGAACTGGTCCAGGAAAGAGAAGCACCTGATTGACTACCAGACACAAAACCTGTTACTGAGCAGGGAATTTAACATGAGCCTGCAAGCTGCAGAGTAATGCCTTCACCGCCAGCCGCTGTTAGCATTTACCTCCTAACCATAAAACTCAGCATGAAGCAGGACTTTGTCCCTCTTCCCAGGACAGATCACAGGATCACAGGGTTGGAAGGGTCCTCTGGAGATCATCAAGTCCAACCCCCCTGCCAGAGGAGGACCATAACCTACTGCAGGAATCACTGCATCACAGGATCACTGCGGTGGGCACAAACTTGCACTCAGTTTTACTGTTTGGGGCTCTCAGTGCTGAGAATCCTCTACCACAAATATATCAGTGTGGTTTTTACCAGTGGTAGAAAAATTCAGAGCATCAGCCAAGCAAACTATACATCATTATGGGCTGTGTCCACAGCCTCATCATTCCTGTCTTCTCTGTACCCAAGGGATCCTGTCTGGGGCCACTCAAACGTGTTTATGCACCATGAGATGGCAGAGCTGTGTGTGGGAACACAGAAGCACAGCACAGGCTGCTCGTTGATATTCCTGCCTGGGGTGTGTGTGCGCCACAGCCATAGCAGGAGTCCATGAAAGCAGAGGGACTCCAAGCAGAACAGAGCCTGGGATTAAGGAGCCAGCTTTCCACAAAGCTGTCAGACACCAGGAGAATTAAGAACGCTTGGGATTTCCCTTTCTTTTTACTCGCAGAGCACTCTGTTCTTCATTACAATTGGCAGCCACAGTGGCCGTCTCACTTGGCTTTGTCAGGGTTGAATTCAGTTGCATTCAGAAGGGAAACAACCTGCATTCCTTAAGTCAAATCACCTCAGACACACATCCAGAGCAGCTCTGGGCAGCTGCTTCCTTTGTGAGGAGCTCCAAGGAAGAGGAGCAGTGTAGCAGCAAACTTCTTTGGGCTTACAGATTTTTCAGTCCATTTTCAAAAGATTCACAGCATGGTTTGGGTTGGAAGGAACCTTGAAGATCATCTCATCCCAATCCCCTTGCCATGGGCAGGGACACCTTCCATCAGACCGAGTTGTTCAAGGCCCCAATCCAATGTGGCCTTGAATGCCTCCAGGGAGGAGGAGGCATCCACAACCTCCCTGGGCAGCCTGTTCAAGTGTCTCCCCACCCTCACTGTGAAGAATTTTGTCAAAGAATAAGCCTTCATTGCTCTTCTTACCTCTGAGTCCATTTTCTCTCCTCCAGGAAATGAACAACAAACTAAAAAATACTCCCAAAAGTTCCACTTGCTGCTTCTTACATCTGCATGTCCCCAGCCGACTGCTGGGGCCTCCTGCTGCCAGCTTTCCCCCACGGCTCTCTGGAGATGTGTGCCACAGCTGAGAGGCTGCTGGGCAACCCTTATCCTCCACCTGTCCATCCAGGTATTGCAAGTGTATTTATACCCTCAAAGAGAGACTCTGCTGGAGGTTGTAAGAGCTGGAAGGACTGGATTTTACGTCTCTTGCCAGACAGAACACAACCTCTGCCCAGAAACAGTGCTGATTCCTCCCAGTCAGGCAACATACACAGAGAGGATTACATCTACACAAGATGGAGATCAAACCTGGGAGCTCTCAGCTGTGTCTTTGCACGGCACCGTGGCACTTCCTTTCCAGCATTCAAACACAGCCATAGGAAAGGTTGTATCAGCCCAAGGCCAGGCTTTAACACAGCACTTGTGGAAAGGTTTAGCTGAACGTGAATCTTGACAAAGATCACCCCTGTTTGTCTCAGGAAGCTGTGTCCCACACTGGTTCACTCCTGATGCTGTTTCTTCTTTCACAGCAGATTATGCACAGTCAAGCTTTGGGAAGTCTGTCTCTGCTCATGGCTCACCAGCACGTTGGATACTCTAGCATAGGAAGCAACCACTACAGGCAAGTCCCGCAGTCCATCCAGCCCAGTTCTATTCTCGAAGCCTGCAAACAAAGAAAATGTGGGAATCTTTGCTAGAACAGTCTGGGAAATGAGAAAAAGTGAGTCCCTCCCTTGTTAAGCAAGACTGTCGCAAGAAGATACTGCTTACATCTCTTGCTAGCAGTAAGATCTGCCTAATACAAAGAAAGGCATTGAAAGTTTAAGGACCTTTCTAGAAAACTTGAAGCTAACACAACCTAGAGGGGGTAACCTGCAGAAATTCTCCTAATAAAATTTAGATGTGCAAATTTGGACTTCCAGGCTGTGGAGACAGTTATCAGGAGCCAGCAGAGTTCAGATCTAGGAGCACTTAATGTCTGGGCTATTCCTCTGACTCATCCCTGTAGTTATCTGCCTGTCAGAACTGGGAACTTTTAATCACTCTTTCAAAACTTTCCAACACAACTAAGACCTTGACACATTGAGATGGAAAGAAAAGAACCTGCATCAAATCTTTAGAGAGAAAAGACAAACCCAATTTAGCGTCACTCTGCATCGCAGCTCTCTCTGCTCCCCAGTCACCAGGCCCAGAGCTGCTGGGGTTGTAAGCATTCAACATTTGAAATGCAGCCTGGAGGATGGGAGGGCAGGCGAAGCACGGAGTGAGGCTGACAAGAAAAGCAAGAGGGATGCAGGTGTTGTGAGCACAGTGGGTTTCTGGATGACTTCCCCAGTGATGCACCATCAATTACACTGATGCTGCCTCGGCTGGATTGACTCCTGGTGGACAGAAAGCAGCTGAGGGATGGAGTCGCTCTTCTGTCAGTCATAATCAAGACCAGCCTTGCCCTCCCTTCAGGCAGGCCCACGTGTGCTCCGTTCTGCAGAGGAGTTACTGACAGCCTGACAAAGCTCTGCAAGAGGCCCACAGCCATCTGCTGCTTTCCTAGCTGACTTCTCTGGCAGCCACTGGAGGGAAGCTGACACCACTGCCTCACCCTCAGTGCCGTGATACTGCTGCTGCTCTGGCATGAACTCTTCATGCTCAGTCACCCTAACTGCAGACCACTCCCAAGCTCAGAGGGATCACAGAATCACTTAGATTGGAAGAGACCCTAGAGATGATCTACTCCAACCTCCCCGCCATGGGAAGAGATGTCTCTCAACTAGACTTGGTTGCTCAAGAGCTCATCCAGCCTGACCTTTAACATCTCCACAGAGGGGGCATCCATGACCTCCCTGGACAACCTGTTCCAGAGTCTCACCACCCTCATACTGAAGAACTTAATCCTAAAATCCAGTCTAAACCTACTCTTCCTCAGCTTCAGACCATTCCCCTTTGTCCTGTCTCTAGACACCCTTGGAAAAAGTCTCTCTGCAGCCTTCCTGTAGGATCTCTTCAGGTGCTGGAAGGCAGCTCTAAGGTCCTCCCCCAGCATTTTCTCTTCTCCATGCTGAACAGCCCCAGCTCACACAGCCTATCCTCACAGCAGAGGTGCTCCAGCCCTTGGACTGTCTTTGCCACCCTCTGGACTTGCTCCAACAGTTCTGCGTCCTTCTTATGCTGGGGACATCAGAACTGGGCACAGGAAGATGGAGGCTGAAGCCTTTCAAATGTTTTAAACAGCCACCTAGAAACCGCTGCACTTGGAGATGAGAGGCCTCCCTGCTGGCTGCAAGGTGGACCCCTGGAGGGAAGGATTGCCAGGGGCAGTGGTATTTGCCACGCACAGTGTGAACCACCAAACACCAATGTCACCGCCCCTGCAGTAAGCTCCTAAGCTTGCCATACAAGAAGCAAAAACCGATGCCTACTTCTTTTCTCTTCAGCCCTCCCAGCTGGTCTGTGTCATCACTTGTTTGCTGTTCGTGAAGGGAGTTTTTCTGCTTGTGGGTTTCTGTTCCTGCCTCTGAATCTACAATACACCCATAATTGTGATGCCAGGCAGGGCCAAAGACAGTTTTATCACAGTCTGTATAATGTGTAAATACCCTTAAGTTGGACGGAGTTTTTCATTAATTCTCCATCCTGGTGACAAGCCAGGAATTAGCACAATTGATTTTCCAGTCCCTGCTCATTATCAATCATCCCAGAACTTAGTCACATCTCATCTCTTCCACCTGAGTCCCAGCATTTATTCGTAGACTTCAATATATATTAAACTATTATTTTTTTTAAATGGCCATAGTGACCTCTGTACTCAGAGCCCGGACAAGAACAAACTCCTAACTCCTTTAGTGGGGAACATCCCACAGTGTGCCCCTGTTCCCCAGAGAATCATAGAATCAATCAGGTTGAAAGAGACCTTCAAGCTCATCCAATCCAAACTAGCACCCAGACCTAGCCAGTCAACCAGACCATGGCACTCAGTGCCCCAGCCAGGCTTGGCTTCAACACCTCCAGCCACAGAGACTCCACCACCTCCCTGGGCAGCCCATTCCAATGCCAATCACTCTCTCTGCCAACAACTTCCTCCTAACATCCAGCCTAGACCTCCTCTGGCACAACATGAGGCTGTGTCCCCTCCTTCTGTTGCTGCTTGCCTGGCAGCAGAGCCCAACCCCACCTGGCTACAGCCTCCCTGCAGGGAGCTGCAGGCAGCAATGAGCTCTGCCCTGAGCCTCCTCTGCTGCAGGCTGCACCCCCCCAGCTCCCTCAGCCTCTCCTCGCAGGGCTGTGCTCCAGGCCCTTCACCAGCTTTGTCGCCCTCCTGTGGACACCTTCCAGTACTGCAACATCTCTCTGCAATGGAGGAGCCCAGAACTGGACATAGCACTCAAGGGATGGCCTGAGCAGTGCTGAGCACAGGGGCAGAAGAACCTCCCTTGTCCTGCTGCCCACACTGCTCCTGAGCCAGCCCAGGATGCCATTGGCTCTGCTGCCCACCTGGCCACACTGCTGCCTCCTCTTCAGCTCCTCTCTACCAGCACCCCCAGGTCCCTCTCTGCCTGGCTGCTCTCAGCCACTCTGTCCCCAGCCTGTAGTGCAGCTTGGGGTTGTTGTGGCCAAAGTGCAGAACCCTGCACTTGGTCTTGTTCAGTCTCATCCCACTGGCCTCTGCCCACCCATGCAGCCTGGCCAGGTCCCTCTGCAGGGCTCTCCTACTCTCCAACAGCTCCATACCTGCTCCTAGCTTGGTGTCATCTGCAAACTTACTGACGCTGCGCTCAATCCCCTGGTCCAGATCATTGATAAAGATATTGAACAGGACTGAGCCCAGCACTGATCTCTGGAGCACACCACTAGTGCCAGCTGCCAGCTGGATGTGGCACCATTCACCACTACTCTCTGGGCCTGGCCCTCCAGACAGTTCTTGACCCATTTCAGAGTGAATCTGTCCAAGCCACAAGCTGCCAGCTGTGCCAGGAGCTTGTTGTGGCAGATGGTGTCAAAGGCTTTGCTGCAGTCCAGGTAGACTCCATCCTCAGCCTGCCCCACATTCAGCAGGCAGGAACCTGATCATAAAAGGAGATCAGGTTGGTCAGGCAGGACCTGCCCTTCCTAAACTCATGCTGGCTGGGCCTGATCCCTTGGCTAGCCTGTAGGTGCTTTGTGATGGCACTCAAGACAACCTGTTCCATCACCTTGCCTGGCACTGAGGTCAGAGAACAAGGGGTGGGCAGGTGAAGAACAGCCTGTTGTACTCTGCCTCTTGCTCTAACATTTCTTTCTGGCAAACAAACTAAAAGCATATGTCTGTGTTGGCCCTGAAAACTAAAGGAAAACAACGATTCAGACGATGTTTGTTGAAGGTGCTGCATTTGAAAGCAATAGAAACTGTACAGTGTTTGCAAGACCTTTTCACAGCTCAGCCCAAATTCTCCCCAGTGTTCTTCTGACTTTACCACCTGCCTCCTCTGACTGCAGTGAGAACGCTGCCCTTCAGTCCCTCAGCAAGGGGAAGGACACAGATAATCTGATTTGACAGCTTAAGAGGAGAAAGTGAAAACCTGGGGAAAAATGTGTAAGGGCAAAAGGAAAAAGCAGCAACCAGAGCATAAAGCTCTTTTTGACTCCAGAAGAGGCTGCAGCTGGAGAGGACTCCCAAGCAGTGGTGATGAAGGGAATAAGTTCAGTATCTCACAGGACTTCTGTTCCTGTGGTTCCACTATGCCTGTCTCACTGTCAGACCAAACAAGTAGAAGGCAACATTTCCATAGCACACTGTAATTTTGCACTTCTGAGCTTTCCTGATCACTTCCACTACCATCTCTTGGACTAGGATTGGAAGTCTGTCTGCAGCAGGACTGTCTGCAGCAACCCACAGATAAGGTAGATACTAAACAGCAGTGTGGCAAACACAAGTCCTCTGTTAGGAAACCAAGGTGCTCCCAGTGCACTGCATCCTCACTGGGCCTCTGCATAAAGCAGACAGTCTGGGATCACATCTTGCACATCTTACCCCCACCCCACGCTCAGTCTCTCAAATGTTCCCTTGCTTGTTCCACTCCTTATGGCCCCGCTGGCTGTAAATGCACCCATTCCTCTGCCTGCAGCTCACCCAAGGAACAGGAAACCCGGACACACTGTCAACACAAAGGAGTAGATGGCTGTAGACAGGAAACAATTGTGAATGCCCCTTACTGAGGGTGTCTTCTTCTGGCACATGCAGTCAGAAGAGGATTCACAGACCACAATCATCTCGCTCATTCATTGCAGAGAGATGTTCACTCTGGCTGCTACAGGTTGGTAATGATGAATGCTGGATGCCATAGAGGCAAACTTCTTCTTGACCCAGTAATCACTGTAAAGCTCACAAGGCAAGCACTTATTCAGATGTTCGTTAAGATCAATATTCAATGGCCACTACTTAATGAAGCAGCTGTCTTCTGCATCTGCATCCCCATCTTCAGTTTTGCTCTCACAGATCTCAGTCCTGGCTTGCAGTGGTGAGCTCTGTAAATCAATCAACAGGAAGGAGTGGGAAGGAAAGAGGAAAACCTTCTCCTGCGGGAAGGAAACAGAAAAACCTCCCAGGCACACAAAGTGCAAGGTTAGTCCCACAAGCTCTCAGCCACTCCCTAGAGGGTCTGTAAATCAGTGTAGCCTTTTAAAGCCAGCAGCTCTCTGGTTCATCTGGATCCAGAAAGAACTCAAGACAGGCTCAGAGATGGAATTACCACTAGATAATAATAAGCTTTATGGAAGCTATTTAAGGGCAATTCTAATCTTTTTTATTAGGTGACTTCTGAAACTTGCAGTGCAGAGAGATGGCACAGGTTTGGAATACTAAGCAAGAAGAGGTTAGAAGGGATATTTCAATCTGGTGGCTGTTTCCCCAGATAATTGGATTCCTAATCCCTGAAAGGTTATGATCTCAGTTTACTCTGCTGGGATAGAAGGTGCCCAATTAGTCTTTTATTAGATGATCCAAAGCAGGCTTCAGCATGGCCTGTAAGAGACAGGTAATGATTGGCAAATCATCATGGCAGGGAGAAAATAAAGAAGGTATACATGGAAATCAGGGTCTGATAGATCAACTTCTGTCTTGTGTTTCTCACTGGAACAGAGCATGTGATACATCTTCCTCTCAGTGGCTGTAAAGCAGCAGCTCACAACATCCCACCAAGATGATAAAGTCTATTCTCTGGAGGATGCTGGCTGTCTGACTTGTACGCAGGAGCCTGCTCCTGTCCAAACAGAGCTGGATAAAGACCTCTCCAGGCCAGGTCTAGCAGCCCACTGTGATGTGCTCACAATGGAAGGTGCCTGGGCAGTATTGCTGCTATGTTGTCAGCTTGTCCCAAGGTTATGGCACCAAAAGGCACAGTATTAGCAGAAAAAGCAGAGAAGCTGAGGAAGTGTTCTGTTCTTTATAAAGAACCCATATTAAATCACAAAATAATCTCTTAAGGACTGTGAAATATTTGGCTGCAGCACAGAGGAGCTTGTAAATACAGTGGAACCAAGCTAGCTCTTGTAAAACAGCTTCACAAGTACAGAACAAAACACAGAGAGCAAGTCAGACACTACCCCCTTCCCAGCAGGAAATAAACAGAGAACATCAATGGGCTTAAATCTGGTCCTACACAAAGAGAATCCAAAACATTAGGAGCCAAATTCAGCAATGATGAATAAGGATTACTTCAGGAAGCTCATGAAGTCACAGCCAAGATTATGTCTGGTGTCTTCCTAGTAGCATTGCTGCTAACAATACCCACAGAATGCTTCATGCAAGGACTCTGTCAGTGAACAAGGGGAGTGAATTGCCCCTGGAAAAGAAAGCAGCTTCAAGGAGCTGCTCAGTTCTGAAGGGGATGCTGGGCAAAGACTAGTGCCAAGCAGGAATATAGATCATGGACAATCAGACAAAATGACATCACCTTCCAGGTACCTAAAGGGGTTGAGGCAGCATAAGAAGCATTGCAAAAAGAAAGTGGAATGCTCCTGCAGATAACTCAGACCTGGTGGTTTGTCAGTATGGGTAAGGTTTAGTGTACACAGAGGATTCTGCAAGTTGTTAGCCACAGCTTTTAAGCAGTCAGAAGGAAGATAGTCTGAATCCTCCCACACACTACTGCTGCCTCATGATGAAATTTTACTGGTTTTTCCCAATCCACTGCAGACCACAAAGGTGAGCATTACATTAGGTAAAAAGAACTTATAGTAAGTGTGCTAACAGCTTGCATGAGAAAATTATGGAGAGTTTTGGAGGTTCTGCAGAAAATAAAACAACCCCAAAAATCCGTCATAAACCAAAACTTTCTCCTTTATCAGTGGCTGAGCTGATGTCCCCTGCAGCCTCATATCTACATCCATTCATGTGTAAGTAGTTTTATGGCAGATTTCAGACTGGAACAGATTTTTGTAGCTCAACCTTGAACTCCAGCAAGCACAGAATCCCAATTGCAGAGGCAATAAGATGAGCTGAGCAGTAGCTGCTGAGCCCTGCTCCAGGACAAAGCAGAGGGACTAACATTAGGTGATGCAGGGAGCTGACAGGCAGCAAACGGGCTGAGTGGATTGCTGCTAGTCATTTCCCACATAAACAGAAGGACTCTTGACATGTCCCAGCAGGTCCTAGACAGCTCTTCCAGGTCTACAACTACACAAAGCTCTCCAGATCCCTTCAGCCCTTTCTATCTCCATCTTGTCTTCCCATATGCAGCTCTTCCAACTTATTTCAGTCCTGTCTTGCAGCCACAGACACATGTCTGTCCAGGATGTGAACAGTGAGCACTGACTGAAATTATATTCATGGGCAAGGCAACAAGCCAGGGGACTGTTTTTGCTGTCACTCACTTGGCAGTGACTGGAGCAATTTGTAGCAAATTGAAGTGAAGGGGCTTGATAATGAAACTATTTCATTTTGATCTCTGATTCAGCTGCCACCTGTAAAACTGCAGCCGGGAAACACACTGGAAATGCACTATTAGGCTTCCACCAGGCAGTGCCTTCACCTTTCAGCCTTTACTTCTGTGCCCACGCACATCAGCTTTGCTATCGTAAATGACTCCTCCTCTAGCTGGTCCCTGAAGTGATCAAGGACCTCAGACTGATTTCTTAGCACAAGGACGGAGAACAATGCAGCTCTCTGCATCTTTTACAGACAGACACCACATGCAGAGTTCAGAGTTCCCAGCACTCAGGTGTCCTCTGCTGTCCGGATGGGCTGCTGCCCGAGCAAAGGGAAGCAGTACTTGCTGGAACACCATGTTCTCCTTGGACAGCTGTTCCACACCAAGGACAAGCAACGGGGCAGAGGCATTTTACAAATGGGGCACTGACATTTTACAAATGCCTGTGCTAGTACTGTGAACGGCTCTCCTGTCACAGGAATCCCTTCCTGACATTCACACCTGGATTGGCACCATTTGCTAGTGGTCCTTTCTGTCAGTGTCAGCTCCAACCCCGAGGTGCTTTATGCTTCTGCAGCCCAACTGTTCAAAGCTACTTACATTGCAATGCAACACTTCTACATACACCACTATAGCCTGACGGTCTGGCTCAGTTTTGTTGCTACAACTTGTTTGGTAGATCAAAATGGCAGAGTCTGTTCCCTGCCCATCACAAGATAGATATTTCTACCGCACTACCTCCTTGTGACTCAAACTATTCCCTGTCCACTCCCCCCTGCCCCAGACAGAGCCTCACAGAATTTCAGTTTCCCCTCCCAAATTGTTAGCAGGAGAGTGGTGAGTAGCATGGTCAGGTTTTGAGTGCAAGAGAAAGAATCTCTTCAGTCAAATTCAGTTTTCCCAAGGAAATGCAAAGCTGAAAACTTCTCTTCCCTTCAACTTTTCCTCCACGAGATGCTTTTCACACCAGTTGGAATGCCACACACATTCTCTCCCCTACAGAAAAAAGCACACAGAATTCTGGAAAACAATTATTATTCTCTCTTGTGGGTTAGCTTGCTAGAGAGATTGATACTCCTCTTCTTATGTCTTGGTTCTCAGGAGACATCCAGAGCCCCTAAATTACTTAGCTGCACTTCTTCACCATCTGGAGATGAGTTGAGTCTCAGTGGGAGCGTGCATCACTTTCATAAACGAACAGGCATTTGACCCTTCCTGCTCATGGAAAACAGAAACACCTTGGTGCTGCTGCCCTCAGCCCAGCCTTCCTCTGCTGGTGTATCTCATGTGTGCTATCAACTGAGCAGAGGCTGCAGAAAGGGACGGAGGAATTTAGAAGCTGGCTGCTTCTGACCATGAACATTGTTCAGATCTGGAGCCCTTGTAGACACAAATCCACTAGGAACAGACCAGTTTCCTCCTTAATGGTTTCCCAGGACTTAATTCTGCAGAAGACAAAGAGCAGGCCAGTGGACAAACACATGGGGCTTGTAATCTTAGAAAGTACATGCCAAGTTCTTACACCAGGTCATGTCCCCTCCCTTCTCCAAATCCCAGGCTCTTCAGGCACCTTTGTGATAGTGCTGAATGTCTCTGGATGAAGCAGTCCTATATTAAAATGCTAAATTCCCTAGATATCACATGCTAGAGCTGTTTTCTTCTTCTCTCTAATCCAGCTGAATTTCTGTGTATCCACTTCTCCTGCAGGAGTACTGACAGCCACTGAAAACGTGGAACAGTTCAAGTTCAGCTTCCCCAGCTTGTCCTTTCTCTCATTGGCACAAGCTGAAATCTTGGGATTCAATGACCCTAAAACTAGGTAATTTGGGGTATAAATGTTGTAATGCACTGCTGAATGGAGGACAGAGGCAGGGAAGCTCTGTGTGCCTCTGTTATTGGTCCCACCTGGCACACAGTGAGAAAGGATTTCAGCTTCTGAAGTTCTTAATACATAGCTTATCCCCCCAAATTCCTTTCTTGCTCTTTCCTTATAATTCTCCTCTCCCCATCCATGTACAAATCTTGTTCCACGTTTTCCTGGAAACCTCACCTGCAAAGGTGTGAAGAAACAGGGATGCTGCAGAAAGGAACTTTGTAGAAAGCCTGCAGCCCATCAGTGAGGAGCTTTTGTGTTTCAGGGGAGCTAATTAACTTCTGCTTAAGAACTCATTTAAGGACTAAGAGAGACCAAATGACTAATGGCATGGCACAGGACCAAGTGTACTCTTTAGGCTTTAATGAGGTCTAGAACACACACAGGAAGCACATGAATCTCTGGAATGTTATTCCCAACTTTATCTGACTGGAGCTCTGGTTTGTCTAGCAGTGGAACTATCCCCCTTGGGTTAAAATATGACTCAGCTGTGGCATGCAGTTGCCTCACATCATACAAAGCAGTTTATAATCCATCTAAAGTCATTGCACCAACCCTGGGGACAGCAGCTAAGGAGACTGGGAAGACGGCTTATTAGACCCTCTTTCCATTAAGTCCAAGCCTGAGAAACTGCTGATTTCTTCCCACAGTGTGGTGACATTTCACAGCCTCATCTGCAAACACTGCATGAAGTGTAAATGCCTGGATTTGCTCCTCAGAAGTGTGTGTGTGGGGGTAACTCCCAAACTACCACAAGTATTTCCCAGTTAAACTGAGAACCTGACCTAGCACTACACCTAAAGGCAGATGTCAGGATCTCCCACGTATCTCAGCCAGCACCTATAATCACTTTCAGACCAGCACCAGCCTAGAACAAGCCATGGGAAAGCGCCAGCCAAGTCAGGCTGTAGCAGACAGGCCCTCACCTCTTCTCCTGTTGCTAAGCTGTCACCACTGTGCTCACCTCTTCTCCTGTTGCTAAGCTCTCACCACTGCCAAGCTCGTAGAGCAGGATGCCAGACCCTGTGTTTTAGTGAGGTTCTCACAGCTTCCCTTGCTCCCTGACATGCTGCCTAGGTGACATCTCTCAGCCAGCACATTCATCTGGATTCATTATTGACAGAGCCATCTGATTAATGAGCAGCTTCTCCTCTGTTTTCCTGAGAAAGCAGCACAATCATGCTATAGATTTTTAATCCTTCAAGCCACTCTGGCCTTGGCAGCCTGAGGAGAAGTCAGCTGAGGGCAGTCAGTGGTTTTTTGGATGTTGGTTTAAAAAAAGTATTTGGGTCTTCATATGCAGAGGTTGTGAACTTTTCTCAAGACAGTGCTTGTGACAGACGCCCAAGCAGAGGTTTCCTTCTCAAGGGAACAGACACATTTGGCTGGTGACCCCTGTCCCTGCAGACCACTGGCACTTGACTGTTGAAGCAAGCTGCACTCTCAGCTGGCCCCAGAGGAGTGCTGAATTATGTGCTTCAAGTTTTTATCATTGAGACAAACCCATGTGGCCACTGAAACAGCTGGATTAGAGCTTGGGCTTTCCTGTGCTCTAACTAGAGAAATGCTAAGCACTCACAATATTGAGTTATCACCAGGAGAAGGTGTAAAAGAAAATGTGACAAGTTTTCGGTTTTGGTCTTACTCTGAGTTACACAGAAGAGCAAAAGTCTTATTTCAGACAGCAAAGCATGGGCATTATTCCAGCCAGCACTGGGCATGTTTCCTCTAGACGCAGTGGCAATAAGCCACTGTGCTGAGTTTTAATAAAACCCAGGAATTTTTGAGCAGTTCTGGGAGCTATAGATTTTACCTTGGCTAGGCATTTAGCTCCACCTTAAGATGAAAAATAGCTCTAAAAAGCCAAAGCAGCATTTCATTCCTTAAATATGTAATTCAGTGGGGACAGAACTCCAAGTGTAAAGCAACCAAAGGTGATTGTAATAAAAATAATTTGCCAGTGACCTAAAAGACAAACCAATATGTGAGGGGAAAGGTCTCCTTGTTAACAAGGTACCAGACAGGAAAGGAGAGCCATTATGTACTCTCCTCCAAGGAGCACGACCTTGATCAAGCAGTGACTCAGGCTACTCACCCAAGAAATAGGGAGAATATGCATTCCAAGCTCCTAATACCTCTATAAAAGCATTAAGACTTTCCAATGGTGATTCAAGGTGTGCTAAAAGCACTTGACAGAGCAGAAGTTCATCTCACAGAGTGTGCAGACGCTGCATTTTTCCCCCCACGAGTGTACTACCTATGATGCAGAACTTGCCCGCACTCTTGAAAGCTCAGCCCTCAGCTTCTGACCAGAATAAGATTAAGGCATCAGCAAAGACTTTACAAATGTGACAGAGCTGATCAGCTTTCTTCAGATGCCTCTTTCTGCCATTACCTGCCTGCACCACAAACATCTGTCCAGACATAATCTGTACATCAGAAGTTCATCTGCAGTCATAGAGTCATCTGGGTTGGAAAAGACCTTTAAGAGCATCAAGTCCAACCATTATCTAGCTCAATCAAGTCTGGTGCTAAACCATGTCCCACAGGACCACATCTCTGTGTCTTGACACCAGAGGAGAGCTGGTGAGGTGCAACCAGACAAATACTAAGCAGTCCAGCAAACACAAGTAGCATGAATTCCTGCAGAGACAAAAAAAGTCAGGTAGTTTTAAGTTAGTGTTGGGAAAGCCTTCTTCCACCCTGAAGTCTTTTGATCTGTAGAGGTAAAGCCACCAAAGAAGAATCTAGCTGTCATGACCATAAAAAAAATCCTCCCAATAAGAAAGATGTGCTGGCAATGCAGTGACCTAAGTCTGCACAGCCTCTAAAACCATGAATGCAGGAGGGATTCCTCCCCTTCCTCCTCCAATAACAACACAGCCTGCTGCAAAAATGTTTTGCCCCTCGATAAAAAGTGGAACTAGGGTTCTGGATCAACCTTGCAGAACAGAAGAGCAGCAGCAATACCAGGATTTGGTCCACCATTTCTCTCACAGGGAACCAGTTTCTAAGATTGTGGAACAAGGAGCCGGGGCAATCCCACTCCGTGCAGTGCCCCTGCCTGGCCGGGGATCTCGCAGCCAAGGGCAGGGGTAGCAAAGGGTGCTGCAGCACTGCTGGAAGAGCAAGGCTGCCATCTGCGGACCAGCAGCATTACAGCCTCCATCAGAGAGGTGCTGACAGGTGTTCGATGCTGCATCCACTTCACATCTCGAACCATTTCGTACTAGAGGTCCAGTTCCTTTGAAACGAGTTTAAGCTGTCTACTAATAGACTCTGCCTGCTATGAGGGCAAAGCATTGGAACGTTTCAAGAGCAGACACAGAGCAATCACAGTGGGAACAAACCAGCCCCCAGTTCTCTTGCTATAGGACACTCAGCAGACTGCTTTCTGCAGCTCAGAAAGAGCTTGATCAGATTTCTGTGGAAGGATCCTTGAGCACAGCCCTTGTGCACCTAGATGCCATGCTGTTTGATGCTTTAAAATGATCCCTAAATGCTATGACCTTGGGCCCCACTCTGCACAAGCATTTCCCAAGCCTAGAGGTCTTAGAAACACATCCTGCAAACCTAAACAGCATTCACTCCACAGCAGATGGTAAGAGGAGAGTGTTGTGAGTAAAAGCATCAGCTCTGCAATGGTTTCTAGCCACTAAACTTTACTACAGGAACTTCTTTCCTTCTCTCCTACTCAGAGGGATTTTAAACTAGAGGCAAAAATTGAAATCATATTTGACAAATGCCTCACATACATCGCGTTGCCTTTGCATCTCTTTTCAGCTCTGCATCACAGACAATAGAGGTGGCACAGCCAGGATGTCTCTCTAGACTGTTGAAACCACTTTAACCACAGATGGAGAAAAAAAAGAGTCAGAAAGCACACAAGATGAGGAAGACTTCTCAGTCTCCTTAAGGCAACTGCACATGCATTTTATATAGCAGGCCACACCTGTGGCCAAGACAGGAAATTTTCAACCCCATACACAAAGATAGGTTGAGGACTGACCTGTTGGAGAGTTCAGGGTCCTCGTGAACAGAAGAATGACCAGGAGCCAGTTATGTGCCCTTGTGGCCAGGAAGGCAAATGGCATCCTGGGGTGGATTAGAAGTGATGTGTGAGTAGGTCAAGAGGTTCTCCTCCCTCTCTACTCTGACCTGCTGAGGCTACTTCTGGAATATTGTGTTCAGTTCTAGGCCCCTTGGTTCAAGTACCTCAGGGAACTGCCTGGAAGAGTCCAGCGCAGAGCCACAAAGACAAATAGAGTGGAACATCTCCCTTGTGAAGAAAGTGGCTCTTTATGTTGGAGACTGAGGAGTGCCCTCATTCATGATGATAAAGATGTGCAGGGCAGTGTCAGGAGGATGAAGCCAGGTTCTGCTCAGGGATGTCCAGTGACAGGACAAGGGGCACTGGGTGCAAGCTGGAGCAGAGGAGGTTCCACATGAGCAGAAAAACTTTTTCACTGTAAAGGTAACAGAGCACTGGAATAGGACAGTGAATGTCCTTCACTGCAGACATTCAAAACCCACCTGGATGTGTTCCTGTATGACCTACTTTAGGTGATCCTGCCATGGCAGTGAGGTTGAACTCAATGATCTCTAGAGATCCCTTCCAACACCTAACATTCTGCGATATGCGTAAGCTCACTTATGACACACAATGCTGTTGCTGCCCTATGGAGCAAATAAAACCATTCCAAGTCAGGAGCAGAGACCACGGCACAAGAAGAATGGCAGACCACCCAGGTGAGGATGAAAAAAATCCATCTTTATTTAAAACATTAGAAGTCCAGCTGAAAGCTCCTTACAAATGCCAAACAGTAAGTACATGGCACAGAGACTGCATCAAAGAAAACTCTGCTCATTGATGACAACACTGAAAGCACTCTGAAGTCTGCCATTAGTATGAGATGATCCCTGCTACTGAAATTTGAGGATACAGAAGGACAGGACTATGTGAATCATAAAAGGATTACATCAAAAGGAAAAGTATGATCTTTCATGCACTTTCTACTATAAACAAGCACACAAAGACCCTCCTCCTTCCAGAAAGACAATTTAATACATGTGCCAAGCCACAACTGGAGTGATATAAAATAACCAAACTGTATCATTTAGAGAGTAACATTCTGACACTTCATTTGATAAGAAGAAAGGCTGGGAGGTGCTCTAGGACACATTAACAGATGAGCTACATATCTGTTCATCTACCAGTGTAGAAGCATCAAGTGGCAACACAGCTCACCAAGAGAGACCTGAAAGAAGTTTGAAAAGATTATATTCAGGGAAAGTAGCATCAGACAGGGACCAGAGGGTAGAGAAAGCGACACAGCATCCTCACAATGAAACAATCCAAAAAGGGAACCTCTCTTAGCCCTCAGTGTTGCTGGGGAGATTGTTTTGGTCTACCTAGATCTGTTAGGTAGACTAGGTCTACCTAGTCACCTGTTAGGTACCTAAAATGTCTTCTAGTACTAACATGTTTTTTGGAAAGCACACAGAGATAAAGCACTTTTTCCTTTCAAAGCTGTTCATGACAATGATGCCAGCTCAGCATCCCTGTGAGGTAGGCAAAAATAAGCTGTTTTCTGAAACACAGAGAAGTTAAATGACCTTCTCAAAGCCATGGTGCAGAATGTGTTATTTATTAATATCCTTAAGAACCTGGAATGATTTTGTCTATCACAGACAGGGAATTGGAGGCAACCAGCATCTGCTAGTAAGGAATTACTCAATTTCATCACATTCTTAGTACCAAAGTGCTTGAATCCCACTGCGCACACCTTGAAAAGTGTTTCACAAGCATACACATGTACTAGTGAGCTTTTCCTTCATCTCTGTAATAAAAAAGCACTGCTCCTTTCCAGCAGTAACCAGCTGTCCTACACAGTGGGCTTTCCCTGCTAGTAAAGGGCAGCCTAGATGCAACTAGAGTTACATACACGACTCCAGCAATGAGCATCCCTGGACCTTTCCACCATGAGAGTTACAGTTACAGACATGAGCTATTTATTAGGTACTTTAAGGAATTTAGCTGAGTATTGTAGTTAATGTAAAAGGAGTTTAAAAAAGCTAACTATCCATTCCTTTAAATGATAGCTATACAAAACCAAGCTGTCATAAAATAAAGCACACAGCTGCTACAAAAAGTAGCAACAAAGCTATGCTGGGGTTAACCAGCAGCTGCAAGGTCAATAGATTGATCAGCTCAGTTCATATCCCCATGAAAAGCTTTTGCTCTGCAGAAAAATGAAGTGGGTGTCAGAGCAAGGCTGGAGGTCCACAGAGAAGTCACAGCAGATACTGTGTTGTGTGTGCCTGTATTGAAAAGTTTCCAGAACCTTCTGGGTATCTTTTTCCATGGAGCTGAGCTGAACTTTTGCATTTTCTCTTCACTTCTAATCTAAACAAGAAAGCATCACATCTCTCTCATCTCATGCCTGCTCAGCTTAAAGAGATCATTTGCCCAATTTTAATTGAAGATGAAGCTGTGGTTCATAAAATACACCTGCCAAGAATCCCTCCCCTTGAGGACAGCTCAGCTGATGAGCAGGAAACCAACAACTCTGTCACAGTGGGTAAAAGCAAGCCATAAAACCAGTCACTTAAACAGCTACGCCATATAATCCTGTACCTTCAACTCAGCTTTACAACTGCCAGCACAATTCACTAACACGGTACTTGGCACTTTCAGATGGACACCACAAGGGCACAACGCACCCACAACAGCTGCAGGGTCACATCACCCTAGTTTATTGCTCATGTTTAAAGCACTTCATACAGTAGTCAGCACACTCCCACTTCCTTCAAAAGCAAGGTTGTGCTCCAGGCACCAGCAGCTCTAGTTCAATACCAGCATCAATTCATCTGAAGCTTTCCACAATTCCCGTAAACAAATTTTTCACTCACCCCCTGCTTAAAGGACAGAAATACTTTTTCTTCAACCCAGAAAAGAATTTGGTTGCCACTAAGCAACTCAGTATGGATCAGAGCCATCTTTGCCCTGCAAGTCACACTTTTCTCCAGCTGTGTTTGGCATGGTTTTCACATTGCTACATAACTGCTGAAGCAATCAGTTCTCCAAATGGCCACATCTGTTACAAGTGGCAAGAGCTGCAGAAGAAAACACCACCATAAGGTGGAGAGGCAGAAAAAGAGGCTGGGAAGCACAGAGCTTTCTTGGCAGTTAAATCTGATTCAGTCACACACACTCTGGACTCTACTAGGAAAAACGTAGTCAACAAAAATGGTTTATTCCTGTTTCCAGTCCTAATTTTTTTGCAGAATCAATCCAATAATCTTCTTTTTTCTAACCCTGTATCTTTCTCCTTTGCTCAACTGGGCTTTTTTTTTTCTTCTTATAGTAAGAAATTGGCATTTGGCTTCCAAATGAACAGGCAACAACTCAAAATAAATGTATTTTTTGAATTAAGATTTGGTTCTTCCACTGATGTACCCATTAATCCATATCCAGCCAAAGTAACCTGAGAAACCTGCCACTCTGTCAGCTTCCCCTTAACTTCAAGACCATTATTTTAGAGAGCAAATTCTAAGCAAATGTAAAAATGGAACCCCTTTGTTTTCCTACGCATTGAGGGGATTTCAGTTGCATGACTTGTATTTGCAGGTTCAGTTTTCATAGCAGAATATACCTTACTGGTTTTGGACTGAGCTTTGTGCAGCAGGCTGTATGTGCTCCATGTGCACCAACATCCCACAGAGATATGTAACTTGGGACATTTCCAGATGACAAGGACCAAGCAGAAGCAATAGTTAATGAATTAGTATCTAGTGCATTTCAGGAAGCTTGGAAAGAAAAGTTACACACTTGGCTATGAAAATAAAAACAAAACAAAACCTCAAACATCTAACAGACAAATGTGAACTACGCTCACAAGGGAGTGAAGTAACAGCACCTACATTGTTGTGGGGCTAAGCATTTGGCAGTGTTTTCTATTGACCACACAGGAGCCACTGGACTCTGACCATGGCAAGAAAAGGAGTCACAAGAGCAACTGCTGTGCTTGTGAAGGGAACAGAGTTTGGACTGGGGGGTCAATCTTGCTTCCATTGAGTTGACAGTGAAAGAATTCAGTGGCAGAAGAATGACATTCTTTAAACATCTCCTTGGCCTAACATTGCCTTGCTCCCCTGAAGACAAGCTGCAGCTCACCCCTTTCTAAAGGTTTCACACACACATCACTTTGGCAAAGTCTATTGTACAAAATAAGCAAGCCCAGAATTGCAGCTTCCACAGCTCAGGATGGCATCTTCACTCTTCCCATTGTCCATAATGGATCATCTACCCACATCATCCACTGCTAACACTGAACTGCAAGGCCTGACTCTACAGCTCTCATTACAGCTTGGGCAGAGCACCAGCTGGTGCCAGTGTGATGCCAAAAACATAGAAAAGCCCCAAGAGGAGATTGAGTTTGGCTGTTCTCTGGGGAATTTTATTGAAGCTCTGACTCCGAAACTGCCTCTCCAGTGAAAATGCCATTGGGATGGTGAGCAGTGGCAATGCCATGCTGATGGTGTAGCGTGTGGCCAGCACACAGAAAATCAGGTAGGGCAAGAAGAGCAGCACGGTGTAGAGGACGTAAGAGAGCGCAGGGCCAATGAGGATAGCCAGGGTGACAATGCCTGCCTGCCGGTCAGACTCCATGTCCCGTGTGTTGTTGCTGTGCAGGATGGCCTCGGTGCTGAGCGCGAGCGGGATGGCGTAGAGCAGCGGCGAGACAGACAGATACCCAACCTGCACAGCATGGGCAAACATGACAGCCAGGGGCCCGAAGGTGATCAGGATCACCACATCTCCCAGTGCAACGTACTTAAATCCAATTCCTGTGGCGAGACACAAGAATAAAATGAAGCACTGTCAAACAACTGAAACAACAGAATAAAATGGACAATACAACTGCTGTGATGTGACCAGCAAACACACAGCTATGGCCAAGAACAAGTATCTTTTCTGCCAAAGATAAAGGAAACACAGCTTCGGACTTGCTCCAGTCAAACAACACAACAGAACATAAGGGCTAGATTCTAATCCCCATCTTCACCTCTAGAAGTACCTATTTCTGCAGAAATCTACAAGAATAACGTCCTGTTTAATATCATGATGCATATCAGAACCTGATCCTGAAAAAATATATAAAATGCACAGAACAAAAGGCAAAGCCGGTAAGATTCTTTCAGTAGATATAGACTAGATCTTAGGAAGAAGTAGGAGGGTGGTGAGACTCTGGAGTATGTTGCTTAGAAAGGCTGTGGAAATTCCCTGCCTGGAGGCTTACAAGACCAGGCAGATGAGGCCTCAAAAAGCCAAGTCTAGTTGAGAAGTGTCCCAGCCCACGGCGGGGAGGCTGGAGTAGATGATCACTAAGGTCTCTTCCAACATATGTCACCCTATGATTCTAAATATTTGAAAGTTTGACAGTGTGAAACTGAGCTTGGTTTACTTTTCTCAGTAATTACGTTCGTACCTACTCAACACAATAATAAAAATATCTTCTTGCTAAAACCAACCATAAACTGTTCTACATTCACAATGAAACTCCATCTACAGAAAACCAATAAAATATATAAAGGAAAATAATAACCTCCGGTATAAAGGAAAGAGCTGGAAAGTCCTCCGAAGTAAATCAGGGCCAGGTGCTCCAGCTTGAGCGTTGAGACAGCGTAGAGCCCAGCAGCACAGATACAGCCCACAGTATAAAGGAAGACTCCAAACCGGACTACATCCTGAGGCTGCAGAATCTGGTCCACTAAAGTCCTGTCATCACTCTTCTTGTGATCGATGCCTTTGGAGAAGTCGTAGTAGGTATTCACCAAGTTGCCGGCTCCGTGCACAGCCAGGACAGCCACAGCGCTTCCTATCAAGAGCCCTGGATCTAGCGTCCCTTCGGCCCGGTAAGCCAGAGCGCTGCCGAGGGCCACGGGAGTGAGAGAAGCACTGAAACTCCAAGGCCTAAGAGCCAGCACATAGGCCGCACACTTCTGCCTCCAACTACCGGGTGAATCTCTCTCAGGGCCTGCCAGGGCGGCGCCGGAGCCGTTCCTCTCGCTCCCTCGCGGGCTCTCGGCGCTAATGCTGATCTTCTGCACCACCTCTGCCGGCCCCATGCTGTCCCCGCCGCCCCGTCTCACAGTAGCAGCACCTGGAAGGGGAAGGGTGCCGCGTTACCCGGCCGCCGCGGCGGGGCCCGGCGCGGAGGTGCCGCCGCTGCCATGGCCGCGCCTGAGGGGAGGCGCGCGCCGCCCTCACCAGCCCCACAGGCCTCGGCCGCCCCCCCCGCGCGCCGCCACGGCGTTCCCGCCACTTCTCGGCGCGCCCCTGCGGCCCCGCGCAAGAGGTTCCGCCGAAGGTCGCGTACCGGAACGAGCCGCCAGCTCCTTCTGCGGCCCGGCGCAAGCATGAACCACTCCGATCGTTACGCACGCTGCGGTCACTCTGAAGCACGCGCCAGCACTGCTATATGCGGCATCACGGCAGCGGAGCGCCCACAGGCGGGCACCCGTCAGCTGCCCTTGGTTCCGCCGCAGGCAGCCGGACACATTTCAGCGCAGCAGAGCAGACACAGCGGCGCGCAGCGCCACTTCCTCCACGCCTGCGCGCATCGGAACAGGCCTTGCGGGCGGGCGGAAGGCAGCCGGGGCCCGGAAGGTGAATCTAGCGCAGACTTTTTACCTGTCAGGCACATTCAGCCTTTTTAGTGGTTGGTTTTGCTGCCACTCGCTCTGATTCGCTCCATGATTGGGCGAAAGCAGACGGTCTCCTCCTGCGATTCGTGGGGAGAAAAGGCGGAGCTGAGAGCGCCCCTTCCCTTTTGCTTTTCCCTACTGGCCAGAGGTGGTGCCTATCAAAGCTCTTCTCGGAGTCTATTGGCCAGGAGCTGCTCGCGGGTCGGGCAGGCGCGGGGGAGGGAGGGCGCGGGGCCCGGAGCCCGGAGCAGGGGAGCCGGCGGCGGTCGGGGCGGAGGCGGTGAGTGCGGCTCCGAAGCCTCTCTTCGGCATCGCCTTCCCCTCACCTCCTGCCACGGCCCTCCTCGCGCTCTCGCCTCAACCCCCGCTGGGCTGGCGCCCTGCGCCCTGTGCCCTGTCAGCGGCACCGGCGCTCCTGCGGACAGCTCGGCCCCGCGCCGCAGTTCCCCGCCCGGAGCAGCCTGTCCGACCCCGAGCCCCCGCTGCGTTGCCGCTAAGGGCCCCTCACACGCCCCAGCGGTCGTGGCTCCCTTAATTTGCCTCACCTCTCACTCGCTCCCGGCCTGTGAAGCGGCGGCAGCGGGATTCCCCGCGGGCTCGGGCCTGCCGGCTACCGCTCTCCAGCTCCAGCCCACCGGCTGTCGCGTCCTTCGCGGGTGCGGCTCTGGCTGTGAGGGAACTCCTGCGCAGGGGCAGCCCGGCCGGCAGTGATGGGGCTGCATACACGCTGCTGTTGTCTGGGAGAGCTTCTGGCTCCTAGCCGCGTGGAAGCCCTTAAGCCCCAGCAGGGCGTAATGTCGGTGGACCTTTGCGACCACGTTGGGTATTTTGGGGAAGAAGGAGCTGAGGCTTTGATGCCTGTGTCGCTGTGGGCCCTTCTGTCAAGTGCTTGGTTCGTGCTTATATAATCTGAAAATTAAGGGGTTCAAGCCTCCAAAGTGTTTTCCTCATAAGGCAAGACTCCTGAGACAGTTGGGTTACGTGTTATGATAGTAAACATCTTGCTGCAATGATTGGTGTTGCTATAAGTAGACTTCCCATCTCTAAATATCTACTGGAGAATGTAACACTTGCCAGGCCCTGAGTGTTGAGTCTTCCGTTGGCATAACACTAGAATGTCTGTGGAGAATCTTGGCTGGAAATGTTCAAGGAGCAGTCAGATATGATAACGATGTAATCACGGCACTGATTGTGCCTCTTATTATAGGACAACTGGAAACTCCAATCTGACCCTGCCTTTGCTCAGGTATTGCACAGGTTTAGAATTGGATCACTGTGGGCTCGGGGACCAGACCTACTGGAACGTGTTCTGATACTTCAGGAATTAGAGAGCAAGTGAGCTGGGGGTCAAGTTATTGTGTGTGTTAGAGTTCTGTTAGGGGTGTAAGGCCTAAGGAATTTAGTCATTGCTTGTAATTTTAACGTCTACTGGCACAGCAACCTTGCATGCAACAGGGGCACATTAAGAAAGAAGTTCAGAGGTTTCAATAGCTGAAAGCAGTAAAAGGAAGTGTCTCTCTGAAGAATTTACAGGCCTTGATGCCCCCAGGCCCCAGCACACCACCATCATGTCAGGCACCGTGTCCATTCTCCAACAATTTGCCAATGGCTTGAAGAGCCGCAGTGAAGAGACGAGGGCAAAGGCTGCCAAGGACCTGCAGCACTATGTCACCATGGAGCTCCGCGAGGTCAGTGCTGCAAAGGGGATGATTTACCGTGGTATGTGTGTGGGCCATGGGCTGCATACGTTAGGGGTGGAGATTTCAGCAGTGTGGAAGCTGGTCTTGGCTCACTTTTGTCCCCACGTGTAGCGTGCACTGATGGCATAGACCAGACAAAATAAACTTGACATGTCTAGGGCACAAAACAGACATAACACTTTTGTGTCTGTGATGTGTGGTTCATGGAGTGTCTTTCTGTTTAAGTAACCTAGGAAGGGTTTTCTCTGTGGAGGTTTTGTGGGCAGAAAGGAGGGTAGGAATGCTGAAAGCTGATTTGAACTTTCTGCTGTTACAGATGAGTCAGGAAGAGTCTACCAGGTTTTATGATCAGCTGAACCATCACATATTTGAGCTGGTCTCTAGCTCTGATGCAAATGAAAGGAAGGGTGGCATTTTGGCTATAGGTGAGTGAAAGTGCTTTGTGCCTCTGGTGAGTTTTCTCTTCATGCATCCATCTTCAGGGGCAGATTTTTAAATGAATGAGCTTTTAGCATCAAAGCCTTCTGTCTAACTGCTCAGTGTGCTGGGTGCCTGCTAGCTGCTGGGCTCTGAAAATCTGTGTCAGCATGGGAGCTGCTGAGAGTGGCTGAAAACCTGATGCCTAATGGGCCCTGAGCTCTTCTGGGAGCAAAGCATCAAATGTGAGTGCTGAGCACATGAAAATTCTGTGTTTAAGCCCAGATGAGAACAGTTTGTGCTGTTCATTTATGTGTACCAGGTGGGCTGACTTGCTTAATTCTCTTTTGTCCAAAGAGATTGATGCTCTTTTCAGTTGTACCTGGCTCAATAACAGCAGCTTCCATCCCTGGAAGGGGCTCATGTGGCTTCTGCTTTGGTTCTGATCAGCTACTCCATTATTTGCGCTGGTTGTGCTTACACTGTGATGTGGCAGAGCTGCCTCCAGTTTGACTTAAATACTTCACCTTCCAAGCAAATAGCCTGCGTCGTAGCAATCATTTCTTTAGTAACCAAACAGGAGGTGGTTTAGACTCACAGACATAATCCTCCATTCGCAAGGTGTTTGAAGACAACGGAAGTCCCTTAGCTGGAGTGAACTTTGTTGTCAAACATCTGGTTTTAAGCTGACAGTATCACTTTAAAATTGTTTCTGTGAATTTAGTGCTGTTGAAAGATGCCAGCTTGACAACCCTGGACACTGATGGCCTCTCTATCTACAGAGCAGGTACAACCCAGGCACTGGTAGTGAAAGCTTCTGCCATGCTGCTACCTGCCAAGGTGCCTCCACCATGGCTGGGAGAGACCAACCCCAGAGCTGAGGGCGAGAGCAGTTTCCTTGGTCCATTCAGTCTTTAGCTTCTCTACTGAGGTGGACCAGCTGTAGCAGTTGCATGTGGCTGGATGCCTTTCTGTTGGGAAGGGGTCTGTGATCCCAGGGTGGATTAATTTTTTTCTCTTTTTCACACTAAAACTGGGGGACATCTGTGAAGCTACTGGATGCATTTTCTTGCCCACTTAGCAAGTTCAGGCTTGAAAACATGGTGGCACTTTCCTGTTGCTTGATTGTTGTTTTTTATTCTGTGGATTTGCAGCTTAGGAGTTAATGGGAATCTTTAAGGAATGGATAGGGAATACTAACTCTCATCCAGGGTCAGCCTACTGTCTGCCTCACCGACTTAAGAAGAGCCTTTAGCATTGCTTCCTTTCTCTGCAGCGAGCCTTATCGGTGTCGAAGGAGGTAATGCCACCCGGATCGGCAGGTTTGCCAACTACCTGCGGAACCTTCTGCCATCCAATGACCCTGTTGTGATGGAGATGGCCTCCAAGGCTATCGGGCGGCTTGCCATGGCTGGTGACACCTTCACAGCTGAGTATGTGGAGTTTGAGGTGAAACGAGCCTTGGAATGGCTGGGAGCTGACAGGAATGAAGGGCGAAGACATGCAGCTGTAAGTGATCTTTTCTCTTTTGTTTGTTTTCATCTGCCTTGGAATGGAATAGTTGGGATTACTCAACAGGGGGCACAGAAAGCTCTGCTCAGGATCAGAATGGCTGCCAGTCCACATCTGAGAGTGTGATGCCCAGTGGCTGATCTAGTGCTGGTTTTAGCCTAGTGACAAAAGAAATTGTAACACTGTTGTGCTAGGAACTTTAGAAGTATGAGGGTAGAAAGAGCTCAGCTAACAGACACAGTCTGAATAGCTGGTACTATGGTCTAGAAATTACAGGGGCTGTCTGTGGGTGCTCATCCTCACAAACTGTTGCTGCTTCTCCCCCCACCTCCAGGTTCTTGTCCTGCGTGAGCTGGCAATCAGCGTGCCTACTTTCTTCTTCCAGCAAGTGCAGCCCTTCTTTGACAATATCTTTGTGGCTGTGTGGGATCCCAAACAGGCCATCCGAGAGGGAGCTGTTTCTGCCTTAAGAGCCTGCCTTATCCTCACCACGCAGCGGGAGCCAAAAGAGATGCAGAAGCCCCAGTGGTATAGAGTAAGAACATAACTTTGCTTGGAACCAGCTACTCATAATGCAATGCAATTGATCAAGTGCCAGTTCTTAAAAGAGCTCTCTAAGCCAAGAACCTGTGTCACCTTTGTCAGCATGTTTCAGAGTCAGTAGAAGACTGCCTCCCTTGAAAATATAATGGCTTACAAAATGAGTAGGGCCACAAAGATGATCACAGGGCTGGAGCACCTCTGCTATGAGGACAGGCTACACGAGTTGGGCCTCTTCAGTCTGGAGAAGAGAAGGATTCGAGGAGACCTTATAATGGCCTTCCAGTATCTGAAGGGGCCCTACAGGAAGGCTGGGGAGGGACTATTTATAAGGTCTTGAATGACAGAACAAGGGGGAAGGGGTTTAAACTGGCAGAGGGGAGATTTAGACTAGATGTTAGGTGAAAGTTCTTTACAGTGAGGGTGGTGAGACACTGGCACAGGTTGCCCAGGGAGATTGTGGGTGCTTCCTCCCTGGAGGTGTTCAAGGCCGGGTTGAATGAGGCCTTGAGCAACCTGCTCCAGTGGGAGGTGTCCCTGCCTACAGCTGGATGATCCTTGAGGTTGCTTCCAACCTAGACTGTTCTATGAGTAGTGCCCTTAGACCACTGTAAAAATAAGGAAGAGTCTTCACCAAGAATCCATTGCTCTGGCTGCAGCTTGTTTTCAGCTGTTGGGCCTGACCTGATTTTATAGCCATGCAGTCATCTATATGTTCTCTTCCCTTACTCGCAGATAACTTTGTTAATGTTGATAAAATGTGAGGGAGAAAGGTAAGGCTTGGACAGTGCAGTCAAATGATGGCAGCTTTGATACCTCACAGTCAAATATGTGATGCAGGTACTGATGAAGCTTTACCATGGTATGGTTGATTGCCTATTTGATTAGTGCTGTTGGAAGTGCTCTGTAGCAAAGTCCACAGCTCCTGTGTGAATCTGCATTTTACAGTGTTGTGCTCTGTGACTGCGCTTGGAAACTGCAGGACATCAGTAGCTCTTGACTGGCAGGACTGCTTTATTTACACAGGTGTTTTTTTTCTACATCATCACTGAACTGCCTTTTTTTTCCCCCCAAGCATACATATGAAGAGGCTGAGAAGGGTTTTGATGAGACTTTGGCCAAAGAGAAAGGAATGAACCGCGATGACCGAATCCATGGTGCCTTACTGATCCTCAACGAGCTAGTGAGAATCAGCAGTATGGAAGGAGAGGTGAGCAAATGAACAAAGTGGGGGTTGTGGCTTTTGGTTGCTACATGGATTGACAGTGTGTAACAACTCAGTAATCTGGAAATAGCCCATTGTGTGTGAAATGGAGTCATTCGGCTGAGAAGTCACCTGAACGTGGTGTCAGAGCATTGATCATTCTGAGTTACACTGTGTCAGATTAAAAACAGTGACAAGTCTGGGCTTCACAGGTTATAAGCTCTGATGGGAGGTGCTGTGATCTGGATTCATTACAAGGAAGAAGATTTTTATACAGAATGAGGGCTCTCTATTACATGTTAGATCCCCAATCTTTTTGCTGAATGTTGCTTTGTTGTTTTGCAGCCATTTGGCTTTCAGTTACACAAGCTCCTGCTTGGGAGATCCGAGTAGCACTGTGTTGGGAATCTCTTATTCAGCTTTTCCTTAAAGCCCATGGTTATCTTCTTTGTCCAGCGCCTTAGAGAGGAGATGGAAGAGATCACTCAGCAGCAGCTTGTGCATGACAAGTACTGCAAGGACCTGATGGGCTTCAGTACCAAACCTCGCCACATCACTCCCTTCACTAGCTTCCAGTCTCTTCAGCCCTCTCAGTCGAATGCTTTGGCTGGTCTTCTGGGCTACAGTGCCCACCAAGGAATCATGGGCTTTGCAACATCCCCTGTCCCAGCAAAGTCCACACTGGTAGAAAGTCGATGCTGCAGGGATCTAATGGAAGAGAAATTTGATCAAGTAAGTGTTCTTCAACTTGTCTGAGAATGTGCACAGCACTGGTTCTTGTAGGGCAGTTGTCCTCCATGTCCTTACTTAGCAGGCAATGCTGTCTAGTGTTGAATAGAGGCATCAGAGTCATTAATCATAACTACCCCAGCTTTGTCCCTGTCTCTCAGAGCAAGCAATTTACTTCCTTTGGAAGTGGTGTTAATTATCCATCTTTCTGAGGGGCTCTGAAGCCAAATGTCAGTGCAATGCCTTAAAGCACCCAGGTAATGAACATTTATTCATTGCTGGCAATGGTCATCCTTCAAAGCCCAATCTATCTCCTTTCAGGTGTGCCAGTGGGTTCTCAAGTGCAGAACCAGCAAAAACTCTTTGATCCAGATGACAGTTCTCAATCTGCTACCGCGGCTGGCAGCATTCCGTCCTTCAGCATTCACAGGTGATGAGACAGATGGTTGGATGTTAGAAGTGCTGCTGAAATTGGCCTGGAAACTGTCCAGCTCTCTTTGATCCAGATGAGCTTGTGCAGGCACTGCAGCAGCACAAATGTGGTGCATGTAAGACTGTAGGAGCACAGTCATGTTTTTTTCTGGATAAATATGACTTCATACCTGATGCCAAAATGTTAGTCTGATGAAGAAAATTGATTGAAAACCATTATCTAAACTCCCTGAGCTCTCCACAAGAGACAGAACCTCTTTTTTATTGGTTTTCTTTTTTCCTCACTATGTCAGACTTGGGGTTGAACTCTGCTCTTTTGATCCCACTCAATTTATCCCAAATGCTAGCAGTAGAGTTGTCTTCCATTTTCTGTGTTGCATGTGCTGGGTGTAAAACTAGACAATTTTTGCTAGCCTTAAAGCAGATCCGTTGATTTACCAAGCAAGCTTAGAAGAGCATCAGAGTTGCAGGCAACTCCCCAAGCTTCTCTAAATGGGCTGGAGCAAACTGTTATTATTCCAAATTCCCAATCAAGGTGCTTGGATCTTATTTGTGTGTAGAATCAAATGCAGTGATGGTTTTTATGTGATTGTTTTTTTTTCTCATAGCTCTTCTTTTGATGATTGTTTTTTCTTCTTGGTTTATTGTTTAGTTGGTTGTTTTTTTACAAAAAGAAAGCTTTCTAAGCTTTGAAAAGTTCATTGTGTGGTGATGTGTTTCCCTTTGCTCATGCCAGCACATTTTATGTGGTTGTGTCTATTCCTTAGTTTTATTTTTGTAAGGGTTTAGTTGCAAATGGGATGCCATTGAATAAACCTGAGTGAGTTCCAGTATCTGTGCTGTTCTTTCTTTTGGGCAGCTGATCAGTATCTTCCAGACACCATGAATCACGTTCTCAGTTGTGTGAAGAAGGAGAAGGAGCGGACAGCAGCCTTCCAGGCTTTGGGTTTGCTCTCTGTGGCTGTGAGATCTGAGTTTCAAGCTTACCTGCCAAAAGTCCTTGAAATCATTAAAGCAGCTCTCCCACCAAAGGACTTTGCCCACAAGTAAGTATGTGAAGCTTAGGGGAAGAAACTGAAAAACTTGTTCTTTGTATGATTTTTGTGATGTGGGAGCCAATTATTGTATTAAGATCAGAGGTATTTCTGTGAGACTGGTAACACAGAAGTGGGGTGACGAAAGCTGTTTGAAAAAGAGCAGCTCCTCTTTATGAACTTTTATATGGTCCCTTTTCAGGAGGCAGAAATCTGTGCAGGTTGATGCCACAGTCTTCACCTGCATTAGTATGCTGGCACGAGCCATGGGACCCAGCATCCAGCAGGACATCAAAGAGCTTTTGGAGCCTATGCTGGCTGTGGGCCTGAGGTAAGCACAAGGCATAAGAGCATATTTTACTGTTAGCCACTGGATGGCATGGTTGACCATGCAGAATGAGGCTTTGACAGTCTTCACAGTGAGGAGGAGGATTCTTACTTTTAAGCGACCCTTCAGGAGATCAATATAGCTCTTTCAGAAGAATAACAAGTAACTCAGCAGCAGTTAATACTTAAAACATGAGAGTATTGGTTTTGTGTGAAGAAATAATTTTGTAGTGAATTCAAAAGCCATCTCCTTTCCACTGTGCAGTTGGCAGGGAAGGAGAATTTGCTCCTAGTTTCTTTCATCTTTGGAGCTGTCAGTTCCTATCGGGAATTTGCTGCCTCATTAGTAGCCATGAGTCTGAGAGGGTACAGAGTACATTTCAAGAGGCAGGAAACTTTTTAGAGTAATGTTACCATTGGGAAATAAATTTGTGTCCTAAAATCACAAGCTGGAGGAGTCACTGAGACTTGTAACAGTATTCTCCCAATATTGCCTAATGTGACCGTGTGTGCTGCAGTCCCAGCAGTTTGCTCACCAAGTTCATCCAAGAAGGTCACCTCATGTGCCTGAGCTCGCACTAGGACCTTGTTGCTCTGCTGGCACATGTTGCTGTGAATGCTCACAATGGTGGGTAAAGGCATAAAGAAAAGGGTGAAATATGCCTCTGTCTTGTTTGTGTGATGACTCTCTTCTTCCTGCCCGCAGCCCTGCTCTGACAGCCGTGCTGTATGACTTGAGTCGCCAGATCCCCCAGCTAAAGAAGGATATCCAGGATGGGCTGCTGAAAATGCTCTCCCTTGTGCTAATGCACAAGCCTCTGCGACATCCAGGCATGCCAAAGGGCCTGGCCCACCAGCTTGCCTCCCCTAGCCTCACCAACATCCCAGAAGCCAGTGATGTCGGTAGCATCACCCTAGCCCTTCGTACGCTGGGTAGCTTTGAGTTTGAAGGTAAGAGGAAGTAAGGAAACAAGGGGCAGAGGGATGTGGGATATGTAGGAGGTAAGCACCAGTGCATTGGAGAAGAGTCCAAGTAGCAGGAAAATGGAGAGCTTTATTTAAACTTCTTTTCCCTGGTGAGACCAGTATTGAGGTGTAAAACTCCCCAACTTCTTCTTTCTAGGCCACTCCCTGACCCAGTTTGTGCGGCACTGTGCAGACCACTTCCTGAACAGCGAGCACAAGGAGATCCGGATGGAAGCAGCCCGCACATGCTCTCGCCTGCTCACTCCTTCCATCCACCTGATCAGTGGCCATGCCCACGTGGTCAGTCAGACAGCGGTGCAGGTTGTGGCTGATGTTCTCAGCAAACTGCTTGTGGTTGGAATAACTGACCCAGGTCAGTCTGGGCTTCAGAGGAAAGATTCTTGTACCACGTGTTAGTTTTGGTGTGTGAGCGGGTCAGGATATTAAAGCTGTGGTAGAATTTGCACATACCTGCTACTAACCAATGCTGTCATGCTATACAAATTAAAAAGAGCTCCTAATTTCTCCTCAGATCTTGATTTTTGAGGTATTAATAGAACATTAGTATAAAATGCTCAGACTGTGCCCCTGGTAATCCTTTGATCTAGATGGAGCCTGAGACTTCTTTTGCTGTTGCTCTATGTTGTGGGCTTAGGCTTCATAGATTGGGAAGGAGTTGGTCCTTGCTGTTTAATCTTCCTAATTGAAGGGGCTTTTTTTTTATTCTTTTAGTTGCAGTATGGCAGCCTGAGATGAGTTTTCATTGGCTTCATGGTGCCTCTAAATGTGCTGCCTGTAGGTGTGGAAGGCTGACTTTTTGCTCATCTGGGTATAGGGACAGTTTTGAGCAGTGCTGAATCTGCTGGGCTGACCTGCCATGTTTCTCATTGTAAACCACTGACAGAACACCTCATGCTAGGGAAACTCTGAGCATTTCCCTGAGGTTGTGAAGTGTTTTGGGGCCAGTTTGTGAATAAAGGTGATAAACCCCAGGGGTTAACTGCATTTAAAAAGAAACCAATGTGTTCTTGCAGACCCTGACATACGTTTCTGTGTGCTGGCTTCTCTGGATGAGCGATTTGATGCTCACCTGGCTCAGGCTGAAAATTTGCAAGCTCTTTTTGTGGCCCTGAATGATCAAGTGTTTGAAATCCGAGAGCTGGCCATCTGCACCGTGGGTCGCCTGAGCAGCATGAACCCTGCCTTTGTCATGCCCTTCCTGCGCAAGATGTTAATCCAGGTAACAAAGAGGGATGCCTGCAGTGGAAAGAGAGTAGGTAGTATTGAAACTAATGGTGTTGAAGAACTGGGCTGTTTAGCTGTAGTTGATGTGTGGGATAGTGGGGAAATATCTCCCTTTTAGAAAATATTTGTTGCCCAGCTTAGCAGACTTCAGGGAGACTTAGTGATAGATGTTTCAGCTGAGGCTCTAAGGATGTGCCACAAAGGAAGGGATAGCACTCATTATTTCACCCCACATTCATCATACTGCAGTGCTGTATTGAGGAGGGATGGTCTGTGCTTTTTTACTTGAGTGAATGGCACCCACTCTATAAACCTACATGGGTTTGGAGCCATCTGTTCAGCTTTAAGCTCATTAATTTTAGCTTCATTGAGACATGGATTGCTGGATGGTGTGTAAATCTAGAACGTCCTTTACAAGTGCTGAGATTTGTTGTCATTGGGCAGGAGAGAAGGAAACCAAAGGATTTCTTCCTGCCTTTATTTCCCCTGTTCTCACACTCTCCCTGTCTTTTCTGCAGATTCTGACAGAGCTGGAACACAGTGGTGTTGGCAGGATTAAAGAGCAAAGTGCCAGGATGCTGGGTCACCTAGTTTCCAATGCTCCACGCCTCATCCGCCCGTACATGGAGCCTATCCTTAAGGTAGAGTCTCGGCAGTTCCTGATGACTTTGAAGTGAGATGGCACAGCAAGTAGGTACATGACCCTCAGGAGCTGCAGTCCTTTTGCTTCTCCACAGCAGGAGAAAATCAGATTGGTGTGGATGTTACCCACAATAATTGCTGTAGGTGACAGTGTAGCCAACCTTGATTCTGGATTTGCATTAAGCTTGCAAAACTAAAGCTTTGTTTACTGTTGAAATGCTCACTGTGATGGAGGTTGAGTCCCTGGGGAATCAATTTTAGACAGAAATGAAAGATCATTTTGAGTACTGTACAGCAAGGAGTCTTCTGAACACATTCTGACTTGTTCTTCTATCACCTGCCAGGCACTGATTGTGAAACTGAAAGATCCTGATCCAGATCCAAATCCAGGGGTGATTAACAATGTCCTGGCTACCATAGGGGAGCTTGCACAGGTAGGGATACTGCAGGTCCCTCTCTGCCCTGCTTGTCAGTTGTGAAGTTTTTGGCAGTGCTAGATGGAGGACTTGGGTTTTTGTCTTTCAATAGGTCAGTGGGCTGGAAATGAGGAAGTGGGTGGATGAGCTCTTCATTATAATAATGGACATGCTGCAGGATTCTTCTCTGCTGGCTAAAAGACAAGTAAGTGTTCGACAGCTGCACTGAGCTCGCCTTCACTGTGACCAAAGCTGTAGGGAGATATCCGTGTGTGCCTTCAATGATTTAAAGGTTCCACAAATCTCTCCTGTGGAGTGTATGGTCACTCTTGTGGCGCACAGATGAGGGACTGCAGTGCCTGTCTGCTGTGATGTAGTACAGAATTGTTAAAGGAAAAGAAAGAGGAGAGAAAAAAAGCAGTTTTTGCTGGAGGCTTGGACACACTGAACTGAAAACCTGTTTGATTTATGTTTCTGAGTGAGGACAATTGCGGCTATCACTCTTAAGAATTTGTTGATTATCAGTTGCTTCACTGTTGCTTATTTTAAAACACTCTTTATTAGAGGTTTTCAAGCCATGGACTGTGGGTTGCAGTGTGATGCTAAAATGATCAGAGAAACTTGCCTGGTGGATGAGGTGACATAATACATTTCCTAGTCAAAACTAGTGTTCTCTGGGCTTGATCTTTCCAGGTGGCTCTTTGGACACTGGGGCAGCTTGTGGCTAGCACTGGTTATGTGGTAGAACCATACAGGAAGTACCCAACTTTACTGGAGGTGCTTTTGAACTTCCTGAAGACTGAGCAGAACCAGGGCACCCGTAGAGAGGTATGAGCTAACAGCTGTTTCTGTAAGTTCTCAAATGTGTCTGCATAGGTATGGGGTGATGTGAAAGGAGGTGAAAGAGCACTGTTGTGGCTGCTTGGAAGTGTACAATAAGCAAATTCAAGAGAGTAAAAGTGTTGAATCAGTGAAGTTGCCTCCAGCAGCTGAGTGGAAAGCATTAATTTTTTCTCCAGGCAGTCACTTCAGTTCCACATCTTCTTTCTTTAATCTTCAGGAACTTCCCAATCACATGAGTTCTTCTGTTGGCTTTTGCCTGGGTGGTGATGAAGTTCTGATGAATTTTCTCTTTGTTTCTGTCTTACCAGGCCATTCGTGTGCTGGGGTTGCTGGGTGCTTTGGACCCTTACAAACACAAAGTGAACATTGGAATGATTGATCAGTCACGAGATGCTTCAGCTGTCAGCCTCTCGGAGTCCAAATCCAGCCAGGATTCTTGTAAGCATCTGTATTAATTTCAACTGAATAGATTCATGATGTGTAAGAAAGACATTGAGGTCCTGGAGCCTGTCCAGAGAAGAGCAATGAGGCTGCTGAGGTGTTTGGAGGGCATCATATGAGGAGTAGGTGAGGGAACTGGAGTCATTTAGTCTGGAGAAGAGGAGGTTGAGGGTATACCTCATTGTTGTCTGCCACTACCTGAAGGAAGGTTGGAATGAGGCTGATATTGGTCTCTTACCCCAGGTAGCTAGTGACAGGACAAGAGGAAATGGGTTTAAGTTCTGCTAAGGGGGGTTTAGGTTGAATGTCAGGAAAAACTTCTTTCCGGAGAGAGCAGTGAGGGGTTGGAACAGGCTTCCTGGGGAGGTGATAGTCACTGTCACAGGTGAGTTCTAGAAGTGTGTAGATGTGGTTCTTCAGGATATGGATTAGTGGTCGTGGTAGCTGGGTTGCAGCTGGACTTGATGTTAAAGGTTTTTTCCAGCCTCAATGATTCTCTGATGTGCAAACACTGCTTGCTTTCTCCTAGCGGACTACAGCACCAGCGAGATGTTGGTGAACATGGGGAACCTCCCGCTGGATGAGTTCTACCCAGCTGTCTCGATGGTGGCACTGATGAGGATTTTCCGAGACCAGTCCTTGTCCCAGCACCACACGATGGTGGTTCAGGCCATCACTTTCATTTTCAAATCTCTTGGGCTGAAGTGTGTGCAGTTCCTGCCCCAGGTCATGCCAACCTTCCTTAACGTAATCCGGGTTTGTGACGGTGCCATCCGAGAGGTGAGTGTACAGGGGACCGATTCTTCCTTCCCATACCTCCACCCTGAAGGGAGAATCCTTTACTGGAAAGAAAATGTGACTGGCTTTGGGCATTGCTGTGCTATGTGCTGCTGCCACGCATGCTGCAGAAGTGAGGTTCAGCTTTGCTTTTTCTCTCTTGTCAGCATTTGGTGTAATATCCAGTGGAAACAAAATTTCTGCTTCTTATTGAGACAGCTGCTTCTGAGCATAAGCCCTAGGAGGCCAGTATTTGATTCTGTTTTTGTTATCAAGCTGGTCTTGTTCAGGAAAACAGCCTGTGCAGCTTCCAGAGCTTTCAGTGATCCCTGCATTCATGTGCTGTTACAAACAGAGTTATTAAATAACAGAGGGAGGCACTTTAAGTTTCTGACGGAACAGTGTACTTTGGCTCTTCCACGGAAGGAAAATCCAATTTGCCACAGTCTGCTAACATTTAGAGCAGCGTGGGTGGTGATTCCACGGCAGCACTTTCTCTTCCTTCCCACTGAAGTTACAGTTTTAGAAGGAAATGAGAAGTGTGTGAAGATAACAACAGGCTTAACCAGAGATGGCTGCTGTTTGCCAAGCCTTTTCTTCAGGCAGCTGAAAATAATCTCTGGGATGGGAAGGGCAGTTTGTACTCGTTACTGGTGCTGTGTTTTGTAGGTGGAGTGGGTGCTCCCTTAGCAGAATCCCAACCCTGCTGTAGAACCCCTGTTTTCTCCCAGACTGAACTCCTACTCAGCTTGGAAGGAAAACATCTCACACGCCTGGGTTGGCCGAACTCCTAGACCTGACTGATCTAACTTGCTTGAAAGCTATGCAGTTGTGCACACTCTGTTTAAAAATTTCCAGGTAAAAGAAGATGGTGAAAGTGTACTGGGGAGAAGAGCCGAGGTGGGTACACATGGCACTAAAGCTTAAAGGAGGCTGGTCCTTGTCCTGTCTGTAAGCATCCTCTTACAACACCAAAACAAAGCACAGCAGAGGAGCTCAGGGTTCTTTTTGGTATATGTTGGTGCACTGCACTCACTAAAGATGTTATTTCTTTCTTAATTCATTTTCACAAAACTCAATTATCTCTCTTTCTGAGCTCCACTTTCTATTTGTCACTATAGTCTTCAGCTACTGCATGGAGAATTGAAATTAACATATGGTAACTTTGCATTTTCCTAGAGGAAAAAAAGCTAAGTGCATTTAGTTTGTGGACAAAGCTATTTAACCTTTGCTATTTCATACCAATCTCAAAGCAAATTCATCATCATGAGTGAGGGCATAAGATTGTATTGGGGCAAAAGAAATTGCAAAACTGACATTCTACATGCAAATAAAACTCTTTCAGTCACAATTCTTTTGTGGTGCAATCAACCACCTTTCAGAAAACGTGCTGTTTCCAGCAAGGACCAAACTCTCTTCCCCAGTAACTTTTCACCAATATATCTTGGTGGGGATGGGAAAGAGTACAGAAAGAATATCTTAAAATGTGCATCATTTTGATTTACAGGCAGGGGGAAAAGATGTGGGGCTAAATTTTTTGGCAGCATCCTTCAAACCTAAATTACCACACTCTGTAGTGGTTTGTACTTGCGAATCTGCTGACATAACCCCCTATTTGGATGATCGACTCTGTAAAGCTCCTAAAACCTTTGATGCAAGCTGAGGAGGGGAAACCCAGCAAAAATCCCCAAACTACTCTTACCCCTCACCCATAAAACTCCACACCCCTGAGCTGAAGCTGCCAAGAACGTAGCCCCAGGTTCTGGGTGTACAGGAGCTATGCATGCTGTTTGTTTGGTGAATGAGCTTGCAGTTGGCCTGTGAGATGCTGTCTACCTGTCGTGGCTTTGTTGTTTGGATAAGCTGCATTGAGCACTGCACATTTCTTCCTTCTAGTTCCTGTTCCAGCAGCTGGGGATGTTGGTGTCCTTTGTGAGGAGTCATATTCGGCCCTATATGGATGAAATTGTCACCCTGATG
Source organism: Pogoniulus pusillus (assembly GCF_015220805.1). Classification (NCBI taxonomy): domain Eukaryota; kingdom Metazoa; phylum Chordata; class Aves; order Piciformes; family Lybiidae; genus Pogoniulus; species Pogoniulus pusillus. The sequence continues at coordinate 9,855,017 of NC_087299.1, read as the reverse complement.
AGAGTGAGTGCAAACTTTAAGCCAGCATGTTGCTGCCAGCAAAGGTGGACAGTGTTTCTGTCATTATCAAATCTATCAGTTACTTCATAACTTCGTGTGGAGTGCAGAATTCCATACAGTTGAAGTACTAATTGTATTTTGTAATCTGTTTGAAGCAGTAATATCTGTTATTACTAGAGAAAAGAAGACTCTGGGGGGAACCTTAGAGCTCCTTCCAATACCTGAAGGAATCCTACAGAAAGGCTGGAGAGGGACTTTGTAAGTGTGTCCAGCAACAGGACAAAGGGAAATGGTTTGAAACTGAGGGAGAGTAGAGTTAGACTGGATCTTAGAGAGAAGTTTTTCATCACAAGGTTGGTGAGACACTGGAGCAGGCAGCCCAGGGAGGCCGTGGATGTCTCCTTCCTGGGGATATTCCAAGTCCAGGTTGGATGGGGCCTTGGGCAACTGAGTCTAGTTGAGAGAGGTCCCTGCCTATGGTGAGAAGGTTGGAGTAAATGATGTCCCTTCCAGTCTAAGCCATTCTATGATAACTGCAGTATGAGTAGCTCCTAAGTTCTGCTAGTCCTTGAGTTCTTTTGAGTGCTTGGACTATGTGCACTTACTACTTTAAGAAACAGTCTTAGCAAGAGATGTTTGGAGTTCATAAATAGGTGACATTGCGCTTCATTCTCACTTAATGTCCGCAAAGACTTAGAAATAAGAGGAAAAGTGAGTTGCCTAAAGGTTGTTTTTAACAGCTGTAACAATGCTGAAGGCATAGAGTGTTTTGAAAACAGACCAAAACTGCAGTGCATATTCTTCTAATATAGCCCCTCCTTCTGATCTTGAATTTATCTAGAGATTGTCTCCTGTGGTTGGCTTTTCTTGTAACTGGTACAGCTCACTTGAAGAACTGAATCTTTTTTCCCCTCTTCCTTCTGTAGGACTTTTGGGTGATGAACAACTCTATACAGAGCACCATTATCCTACTTATTGAACAAATTGTGGTAGCTCTGGGAGGTGAATTTAAACTTTATCTGCCTCAGCTCATTCCTCACATGTTACGGGTCTTCATGCATGACAACAGTCAGAGTCGTGTTGTCTCTGTCAAGGTGAGTCAGTGGGAAGCTGCAGTGCCTGGTTTGGGTTGGATATTGAGTTGGGTAGATGCCCAGTGTGCTGGGCTCCAGCAGAGCTTCTTGCTTGTGTGCTGCAGATGGGCTAGGTGCAGTTCAGCAGTGGCTCGGTGTAAGATGCTGCAGACAGTGCGATGGTGGAAGCAGCTTCTCGCTGGGCTCTGACTTGCCTAATGTGCATCTCCCCCGTTACTGGCTCACCCTGGGTCACTTTTCCTTCCAGCTATTGAATGCGATCCAGCTCTTTGGAGCTAACCTGGATGACTACCTTCATTTGTTGCTACCTCCCATTGTGAAGCTATTTGATGCCCCAGATGTCCCAGTGGTGGCTCGCAAGTAAGTGTTGGCTTTGCAGTCTGTCTTTTCTTTTTTCTGCCTTTGATATCAAAGTTCTGCAGTGCCTGCCCTGGCCACATGTAGAATGAAATACCACCTGCTTTCTCCTACATTTTTTTCTCTATTAAGTCACCGTGGAAGGCTGGCTTTGGTTGGATGTCACAGCACTGTTACTAGATTTTCCTGGGCACAGACTGTTACTTTCTGCTTCTCACCTCCCAGTACTATAGTCAGTGACATGCAAACTGTCCTGCAGGTACTGGCTGCATTAACAGAGCTCTGGTGACCTTTTTTATAGAATCACCATAGAACAGTTTGAATTGGAAGGGACCTTAAAGATCACCTAGTTCCAACTGCTTGCCATGGGCAGGGATATTTCCTACTGGACCAAGTTGCTTCACATCCCATCCAACCTGCCTTCGAACACTTCCACTCCACAAATTGTCTGGGTAGCTTGTTCCTGTGCCTCACAGCCTTTTCTTCTATTGATGCCTAGGAGGCCTGAGCATGAATCTCTTATGTGGTTCTGTCTCGCATTTCTGCTGTCTTCTGTTGCGAGAGCTAAGTCCTTCCTTCTTTGTGCTCTGACTTCAGAGCTGCTCTAGAAACAGTGGACCGCTTGACTGAGTCCCTGGATTTCACCGATTATGCCTCTCGCATTATTCATCCCATCGTGCGAACGCTGGACCAGAGCCCTGAGCTACGGACAACTGCCATGGACACCCTCTCCTCTCTGGTGTTCCAGCTGGGAAAGAAGGTGATGTCCTTCTTAGGCTTGAAAGCTCATAGAGGGAGGGACTGTCCCAAAGTTTTGAGGTTGAATATTTGTTATGTGCTCATTCAGGGGTTTAAAGAACATGATTTTTTTTCTTGTAGTTGTTTCTGGAATCAGAATTGCAGAATTGGTTTCTCGTGAGATCAGTGAAACAAAGGTGGAGTTTAGCTGCTCTTGGGACGCTGAGGAGAAACAAAGGTGGAGTTTAGCTGCTCTTGGGGACACCAAGTAACAAGCTTTTGATGCTTTCCCCTGTACAGTACCAGATTTTCATCCCGATGGTGAACAAAGTTCTGGTGCGACACAGAATTAACCATCAACGCTACGACGTTCTCATCTGCAGGATTGTAAAGGTGGGGTGGCAAGTATCTAGCTGCTTGCAGAAGGGCATTTTGGGCATGTAGCTGTGAACTTCACTTAGAGTTACTCTTAAAATGAAGAAGAGCTGTTGCTGTGCTGTGTGTTAAGTGCAGCTGCATAAAGAGATTTTGAGATTGCATTGGGAAAATTGTCAGCTGATTGCAGTTATTTCCTATAGAAACATCACTGCAAGCTCTAGGTAGGGACTTGGACTTGCAGCTAATGTCATTACTTTTTTTCTTCAGCACTTCTTAGATGTGGATTTACCCTATTTTTCTCACAGACTTACTGAGATAACAAGGTCTCCTTATTTTCTGTAGTGTCCCACATTTCAAAAAGTCAGTAACTGCTTTGCAGTTTGGTTAGCTTGGAGCAAGTAGCAAAGCCCCTGTTCTAACCTGCTGCTGAGGCAAACAGGAAAGAGTAGTTGTTTCCAGGGGTGTTATTTTGACTTTTATAACCAGGAGCTAAGATTTTTGACCAGTTACCTTGGATAGAAACGGGATATAATTTGAGGCTGTAATTAGTATATTGAAACACAACTGCTTCACAAACTGTGCTGTGAGTCTGGGTAGTGCTCTGACCTTATCTGTTTGGCTTTTGTGTGTGTGTGTGATCCTGATTTTAAGCCATTTATTGCAGGGCTATACCCTTGCTGACGAAGAGGAGGATCCCCTGATTTATCAACACCGAATGTTGAGAAGCAACCAGGGAGAAACTTTGGCCAGTGGTCCTGTGGAAACAGGTCCCATGAAGAAACTGCATGTAAGCACCATCAACCTGCAGAAGGTAAGAGTAGAACACTGCACAGCATGAGTTTGCTGCTGAAGGGAGGACCTGTAGTCTCTCTGTTGCCAATTCTGTACAAAACAGAGGTCAAAGTAGTGTCTGAGACTCTCTGTAAAATTAGAAAGTGGTGAGCAACTTTAAAAGAGGAGCAGCTGCATTATTAGACTATTAATGGCCATGAAGTAATCTTGACATTTTCATGTTGTGTGAAGTATGAACAAGACTTCCTAGATCATCTGTAGCTTCTAGAGACATCTGTTCTAGAGCTTCAGCCTTTATTAGCCACTTCTGTTCTATCTTAGTGCTGAAGGGAGTATAAAACTTAAGAGCTAAGCAGTGGCTAATCTGAACAGTAAATGCATTTGCCACTCGGTTCATTAGTGGGATGGATTGGTTTGAAAAGGCTGGACTTAAAAATGTAATTCTAAACACGTTAAGTAGCATTAGGCTGATGTTTTAGCAGTGGCTTTAGCTCTTGATGTATTTTTGTAGGGGAAGAATTATTCATGTTAAATACTTGCCAGGTCATGACAGGAATGTATTTAGGGAAGATTCCTTAGAAATGAGGCTGAAGTGCTGCAGTTTATCTGGGGAAGCTAACGGATTTCGGAAAAGGGAATCTCAACAATGTGATTTGGAGCTGTAAAGAAGTACTGCTGCCTGCTGATGGATTCTTAGATTTTGGGTAGTGCTTCCTTTGGTAGTTGAATTTGTCTTCTTTTGTACTGCAGGCCTGGGGAGCAGCTAGAAGAGTTTCCAAAGATGACTGGTTGGAATGGTTAAGAAGACTGAGTTTGGAGCTGCTGAAAGATTCCTCCTCACCCTCCTTGCGCTCATGCTGGGCCCTGGCTCAGGCCTATAACCCCATGGCTCGGTAGGGAAATTCTGTTTTGTTCCCATTACTTCAAATTGCAGCTGCAAGTCGGACATTACAAGGAGGTAGCCAGTTACTTAAAAGCTCTTAGATTCCATAAACAGAAGTGGTTCCTGCTGTGGGACACACCAAATAGCTGGCAACTTGATTTCATTTCCACCCTTCCCATTTGGCTACTCCATGATATACACAAAATCTTTCAGTGGGATTCTGCATATTGGTCTAGAAATAACATAAAGCACATAAAAGGAAAGCTGGGAAAAGAGCAGAGTATGAAATAGTTTTGAGGATCTACAGTGGGTGCATAAAAATGCCTCTGAGTGGCATAAGACACAGTGGTTTATTTCTTTTGTAACCAGTATGTCTGGAGAAACTCTTGAGTTTCTAGCAGCAGCTGCCTGTTTATCTCTTCTTGACAGTGCATGTGAATCTGACTATTGCTATTGGAGAAGCATTCATTCCTGGTTTAGTTTTGTCTTACTGTGGAGGTTACCATTTTTGAAGTAGAAGAGCAGACGCATGATGGAAAGTTCCTGGGTGGGCAGAGGTGATGACGGTGTAGTCCATGCATCTTAAAGCCCTGCCACAGTATTTCTCTGCAGTACTGGCAGTGACTAGGGCTGTCACTCTCTAGCATTCAATTCCTTTTCTCCTTCTCAAGCTTTGCCATTACTGCAAGGCCCAGTTAGTGCAGTGCTCTGCTGAGTGCTGTAGCCTCTGCGTCCAGAGAAAAGTACAATCACCCATCTTACTGCGTTCCTTTGTGATCTAAGGCAGACCAGGCAGAGCAGAGCTTCCTTGCTGCTCTGAGAAGTTTGTTGTAGCCTAAAATTCTTGCTAGCATATGGTAGGACAGTATTTATACTATTGTAGCATCCTATTGCATGTGTTCTTAAGATGCAAGTTTCACTGAGTGTTTGGTACAGAAGCTAGCTGTATGAAAGCTATTCTCACGATTGCTGGCAGACATAGAAATGCATTTTGTAGCTCACTCTCTGGATACAATGGCAAGTCCATTGTCAAATAGACTTTTCTCATCAAAAATATATCCTCACCTCTCACTCTCTTCTGTTTTCCTTCTCAGTGATCTCTTCAATGCTGCTTTTGTTTCATGCTGGTCTGAACTGAATGAAGACCAGCAGGACGAGCTGATCCGAAGCATCGAATTGGCCCTGACCTCTCAGGACATTGCAGAAGTCACTCAGACACTGCTGAACTTGGCAGAATTCATGGAGCACAGCGACAAGGTAGAGGTGCTATGAAGCAACTCTTACCCAGCGCTGCTGGTGCCTGGTTTATGGAAAGGGTGTGAAGAGTTCACGTCTACTTAGTTCTTTTATACTCATCCTGCTTTCGATGCCTGTCTTTCTACTCAGGGTCCGCTGCCTCTGAGAGATGACAATGGCATTGTGCTCCTGGGGGAACGAGCTGCCAAGTGTCGAGCATATGCCAAGGCTCTTCACTACAAGGAGCTGGAATTTCAGAAGGGTCCCACCCCAGCCATTCTAGAATCTCTTATCAGGTAGGACCACAAGTGATGAGATTTCTGCTCTTACAGAACTACCAGATTTAGGATACCTTTAAGATGAATCTAGATAATTGTTAGGATTTCACTCTCTGCCACAGGACTGCTGTAGGCTAGCTAGCTTGTGCTCTCTTAGATGCTGACTTCTGCCCTTCTGTTATGTGCTTAAATTTATGACAGAAGCCATGGAAAGTTGTACGTGAAAAAGCAGAGCTTTTTACCTGTCACCTGTCAGGTTCTATATGGGATGTTGTGGAGTGGCTGTAAGCTAGATAAGAGATTTCTACACCTACTTGTAAATAAGCCAGAAATGTTCTTAATGAAAAGTTCTCATCTAGCTCATGTAGGGCATATTCTTCATCTATCAAATAGCAGATAGAGCAGAGTGTATTGTTCCCTGTCCATAAGACAGATGTTATCTTGAAACACCTGCACAGGATTTACTACTGAGCTAAGCTGTATTAAAACAGTGAATCTGTTTCATATCACAGAAACATTAACTCTGCTGTCTGAGATGGGCAAACTGATTTTGATTGAGTGAAATCTTAGCTTTGTCTGTATGCAGTGGATGTTTCAGCCTTTGTAATTCCTTGGAGTTGTGCTTTCATTTTTTGTTTGGGTTTTTTTCCCCTTTCTTCTGTTCTTTCATACCTTGTTTTTGTTCTCTTGGTTTGCTGAGGGCAATCTACGATTCAGTGTACTCCGTTTCTTGGCCCAAATCACTTTGTAGCTGTTGTGTATCAAAAAAGCACATTAAAGAGCAAAGACTCAGCATCAAGCAGGACTAAAAATGAAAGGCAATTTATTAGAAATGAAAATGTTTAGAAACCTTTGAAAAGTCATTTTACAGACCACAGATAAAATACATCCACACAGATGAAATTTACAGCATGAATAACCAAATATGTTTAAGGCAATTCCCAAGACACCTTTATCTCCCATTTCACACAAGACTGAACAGTTTAAATTAGATTCAAACTCTCTTTAGGATGAATAAAAATAGATATATTAACTATCACTATCTTTTCCAACATACTCAAACAGTGGTATGGCTACAGGAGGAGTCTCTCTTTTGTAACTGTTCTTTTTAACACTGTGTTAAGGATACTCATTTGTGACATCTCTAGGTAGCTTGTAACTGGGTGGTCTTCAGAACAGATGTTCATGTTCCTCAGTGCGATGTGCTAGCAGACGTCCCCTCAGGTTGGAATAGCTTCTGGCCCTCAATGGGTTCACTGGGGCCTGCTGGTGTTTTGCTCAGGGATACAATGTTTTTTATTGTTGGAGTTGAGTGTGTGGCTGGCTCTGGATGTTTTTCTGCTGACCTGCTGTTCTCTTAGTTTTACAGCCATGTGGCATGCTTATGTTCTGGCCTGAACGTAAGTTTGTGACAGCCCAGTAAGTTGCTTTGTAATTAATCAACCTTTAGGTGATCTGTGGATAGGAATAAGTGTCACAGAGCATACAGGAGAAATCCTTCCTTCAGGGTTACTGTCTGCTGAGAGCCGACCATCTGTGGGTATCTGCTTGAGGCAGCAGTAGAAGGTGGCAGTAAAACTTGAAGAGGGAACCTGGGCAATCCTAATTGATCTGAAACTTTTGAGCTTTGCTTTTTTCTGTGTGGGAATGTAAGACACTTACTGTACGCTAAATAAAGGTGTGTCAGGGGCACTTCTGATTGATTCCTCTGGTATGAAATGAGTGTTTCTGTGATGTGAGTCCCTCTTGGAAGGAGTTACTCAACAATGCTTCCTCTAGACACTGAAGGAAAGGTGACAGAGGCCTTCTTTCTTCAGTCCCTGCCTGGCTGGTTAATGCTAAGGCAACCCACCAGTCACAACACTAGTGACAGCAGACCAGTGGGTTTTCTGAAGGTGCTGTAAGTGCATTCTCTCCTAACCTACTCTAATGCAGCATTTTTTCCCTTTGGAAAGAGTCCTAAGAGGAGGAAGTAATGCTGAGCCCTGCCTCTGTGTACACAGGCAGTATGTAGCTGTTGCACATATTAGATGAAATGAACAGTTGTCTGGCTGACTTGGAGCTCTCTGTTGCCCACCTTCAGCAGTGGCATCACATAGCTGTACAAAGCAAATATTGGTTCCCTCTATGGTTTGAAGTCCTCTGGCCGGATCTTCATCTCAACTCTCTTCAGTGAGTAGGTTGATCCATGCCATCCGTACCAGGTAATGCCATCCATGTTCTTGGTGTGCTCTCCCTTGCGGTAGTAAACCCCGTTCAGGTTGGAATCTGTGCAGCAGTTGTACCAGTAGCCACCTTGTCAGAAAATGAATAGATTGGTGGTGAGCCAATGACTGAAACCAGGCAGAGTTTGTGTTAAGGATTATCGCTTTTTCTGGAGGAGAGAGACCAGAATGCAGCAATTAATCCCTGGAGCCTGCGGTCCTGCTAGCTGGGATTGCGGGGACTTCAGATAGATACTGAACACATAAAGGCTTGACAGGTCCACAGTCAAATTAGTCCAGCAGCTTTTCATCCAGCTGCTCGTGCCTCTCAGAGTATTTCACAGATTCATGGAATGGTTTGGGTTGGAAGGGACCTTAAAGATCATCTAGTTCCAAAACCCTAGACGTTGGCAGGGACAGCTTCCATGAGACCAGTTTCTGTCTCTGACTCCAAGTGAGCATGGAAAACAGTTTTGGTTCTTAGTTTGGGTATCTTACAGTGTTTAAAAGGTTTCTGGGCTCTGTAAGGAGGCTGCACTGTTTTATGGAGGCTGATACCAATGCTGTTTACATGCCAGGTGGGGGCACAGTGGGGAAATTTAAAAATAAAGGGCAAGACACAATGAAGAAGGTTATTATTTGTGACAGACCTTGTATAAAGATGATAAATTGGGTGAAGAGAATAACTTCCTTAGAAGCTCTTAATATAAAGTAGCAATAAGAGATTAGAATACAGATAGACTCTTGAGGTGTATGTAGGATAATATAGGATAATAATTGCCAAATTCTTCATTCTGGAGTTTGAAACTTTCTAAAAATAGAAGAAAAAATAAAGGCCTTATAGAAATAGAGAAATAATTTTCTGCATCTCTGGATTGTGTCAAAGTCTGGGGCAGTCTGGCAGATTGTCAGCTGCACCGAGTGGGCTGGGTAACTGTGTGTAGGTGAGCGCAGACAGTAAATCCTGTGGCAAGTACTGATGTCTAGAACATGCAGCCTGGCTCTGTGTAAGTCAGTCTTAACTGCCAGATTTCCCACACAACCCAGAAGTGTGTGTGCAGAATTGGTCACCTCTCTTGCTTTACCATTGTCACTTGCCCAGAGGGAGTTTTGGGCTCCCTGCAAAGAACTCGTGCACCTGGGCTCTTCGTTGGTGTGGCTGCACTTCAAGTACTCTGTTCAGTTTTGGGCCCCTCGCTCCAAGAAGGCCATTAAGGTTCTGGAGCATGTCCAGAGAAGGGCAGTAAAGCTGCTAAAGGGCCTGGACAACAGGGCTGGTGAAGAGAGGCTGAGGGAGCTGTGGTTTTTCATCCTGGAGAAAAGGAGGCTGAGAGGAGACCTGATTGCTCTCTGTAACTCCCTGAAAGGAGGTTGGAGCAAGGCAAGAGTTGTTCTCTTCTCCCTCGTATCAGATGATAGAACAAGAGGAAATGGCCTGAAATAATGCTTGGGGAGGTTTAGTCTGGATATTAGGAAAAAGGTCCTTCCTGCAAGAGTGGCCAAGCATTGGAACAGGCTGCCCAGGGAGGGGTTGGTGTCACCATCCTGCAGGTGTTGAAGAAAGATGTAGATACAGCACTTTGGGATGGGGTTTGATGACCATGGTGGCCTTGGGTCAAAGGTTGGACTTGATAATCTTAGAGGTCTTTTCCAGCCAGCACAGTCCTACGATTCTCTGAGCCAGGCAGCTCTGTGGGGCCAGGAGATGTCTGTGTGTGCCTTACCTTTACGGAACTGGGCACAGTCGTCCACACACTTGTCGTTGTCCTTGTCCTTCGTGCTGAAGGCTGTGTTGTTGTGGTAGCGCAGGGAGTCGCGCCCTGTGTTGCCGCTGTAGTTGCCCACGAAGAGCCGGTAGCTGTTGAGCTCGTTGCTCAGGGTGAACTGCTGGTACTGTGCGTAGCGGAGGTTACCTTCCCAGTCCTGCCACGCAACAGGGAAGAAGAAACAGGTTCTGTGAGAAGAGTTCTGAGAAGATTGCAGCCTCTGTGGTGTGCATCATGAGCCTGTTCTCAGTCGTGGGCTTTTCACAAGGGATTTTCTGTCTCTGACACAGGCTGCAGAGCCTTAGAATCATAACATTGTTTTAGTTGCAAAAGATCTAAGATCGAGTTCAGCCATTGACCCAACACCACCATGGGCATTAAACCACATCCCAAAGTGCCATGTCTACACCACCTTCGTGGATGGGGACTCCAGCACCTCTCTGGGCAGCCTGAACTTCCCAGAGCAAGGCATTGTATTTCCAAGTCTTCCTACACTGATACTAAACAGCATCATAGAATGCTTCTGGTTGGAAGGGACCTCAAAGCTCAGCCACTTCCAACCCCCTGCCATAGGCAGGGACACCTCCCACTAGAACAGGTCATTCAAGGCCTCATCCAACCTGCCCTTGAACACCTCCAAGGAGAGAGCATCCACAACCTCCCTGGGCAACTTGTGCCAGTGTCTCACTACCCTCACTGTAAAAAATCATTTCCTAATATCCAATTTAAATCTCCCCTCTGCCAGCTTACACCCATTTCTCCTCGTCCTGTCATTACAAGACTTTGTCAATAGTCACTCTCTAGCCCTCCTGTAGCCCCCTTCAGATACTGCAAGGCTACGATAAGGTCTCATTGAAGCCTTCTCTCCTCCAGACCTGGTGTGCAACTCTTGTGTTCAGCATCCTGTTCATCATGGGGAGTTGGACTCGATGATCTCCTTGGGTCTCTTCCAACCCCTAACATCCTGTGATCCTTGTCTCAAGGTGCTGCCACAACTGACTTATTCCCCTTCTCTGAAACTGTAGTTTTTAGATCTAAAGCCTTTCAGTTCACTTTTTCCATTGTACATGTCTTGCCCCTCAAAGCTATTGGACCTGCTGAAAATGAATCCAAGTCAAGCCCAGGCCTCTAGCAGACTGTAGAAATTGTTTTGGGGGAGAACAAGGCGAATTCTTCTGTGCACAGGCTGGCAGGCAGTGCTGCAGAAGGGAAACGTGCAGAGTCTTTAAAACTTTTTGGGGAATCTCTGTAAGTCTGGGAATCTGAGGTGGTCAGTAGCTTGATCTCTGTCTGCAGAGTTCTGCAGGATTCTCTAGAGCTTCACATTTCCCTAAGACACAGTCTGTACAGACAGAAGTTGTCCTACCGACTTTGCACAGTGGAGAACACAATTTTGTCTTACCCTTGGATGTCTCACAAAGTCCTTCCTACCTCATTCTCCTGTAATTACAGCATACAAATTCTTCTGATCTTCTGTGGAGGTGGTTTCTGCTTTTAGGGAATCACTTTGTACCAAAAATCCCTTTGCTGCTGAAACTTAGAGCTTATTAATTACCTCCAACTCCACTCTCAGAACAGTGGGGCGTCTTGAGAGTCTGTAGATATTTTCATTTCCCAGCCAAAAATCTCCCCTAATGTTGCCAAATCCATCCCTGTATTGTTTCCAGTCCCTATTGAAAGATGTCAAACCAACTTTACGCCTTTGGATGATAGTCCAGCCACCTCCATCTGTCTCCATGTCACAGAACACCTAGGACAGGACAAAAGGAAGTGTTTACTTGTCAGTAGACTTGAGAAGGTTCATTTCTCTTAACACAAGATACTGCTCAGAATTGCACAACTTGGAGAAATTCCTGTGTTGTTTAAAAGTAATGTGAAAAAAAGTCCTTAACCATCTTTCTGTCTTCCCTCTTAAATGTTCACTCTTCCCATCCTTGAAGTTTGCCTGCATAAAGGTGATGATTCCACATGCAGGGCATCTGAATTCAGTATGTGCCCTTTCCATCTCTGTGATAGAGAAGCAGTTCTTGGTTATACCTGAAAAGACTTACAACACACATTTTTTTTGTACTCAACATCCTTACCTCCAGGTCTGGACTGCCCAGGAATTCATCAGGAGGTAGCTTGTAAACACCAGAGATTCGGTAGTTCCTCTGGTAAAGTGAAGAGCAGTCATAGACAGCATCTACTTGAATCAGAACCAGAAAGTAAGAATCTGAACAGCAATAGCTCCCCCGTAAGAGTGATCCCTGCAGAGCTTTCTGTATTACAAGGAGTAATGGAGTGAAGAAGACTCTCACTAGTGGTTCATTTTCCTGAAGTGCTTTGGTTTTGATCAATGCGTGCACTGGGAAAAGAGAGTGAAGCACTGGGACCTGCTGATGCTAACCTCTCCTGTGCAAAGAGCCATCTCTCTGCTTTCTCTTCACACTGCTGCTGTGTGTTTGTTAGAAGGTAAAAACGTGCATGTTGCCTTCCCTTCCCAAATAACAAAGGCTTCTCTACCACAGTGGCTGCCTGCTGCCAGATCTGTTTTGATTTGTGTGCCTGAGCGTGTTAGCTGAGTTTGGGGATGAGACATATTTGCTTAACACATTTTGCACCAGAGCCTGTGACAGAGGTGGTGGCTTTTAGCTGCACTCAGGCTGCCAGCTTCTCCAAGCCTCCTTTCCTTGCCAGTGCAGGAGCTGACTTGGATTGCTGTGCATTTTCCCACCTTCTTCTGAGGAAGGTAAAGCAGCTGAAGCAAGGCTTTATCCGTTCTGACAGCTCTCCCTGGAGTACAACCTGCATGTCTCTTACCTGCTGAGGTGAGACGTGTCAGGTTTAAATACCTTCAGGGCCACCTTCTTCTGCATGGCAGTGTATTTTTAACAAGTCTTTACTGTGCTTCCAGAGACATTCATGATAGTAAAAGCAAAATGTTTAACACCCACTCTAAGCACTGCTCTGTCTAAACTATAGCCAAGTGCAATTTTGGTTTTGTAAGGAGAATTTAGTAAATAGATTTAGGAGTTTTTCCTTGGCATCTAAAATAAAAACCAATCCAAAGGAAGCCTTCTGGCAAACTCAGCCATCCCAGACAGCAGCAGTTTCTTTTTAAGCAAGTTTTAAGCTTGTTGCAGTGAATTCATTTGAAGAGAAAACTCAACCAAAAGGACACTTTCTTCTAGAAACAGCTTTACAGGAGCTGACCTACAAAATGCACCTGCATTCCACGGTTAGTCCAGGCCTGTGCAATCACTGTGCAGTGAATTTTTTCCCTCAGGGAAGAGAATTTGGAGCAATTTAACTGAGTTCTGCTGGGGCTTATGTAACAGTTTGCATCTTGCCTCATCTACAGCCTTGAATTTTTGCAGATGACCATTCAAATCATGGGTCACTCTCTTACTCTGGTTCAGAGAGACTCATAAAGATACAATTAGAAATCTCCAGTAATGCTTGGAGAGCACTTTTAAGTGTTTTACCTATTTCTAGTCTCCTGCCAGCACTGTGAACTCAGAATATAACTGCCAGAGCCATTCCCTGACACAGCCAGATCCTCCTCTTTTTGGATTAGTACTGTGCTGCCAGAAAATGTCAAGTTCTTTGCTGTGCACACAGAGTACCTGTTCAGTTTTTCTGCTGCTTGATAACAGACACAGAGACTAAAGCGCAGCTGCATCTTTGGGCTTTCGACAGATGAATTCACACTTGGCTTTCCCAGGGTCGCCTGCCAGCAGCAGTGCTGCATACACATCCAGGCTGCGTGCACATTAGTGGGACATGCTAGCACTAAGGTCTAGTTGTTAGCTCATTTTGTGCATTAGGAGCTGTCTGGGAGCTCGGTGACTCCCTCCTTACCAGCTGAAGTCTGCGTGACGGTCTGAGCTGCCTGGAGCTGCATGATGTCTATCTGGTTGTTCATCTCGGAGTATTTGCTCTCAGCATCAATGAGGCGAGACTCCATCTGCTTGGTGCTCCCTTCTAGCTCCATCACCTGCATCACCACGTTCACCCAGTCCCCCTCCTGCTTCTTGCTCAGCTCCTGCAGCATTCTGCTGAGGTTGGCCACTTGCAGCTTGAGCTCCTTGATCTCGTCGCAGCAGGCTGTCAGCTTGGACTGTGCGTTCCCATTGATTGTTCTCCTTTTAGGAGGCTTCTGCAGCAGTGCAGGGTAGATGGCCACAGACACGGCAACAAAGCAGAGCCATGCCAGCTGGGCACTGGATCTTGCTGGCATTTTTGCTTGCAGCAACAGAAAACTTCCAACTCCCTGTGAATAGTCTGAATGCAGCTGGGGTAGCTATGGAAGTTTCTGCAAGTCCTCCAGCAGACTGGTACCTAACTTTCTTCCAATGAAGTGAGTCTCTGAAGGTGGAGCCTGAAGAAGTAGCTTTTTCCCAGACCCCTCCTGTCAGCGTGTGCACTTTGGAAGTCTGTCTCAGAGCATCTTATATACTGTTTTTCTGTTTACCTCCACCCCCCTGAAGCTGTGAGGAGCTTTCCGGCCCCTCCCAGTTCATCTGTTCCTATCAGGTGTTTACAGGGTGAAATTGGAAGAGGTTTCAGCCAAGAAGGGTTTGGGAGAGCAGGAGAGAATTCACTCAGTTTTGTCTTGAAGGGGTGTGGGAGAGGACTGGGCAGTGAGAATTTCCAACAATTATTGCCTCTTGGATTGTAGCCCTCTGGTGACTAGTGCTGGCACTCCAGTAACATCAGAGGTCCAGGATGTGAAAAAACTGTTCCAGAGAGAGTGAGTTTATAAAAGTTCAGGGGAGGTAACTCCCTAGCAGGTAGCTTGGGCTGCCAGGAGCCCTACTAACACATTCCCCAGAAGTTGCAGGAGTAACTCTGCGCTTGCAGCCTTCCTTCATTTAGAGAACCTTGTAGCAAATTGATCAGTTCAGCACCTAATCCTCCTCCCTCTGCACAGTGATGCTTCTGCACTGTTGGTTTTGTGGAATTCAGTGCTGCTCTCTTTCCAGATGAGATATCTGAGGGGGGAATGGAAAGAAGGCTGCAAAATATGTGCCTCAGAGCCCGTGCCTGTGGTTGCTCGGAGTGGACAAGCGAAGGGTCCTTAAATCATGCTGGAGGGCAGTCTCTCTAAAACTGCCAAGAGATGGGCTTCTGCAGGCAGTGTGGGCTGTTAGACTCCAGTGTTATGGTGAGCACTTTCACAACAGCTGTTGAAGAGAAAATCTGTGGCTAACTGAAATGTCCACAGTTACATAAAGCACAGATTTAAGATTTAAAGATTGAAGGTCTACTCAAGTCTTTAGGCATTGAGAGCATAGGTCAAGTATTGGCTGGCTGAGATGTAAGAGGAGGCTGGAAGTTGCTATCCTTTAACAGTTCAGTGGCTGATTGTGGCTGTTTGATCCCAAAGTGGAACCCTTTGAGCTGTTGTACAGCCGGGTGCAGAAGGTTTGCCCCTTTTTTTCTAGATCCTTACAGAGAAGCTGTCTCTCCACAGAGCAGCTGCTCTGTAATTGCCCAACATGTGGCTTCTTGTCAGAAATCTAAGTTTCTGATTGTGAGAACTGGCAGAGGTAAGCTGGAAGTGGAGTAAAGGGCTCAGGTATCTGCTCCTGGGGTAAATGCCATGAAAGCTTCTTGGTGTCCAAGAAAACAGAGTCTTGCTCCTTTTACACCTGACATGCACCACAGTAGGTTCTTTGCAGAACAATAATGAAAGACCTCTCAGGGTGTAAAGATTTAGGAAGGTGAGTTCATCAAAGCACTGGAGGAGTGGAATGTGAATGGAAGTGTGTCATAAATCTGGATTTTCTTAGAGGAGGAGGTGGTCCTTAGGAGGAGGTCAGAACTGGAGCACAAACAGGCAGCACTGAGTGTCTTGAGCAGTTGTGGGTGCCTGCCTGTGTCCTGTGTTTCAGGTAGCACTGCAGCCTGCAATATCAGCTGGTGAGGCTGCTGGGTGGACATATTGCCAGAGAGATGTGAGTACAAGGTGATGAAGGCACTGAAGGTGCCTCCAGAGCAAAGCATGGGCTTCAGCCACACTTTTGTCATGGACATTCCAGAAAGCTGCCATAGCAAAATTGCTTTTTCTACTTCAGACCAGAAAGTGTCACTGCACACAGATGAAAGCCTGACCTTTTTGTTCTGCCACTAATCCTGTCTGAGCCCTCTTCCAGCTGGAGCCTTTGTCATTCCCAGGGGCAAATTCTTCTCAGGCTTCCTGTGATGAGAAACATGTTTTTGTCAAAGTTGGAACAAAGAGTAGGACAGGCCAGACTTTGGCTTTGCTGCCCCAAAAAGCCACCCTGCTAACACCTCTGTCATGCTACACAGGACTTCACTCTGCTGCTGCTCTCACCCAAGCTCTTGTGGCTGTCTTGTACAGTTTGAATTTCACACATATCTCATGTGTCTCATGAGGGGCACATGTGGAAGAGGGCAGGCACGTGTTGGGCCATGCATTCCCTCTTGATAGAGGTTTTGGAAGGATCCACAATTCAGCCAAACTGTTGCATACAGATGTTATGAAATGGTGCAAAAAGGGCTCCAAATCCCCTCTTAAAACTGGAGTACTTAATTGGAAATGAGACAGACAGGGCTTCCTTTGGAGTTCAGCCTCTGATTTGGCTATCCTGATGCAAGTCATCTTTCTTTTGCATCCTTACCTGTTTTAAAGCAGACTTAATACTTCTTTGTTCTGGGGGTGACAACAGGCAAATTATGCAGGAAGAGAAAAGAGCACAGATCTGTTATTAAATTTGATGAAGCATTAGGAGAGCTTTGGGCAGACAGATCTGTCTTGGAAGAGACCCCAGCTTTGTGGACTTGGACTTCTTTATGAGTATTTGAAGGATGAATCTCCTCCTGTTGCTGAATGTAGGCTCTTTGTCACCAGCAGCTACTGATGCTAGTCACTGCCAGATCAGATCAGCTGTGGAAGCTGACAGGCTGTTGGAAGCAAGTCCACACTTATGTAATTGTGTACTAACAATTCAGGATCCTAGTACATTTGGGGAATCTAGGGAGAACAAAGTTCTGTGATAACAGTGGGTTCTAGTCCTATTTCTTTTCTTTTCCCCAGTGCTGATCGAGAAATGCAACATCATTTCATCTGAAATCCTTCACCCTATTTCTCCTCTATTATATTTTGTGTGTGGAAATAACTCTGCTGCCTGGTAGCTGAAAAGATAAGATCCCGATGGGAAAAGCATGAGGCAAATCCTTTTTGATTTTGTTGATGATGTAGAAGTGGCTGGGAGAAGAGAGCCTAGCCATGGTTGCAGTTAGTGTGTACCCTCTGTTTACAGTGTTGGGAGATGTTACAAATTCAAGTGTGCTGGTATTACATGATTAGAACCAGAGATCTCATGTCTCTGGAGGGCCAGATTAAGTCAGAGGTCTGGGAAGCTGTTCTGGCAGGTGTATGCCAAGCTGAGACAAGAAGAAAAGCTCAGTGCCCCGTGGCTGTTTATTTGGTAGCCAGTCACTGCAAAACCCTCAACAGGCAAACACTTAGAATCCAGCATTCCTGCTGCTTGCTGAGGTGGCAAAGGCTCTCCTCAGCTCTCTGCTGGCAGGTCACAGCAGTCCATAGTGTGCCAGAGCTCTGGGAAGTACTGCTTTCCCCTCCCAGGGTGGGTGAAACTTCACCTCTGCCTTTGGAGATGCTCATAAAGGCTGCGACATGTGCTGTGTGCATCTCTACACTGCTGACTGAGTCCCTGGCAAAGTCAAAGAAAGTGTTGCCTGCTGCAGATAGTCGTTGTGAGTCCCTGAAGCTCTGTAAGAGCAGGTGGAACAATGAGAGAGCCTGGTAAGAAACAAAGCACTGATACCTCCTACCATCAGCTGTGGTTATTTTATTTAACCTATCTTTTCTTTCCTTACACAAAGACTCTGACTCTTTGACCTTTTCCTGCTAGATATTTTCCTTGACAGTTGAGGGTTTTTTCTCTGCCTTCACTGAATCTGCTTAATAAAGACTCAGGTAACAGAGAACCTTTTGCAGCCTAAGATTCATAGAATCACAGAATGGTTTGGGTTGGAAGGGACCTTAAAGATCTTCTAGTTCCGCAGGGACACCTTCCACTAGCCCAGGTTGATCAAGGCCTCATGCAGCCTGGCCTTGAACACCTCCAGGGAGGGGGCATCCACAGCCTCCCTGGACAACCTGTGCCAGTGTCTCCCCACCCTCACTGGAAGGAATTTCTTGCTAATCTCCAGTCTAAATCTCCCCTCTGCCAGCTCAAAAGCATTGCCCCTCACCCCATCACTGTTGCCATGGTTTTCTCTGCTTTGCCTTTCAAAGCTCATGAAGTTTTTAATTTACTGTGTGAGCATTTCTCTAAGAATTGGGCATTTGGGCAGCTTTAGTGCCTGTGAGCAATGTGGTGTGCCCTCACTGTGCAAAGCTGAAGGGGCTGCTCCTCTGGCCAGGCAGCAGTCACTCACCACAGCTGCTGTTTGAGGGCAGCCCTTTGCTGCTGTTGGTTTCTCAAACGTATTTGTTCCTAGCATGGGAATAATTTGCAGCAGTGTGATGGAAATGCTTTGTGGTTTGGAGCTGGTTGGGGGCAATTGGTTGCTCTCTGAGCTTTGTTGAATCAAGGAGTGAAGGATGCCTGAGCACAAATAAACTGTAGAACTGGAGAAACTGGCTGAGGAAGCCAGTTCCTTGTGCCAGAGGATTATCTGTTCCCCAGAGTATCCCCAGTGTAGCAGCGTCTTCCGTTTCTGATCCCAGAGGCAAGCTCTCAGCACTTGAGAAGGAAAAGCAAGCTTGGTTTAGCTGCTGCACAAAGGAGCTTTTTAAGCAACCTTAGGAAGGCTTGCAGAAAGAGGAGTTTGGCTTCTTGGCTGGGCTATGCACACAAGCTGCTGTAGTGCAGGAATAAGGTTTCTGACAATGAGAAGTGTGGTTGTTCCCTCAGAGGTGGGCATGGGGCCTGAAAAGGCTTTATTAAAAGAAAGTTTTTCATTTTATGGGAAGATAGGGAAGGATTCTGTCTCTTACCTCTGAGTTCTTGAACATTTAAAATGTATTGAGTGGCAGAGAATAATGTTAGAAACCCCCAAAGATAATGGAGGTGTGGAAAGCTCTCAGGGCTCTATGCAAGAGGAGATTTCCAGTCAACATTAGATAGTTTTGCCTGGGCTTTGTGCAGAAGAAAAGTCCTTCATCTGGGGTCTCTTGCTGTTGAAGGCAGCAAAGTTGTCTTTCACACTGAGTTCATACCTGGTTTCTGTTTGGTAAGACCTTGCCTGAAGTACTGTGTGTAACTCTGGTGCCCTCAACACAAGAAGGATATGGACCTGATGGAGAGGATCCAGAGGAGGCCATGAAAATGATTGGGAAGTTGAAGCACCTCCTACGAGGACAGCATTGAGGGAGCTGGAGTTGCTCAGCCTCAAGAAGAGAAAGCTCCAGGGAGACCTATTTGCAGCCTTCCAATACTTGAAGGGAGTTACGAGAAGGCTGCAGAGGGGCTGTTTGCAGAGGCCTGCAGTGACAGGACGAGGAACAATGGTTTGAAATTAGAGGAGATTTAGGTGCATTAAAACTGGAAGGTTTTGCCAGTCCATACTGGGCAGCACAGCTGAATACTTGAGGCCTTTCCTGTGTTTAACCTGTGACCTAAAATCTTTCAGCTGAGATACAGAAGTCATCTATTATGGCCAGCTGCCAAGCCTTCAAGTGAAAGAAGAGATAGTGGTGGCTTTTTCCTAGCTTCTACACAGAAATAGAGATGAATATTGATGGTGTACTCTCAGTGGGCATGAGGAACAATGAATCTTCACCTTAACACTAGACTTTGTGTTAGCCTGGATTCGGAACAACTGCAAGGACACCACCCTGTAAACAAAGACTTAACTGTCTGCTGAGTTAGCCAGCAGCATTGTTATTGTCTTGAGAGTTGTTTTTCCACCTTCTCCTTTAATCCAGAAAGATTTTGTCGTTATTTTTTCCCAGTTGCAAGGAGAAATCCATCCCCCGATTGTAATCCAGTAGGGTGCCCTGATTGCCAGTAGCAACACTGACTAAAGCCCCCTGCCAACTGCCAGCCTGCAACATCAGCCCTTCAGGGCCTCTTTGTGCCTGCCTGCTTTTCTGTGGTGTTGCTCATTCTGCCCAGTCTCCAGCACAGCCAGAAAACAGCTCTGCAGTGCTTTGAGTATTACAAGAGTTGAGAAGACTCTGCCCAAGTGCAGAGCTCCTCAGATTTGCAGGGAGAGGGGCAGTGTCTTAATGGTAGGAAGGTGAAGGGGTGGGGAAGTAGAGGAGGTTTTCTAGTCAATAGCTTATCAAAATCCACAGAACTACCTATCTTTACTCATCATTTGTTACAACAGAGTAATTTAAGGTTAATAATGACAACACAGTATATTATCTACTGCTGTGTTTTCTTTTCAATCAGAGTAGTTCTCCTTCCCCTTCTCTTCTTTCTCCTCCACAGACAGCTTTAAAATGTTCAGTTTTATTTTGGACAGCCAAGAAAGTGTGAAATAACAACAACAGAAAAAGAGTAATTGAGTGCAGCAGGGAGCATCAGCAAAAGAGCAGTGATAATTGTTGAAGAGTAAAAGCTAACAGCCAATGTTGTCAGGAGGTGTTGACAAGAAAGATAAGTTGAAGTTATTAACTGTCTGACATGCTGCAAGTGATGGCTGCCAACGGCTCTTTAAATCATCAGGATATGAAATGTGACAGCCATTTGTCAGTTTTATGAGGCACTGCTGCCTAGCTTTCCTTTGGGAAGTGTGGAGGTAGTTTCTTCTTTGGCTATCTTGCTAAAAAAAGGCATGGATGTATTTCAAGTGCTTCCCATTTTTGTGTGCCTGACTTCTTGAACCGTGATTGTGCAGCATTCTTAGCCTGACTGAATCTGATTGGAGCTCAAGTCATTCTGAGGTCCTATTTCCAAGTGACTTTACCTTCCCAGATATCCAGAGTGTGTCTAGGAGCTTGGTTCTGTAGCTGTCAGGGAAGGAAACTTCCACAGGCAGAAATCTAGCACTCATTTGGAAGTGTTTCCTCCTTTTTCTTTTCAGGCTATTCTCTTTAGCACTGTAATAGACTCCCTTGTCTCTTACTGATCAACAAACCTGTCACAGAGGAGAAAAATACACAGTCATTCTGATGCTAGCTGGCAGGAAGGAATGTTCCTGAAAGCTGTCTATACCTACAGCAGCAAATTCAAAGGGCACTGGAAGTTCCTTTGCGTTGCTCTTAGTTGATGTGTTTTGGCTTAGGTTGTGTTCTTTCCATTGCAGGCACTAACTGTCATTAATACTGTCCCCCAGAGTGTGTTGGATCATACTCAGGAGTTGTGACATTGCTTTGAACAACTTGCACTTCTCCCTCTTCAGCACCACAAGGGGAAGAGGAGAGCAGTAAGCCAGAGGCTGTTCATAAATAACCATTATAAATTAGCAGAGGCTTCATAAAAAGTTCATTTCCCTCTTAGATATGGGTTTAGCAAAAGCACTGATGAGCAAGCAGCAGTGTGCAGACAGGACCATTTCTGATCAGAAGACCAATGTGACATAGAAATTCTTTAAGAGAAGTGCAGTAGGTCATCTTGCTTGTGCTTCACAAAATTCAGCTGCTCCTGCAAAACAAGGTGCCTCATAGAGTGAAGACAGGCTGTAGTGGCAGGAGATGCTGACAAGTGCTTGAAACCAGCAAAAGAAGAGCACCAGAGCTGGTTAGAACCAGTACAGGGACTTTGTTTGAAACGTGAAACTGGAGGTAGGATTGCAAGCTTTTGGTGAGCTCCACAGGTATGTTCCTGGTGACACTTGGCAAGTGTGTGATGATGTAGATGCTTTCCTGGAGCATTAAAATCTCTATTTTTTAAAGCAGCTGGTGATCAGTTTAAGAGAAAAGGAGAGGGGGGATAAATCAGTACTGGAAAGCTGTTTGTAAGTGCAACAGTTTGAGAGATCATAGAATCCAGCAGGTTGGAAGAGACCTCCAAGCTCATCCAGTCCAGCCTATCACCCAGCCCTGTCCAATCAACCAGACCATGCTTTTAGTCTTCTTCAAGAAATTATGCATTCCAAACTCCTGGCAACTGTTCCTGTCCATTGGCAGGCTGCTCTTTGGAGTTGGTAATCACTGCTTTGTGTCACTGCTCCTGAGAATATCTGCAGTGAGCACATGCACCTAGAGTCTCGCCAGTGTGTGGTCTTTGTGCCTTATGTAGGTTTGAAACAAAAAGGCAGGTGGTCCACAGCTGTTCATAGATGACAGAGCTTGCTATTAGCAAGCAGAAGCTCATACCAGCCTCTAATAACTGCCCACTATGTGAAATGGTCTTTATCTTCTTACCTTTTCAGCATTAACAATAAACTGCAACAGCCAGAAGCAGCTGCTGGAGTACTGGAATATGCCATGAAGCACTTTGGGGAGTTGGTGAGTCCTGCTGGATAACTCCCTTCTTCATGTCTTATGTTTAGCTCTTTTGCTAGGGTGTGGGTGGGGTTTGTGTCTCCTACCAGTTCTGCTCTGTTAGAAAGATAACTCTGCAGTGCTGTAAGGTGATTTGGGAAAGGAAGGCAGCCCTGAAAGCCCAGAAAGGAGCCACTAAAAAGTGGGAACAAGCACAAAATGGTGGAACTCTTCTGGTGCAGGATTATGTGTGAGTTTGACCTAGACTGGAAAAGTCTTTTCTGAGAGAGGTACAGACTTCAGAATATCTTTACAGCTTCTTATGATTCCTTGGGTGGATTGATCACAGCTCTGTGTTACCTAATCCTGACCTCACTCGTCAGCAGTAATGTAGCAATAAATGGAGTTCAAAACACAGACTTTGCCAGAATGAGCAATGAAAAGAAATCAAGAGGAGCTGTGAGCTCTGCTTTCAGGAACTCAATTGAAATACTGTGATTGTGCTGAGAAGTGAAGAGCTGATGTATAAATGTCCTAAGTGGAAGACCTGGCACGCAGAGCATGGTTTATACTGACCCTGCCCACAGGGCAAGGAAAGGAATATTCTGCAGCCTCTGTCAAGGCTTGAGCTGCCAAGGGCTAAGCAGGAAGGCACTGGCAGAGAGAAGGATGGAAAAAGTATTAGAGCATTTTATTTCTTGAAAATTAGAAATAAAGTCTTGAAACCACAACTGGAGAGAAGTTTGTGCAGCTGAGAAGGATCAGTGCTTGGCTTACTTGTGAAGTCTTTGTCACAAACCACAACCCTTCCTTGTGAGGGCTGTGATTAGACCCCAACATCAGCTACCTGCTGTGTCCAAAGATGGCCTAGCGGTAGCCAGGCACATGGTGTGCTTTTGGGGTTTGAGTTTGTTCCAGTTAGTCCATTCCTGAGTGCAGCACTGTGGTTCTTGCTGAAATGTGAACACTTGCAACAAGAAGTGGAGTGGTTTATTGCGTTACCCTTTATCCTGCTCCACTCAGCCCCCTTCTCCAGGAAGAAAAGCAGCCGCTACAGAGCTGGTATTTCAGTGGCACTGAATAAGGGAATGGTGTTGGACTGATCCCTCTGGTAACCTTAATTCATTTCTGTGCAGGTTGAGCAGTACTCAGATTCCTGTTTTGTACTAACTCAGGGCTTTTCTCTGTACCACAGAAGTCCATGGAGATCCTTAGATCTTCTTTCATTCTAAGTGGCCACTGCAGACAGAATTTTCAGGAGCAGCTGTGGTGGTTAATGTGGAAGGATTAATATGAATCTTTCTGTTGATTCTGATGTTTGTTTTTCCTTCCCTTAGGAAATTCAAGCTACCTGGTATGAAAAGCTTCATGAATGGGAAGATGCTCTGGTGGCCTATGACAAGAAGATGGACACAAACAAAGATGATCCCGAGCTGATGCTGGGACGGATGCGGTGCTTGGAAGCACTTGGTGAATGGTAAGAGGAGAATGGTGGCTCTGTAGACAGTGCTTATCTCTTCTCTGGGTGCTGGCATTCAGGTGACTTTTTTGTTCCTGAATTCCTATTATTTAATAGTTTGAATATTTTCAGCAGTTTCTCACTTTGTTCATTGCAGTCAGAAGTAGTAGTAACATCTCTAGGCTTTATGGGATGGATCATCAGATGAGTTCAGGTCTTTCTGAAAGAGAATCTGCAGTCTTGTGGTCAGATCAACCCCATTTGTGACTGAGAAAGGAACTGTAAATAGAGGAGACCTCTTGGGGAACGTTAACTGCACTTGTCAAAACCAATCACCACAGGAGCTTGTTGTGGTTCTCTTGTTTGAAGTGGTTAGAACATGAGAGATTTCATAGAATCGTAGAAAGTGTTAGAAGGGACCTCCAGAGATCATCCAGTCCAGCACTGGGCCAAAGCAGGATCACCCAGGGCAGATCACATGGGAATACTCATGCTGAGTTGGAACTTCCTGGGTTCCAGCTTGTACCCACTGCTGCTTGTCCTGTCACCGGGCACCAGCAAAGAGAGTCTGGCCCCTTCATTTTGACACCCACTCCTCAGATGTTTGAAGACATTCATGAGGTTCCACTCTCAGCCTTCTCTTCTCCAGACCTGGAGGGCCCCAGGTCTCTCAGTCTTTCATAGGACAGATGCATTTATTCATGGGCAGACCTGTGCCCGCCAGTCAGTGAGATTGTTGCCAATCCAGTAGACACCTGGGCTTAAGGTTAGGCCAAATAAATGACTCCACCTTAAACTCTTTTGCCTGTCTTGTAGCTGGCTGAGTTTTTCTGTATTGCTCTCTCTTAGCATTCATTAAACATTGTCTTTGTGGACACGTGGCATTTCAGCCCCTGTGTCAAATGTGTGTTGTCAACATGTAACTGCTCAGAGTCAGTGTTGGTCAGAGAACAAGCTGGTAGTGCCTTAGAGCTTGGTGCTTAGCCGTGGGCTGCTGTTTTCCTCTGTGTTCAGTTGAAAGAAGCTAATTGGAGAAGGCATCCTGTGCACTGCAGCATGCAGTCCTGCCCAGGGGCAGCTCTGATTTGCTCCAAGTTGTGCCTTCCTGCTTGAACTTTTCATGTCACCAGAGCTCTCTCCTGATGGGTCCTGACGTGAACCCGGGGGATGGCACACAGTAAGGAGATTCCGCTTCGCTAAAGTTGCTGGTAGAGAAACAGCTGCTTGAGGAGCCTCATGCTGACAGCAGTTGCCTGCCTGTCTCCAGATGAGGAATGGGGCATGTTTGGCATAGCTTTTTCAGCAGGACAAGCAGATCCTCTTCCTGAGCGTTTCTCAGTGATCTTTTCCAGGGATTTATGGAATTTCTCCCTTGCACAGGATGTGTGTTTGTGTAAAGTGCCCTCTCTTGAACCTGCTTCTTCACATCAGGAACAAATACGTTGCAAAAGGATACTTCTCCTGTGGGAGCTAGATATCATGCATCCATTGACAGTCTGTAGTGATGAGAGCACTCACAGCCTCACAAAGGTCTGCGTGCTTGCTGTTGTGGGACAGCACTAGGTCCCTGAGCAGAGGTCTCTCACAATTCAGAAGTGCCTTTGCAAGGTGATACTCTGCTGCCTTGTAGCTGACTACAGAGACTTCATCATCATCCAGAGACTGGAGATTCCATGCTATGGCCACTGGTATGCCCCAGCAGGACTCACCCTGCCTAACTCTGCTGCTGTAGTCTGCTTGGCAGATTGTAACAGCTAATCTAGAGCTGGTACTCTGCAGCATCACAATTTCAGTGCTCTGTCCAGTGATGTTCTGAAAGTGCAGCCATAATATTCCTAGCCATCTGGCTCCTGACTTGATTAGCATCTGTGAGGTTCTGGTTTACTGCTGTTGCTGGATTTGGCTTGGTTTTTCATCTGGTTTGGGTTTGCTTTTCTTACCTCCTGGGCCATTAAGCTGTCAGAATGATGATCTTGCCTGTGGCAGCTCATTGGTTCTGTTTGACTAACTCATCTTCCTTTCTGGGAGGGGATGACAGCAGAGAAAGCCACTTGGCCTCCCTGGCAGCTGGCAGCTTTTCCAATGCTACAGAGTATCCAGCCTGAGAAATTCTGGAACTGCAACACTCCCAGTAATTGGTTTGATTAATGGAGCATTCACAGCTGATTTAAAGGAAATATAAAAAAATCCTGATCCTTCCTCTCCACTGGAGATGAAAGATGCAGATCCCCCTGAGATCTTGCCATGACAGGTCTTCTTCCTCGGTTAGAGCAGCACTGCTTTGTCTGGTGTCTGTCATGATGTGTTACCCGAAGTGTTTGATAGCAGGAGCCGTGCACAAGCTCTTCAGGCCATGTGTTTCTTGCATTTGGTACTTGCAAACATTGCTCAGCATCCTTTGCTTGGTGGTGGTTGGAGGGTTTTTGTGTGTCTGGTTTGGAGTTGCCGTTTCAGTTCTGTCAACAGGTACTGCTGACTGCTGAGGAACGAGTGCAGAGCTGTGTCCGAATTCTTTGTCTTCAAAGCACACTTTGCCTTTGAATGATTTTCTTGCGGTGGGATATTTGTCATCAGACTTACCCTGTCTGGGTTGGCCAGAGAAGAGGAATCCTGCTCTCCACTCTGTATAAAAAGAACAATGGGGCTGGTTGTCATCTTCTCTGTGGAAAGTGGTTGTTTAACAGGGCAAAATTCTTAGAAGAGGCTTTTTGCTGATCAGAAATTGTGGATTCTTCTTAGGGGGCAGCTCCACCAGCAATGCTGTGAAAAGTGGACCCAGGTCAATGATGAAACTCAAGCTAAGATGGCTAGGATGGCTGCTGCTGCTGCCTGGGGTCTAGGTAATGTATCCTTGTCTGGTGTGACAGCCCACAGCATGGAAGCACAGACAGCTTTCACTTGCCTTCAGAACTGTGACATTTAAGAGCTGGCAAAATCAAAGAACAAAATTCTTTCTGGTGGAAAATGAAGTAAGAGTCACTCAGCACTGAAGCCCTTTGGAAAAGCTGCATTTACATGAGGTCTGCCAGTGTGATCGCAAGTAACAGACTGCCTTACTGGTCTGGGCAGATAATCAGTTCCTTTAACTCGTCCTTTTTGCTTAGTTTGACATGGAACACAGCTCAGGCTGCAGACGGAATGAATAGAATTTCTCCATTTGTTATCAGACTCTTCTGTACAAAGCAGAACCATACCTGTTGAGCACTCTGGCTGTTTGTTTCTGCTGGCTGGATGGTCTTTAAGTGGACTAAATCCATAAATGGTGCCAATATCCATTATGCTGGTAGTCAAAAATGGACTAGAGAAGCTGATAAATCACTTGCTGTCTGCCAGCCTTTGCTGAGGAAAAATTCACCCTTTGCTCTGTAGGGCCCTAAATCATTCAGCTGTTCTGGACATGACAGCATTTCAGCTTTTCATCATCCCAGGGAATGCAAGAACCTTTTCCATGGGGGTAACAGTTTGTCTAGAAGAAAAAAGCCTGGGTTTGCTTGTCTCTACCTGTGTGCTTGTACACAGAGAGTCCCAGTGTATAACACAGGCTGACCCTGCCAAAGAGGAGCTGCTGGAGAGCTGACTGAAATGTAGAAGCACCACCCAGCATTCAGGCCTGGTTGCTGCTGCCAAAGCACTGTACCATGGTTCTGTTCTCACCTTGCAGAGAGGGCTGTTGTGGCACTGAGGATGTCTGTGTCTCTGCAGGTCAGTGGGATAGCATGGAAGAATATACCTGCATGATCCCAAGGGATACCCATGACGGTGCTTTCTACAGGGCTGTGCTGGCTCTTCATCAGGACCTTTTCTCACTGGCTCAGCAGGTAATTCTCTTCCTTGCTGGCTTCCCAAAACCTGATTTAAGATGAGCTAAGCTATACTGCTGCATGGAAAGATGTCCTGGTTTAAAGCCGTTGGCTGTAACCTATGAATTACCCAATAACTTTTTTCCATTGATAGATTAGACCTCAGTGACTGAGCTTTATTTTGTGTTTCCAGGCACACAGCAGTGAATCTGTGTACAGAGTGCTGTGGAGTGCAAGGAAGCCTTAGTCATTCTTTGACTTTTTTACTTTTGTGTCTGTTTTCTAGACACAGTGCAGAAGGTTTGTTTCAGCAGAGGTTCCACCCTAGAGAGTGCTGCTTGACAAAAGGCATTTGTGACCATAGCCACATGTGTAACGTTCTTCATGGGTGTTCCATGCCCTTCTGCCTGTTGCAGCATCTTCAGCGAAGTGCTTATAGATCTTCTACCAGAATTTTCCTTCTAATTTTTCTGATTGCAATGATAAATCTTAAGCTGAGATCAGGGATCTCATCTTGGGCGAGGAATGAGTCTGTTAAACAGAGCTGTATTGGTCTGTGTGCTTGTCACAGAAGAGATGTGTAGAGAGGCTTTTCCCCCTCTGCAAGTGCAAAGCCTGCTGTTTACTTTCCAAGGAGGCCCAAGTACCATTTCTCAGAACTCTGTGCTGCCTTGCCAGCTTAGATAAAGGACTAACTCAGTCTATTCTGTCAGATCCCATCCATAGAACTTGGGGTGATGTGCACAGTAAAATTAGGAAGGCATTCAAAGGGGTAGAGCTTTTGTGATTAACCTTTAACATATGGAACAAGAAAAACTATAGATGAGAGATTATATAAAGACTGGAACCAGAGCAGGATTTATTTCATGCCTGAAGAGCATTTCTTGCTTGGAGTAAGAGAAATGGAATGTGCTGTCCTGTAAAAATCATGAAAACCTGTTGGGTTATGTAAAGCAGTGAGAGCTCTTTGCTGTCATTCTGGGTTATGGAGATACATTTCTCGATGCTCTTTTGAAACAGACTATCTTGCACTAAAATGTCAACTTCTTTTTTTTCCTCTCTAAATACTTTTTCTCCCTAAACAATGATCTCTGCTGTCAAGCAGGACTAGAAATGCTGCAAACATTTTCTTTCTACAGAAATGCTGTAGAAAGACAAACTTCAGAGGGTGGGTAATAAATGGAGCCCTCTGTACCTTCTCTGTCAGTTCCTTCTGTTGATAACCTCCTTTCCTGATTCTTGTTAGAGAAATGAGAACAATGCCAGCTTTCTTCATGAGGTGGAGCAGTTGTATGGCAGTTCCAGCAGTTGATTCCAGATAAAACATACCACCTTTGCCCCATTTATCTTGTTTGATTTCAGTGCATTGACAAAGCCAGAGATCTGCTAGATGCTGAGCTGACTGCCATGGCAGGAGAGAGCTACAGTCGAGCCTATGGGGTAAGTGTCTAACTCTCAGCCTTCCTTCTCCTTGTTGCTACATCAGACTGTCTCTAGAAGTTGCATTAGACTTCCCAGCAGCCCTAGTGTCAAACCTAAGACCTGTGTAGGCCCACAAGCTAAATGGCTCTTGTCAGATAAGACATGCAGCTTTGTAGGAGCGACTCTGGGACAGTTTAAACAGTGAAGTGAGCTCCTTCCCCTCAGAAGAAGAATTGGCATTTAGAAAGTTTGAACCAGCAGATGGTCCAGATCCCAAGTCCTTTGCCTGTTGGGCAGCACATGTACTTCAGAGTCAGATGCCAAAGTGCCGTTCCTTAATTATAGGTTTGTTCTGTAGTGATTGGGATGGAATGTGATTGTTTCCTTCAGGCTATGGTGTCCTGCCAGATGCTGTCAGAGCTGGAAGAGGTTATCCAGTACAAACTTGTACCAGAACGCCGTGAGATCATCCGCCAGATCTGGTGGGAAAGGCTGCAGGTATGTCTGAGCAGGAATCAGGGATGGAGATGCCAATGAGCTGGCATGCACAGCTCCCCTTCGAGTCAGTGTGGTGGCTCAGCAGATCTTGCCATGCCTCTTTCTGGACCAGCAGCACATCTGCTTGCATGGCTGCAGGCTGTCTGTCTCCCTTTGTCCTGGTTGATTGAGGTTTGGGGTTTCCATTAGTGTTCCTGTGGCTTAGGTTGGAAGAGACCTTAGAGATCAACTCCTCCAACCTCCCTGCCATGTGCAGGGACACCTCTCAACTAGACTCAGCTGCCCAAGGTCTTATCCAACCTGGCCTTGAACACCCCCAAAGGAGGAAATATCCACAACCTTCCTGGGTAGGCTATTCTAGTGTCTCACCACCCTTGTACTGAGGAACTTCTTCCTAAGATCCAGTCTAACCCTTCTCTCCCTCAGCTTAAAGCCATTCACCTATGTCCTGTCTCTAGACACCTTCATGAAAAGTCTCTCTGCAGCCTGCCTGTAGGATCCCTTCAGGTATCTGAACGCAGCTCTAAGGTCCCCCTGGAGTCTTGTGTTCTCCTGGCTTGACAACCCCAGCTCCCTCAGCCTATCCTCATAGAGGTGTTCCAGCCCTTGGGTCATCTTTGTGGCCCTCCTTTGGACTTGCCCCAACATCTCTGTGTCCTCTTCTCTGAGGACACCAGAACTGAGTGCAGTATCCAAGGTGTCTCCTCGTACATGCTCTCATTATACCACATTTTGATGCAGTTCCTGAGGGAAGAATTTCTCCCTCTGCAGAGTTGTTCCCTGTGACTGCTGTATCTGCCTCCTTGGAAAGGTTGTTGGTCCTGCATGTGTTTTAGCTGTTTGGGAAACTCTGACAATGTTTTTAGGCTCTCATCGGCATTCTTGTCTGGAAAAGCTCAGGACCATTCCACTGGGGTGGAGAAGCTGAGAGTGATGGGATGTGTAATGTCTGAATGCAGCTGTTTGTAGTGCTGGGAGCAGCACATACATTCTTGCACATTTTAGAGCTGCTTTTTGAGTCATCTGTAGATGCCTGTTGGGTGAGCTTTATTTGGGTGTTGGGGAGCCTAACTTCTCAGCCTTCCATTCTGGGCAAAGAGAGAAATAAACAGACAAATCTGTGTGAAGGTGCTTGCTGCTGTTGGAAATTCTTTAGTTTGCCTCAGGCTAAATCTAAGTGCCTCTGGATCAATACAGATTTCAGAGTATCACTGTTGCCTTGAAGCACGTGGCCATTACAGCAAGCACAGTTGCTGCAGTTCTACTTCTCTACAGCCTCCTTGAACATCTGAAATACAGACTCACATCCTGCTGTGGCTGACTGTGTTGTGCCTCTCCCTTCAGACAGACAAGACGCAGACAATGCTTGCACAAGCGATGCAGCAGTTGGCAACGCAGATGCTGGCAGAGTGTCACTTCAGTCATGCCAGCCTCTAAAAACAACACATGCAAGGAGAGGAAAAAGGGCAATAATAAAAATATCTTTGTGACCATTTGGTTTTCTACTATCTCCATACTGAGATTTGTCACTGTTTAAGCCAAAAATAGGCTTTAAAACTAGGTTGAGAGGGGTTATAAAACTCTCAACTCCTTTTGGAATTGCACAAAGAGCTCGCCTGGGTTGGGTGCATTTCTGCTTCAGAAGCTTTCCTCCCTTTTCCTTAGAGGATATCATTAGACTGCAAACTGAGCAGGCTGCAGAGTGTGGAGTTAACCTTGTAGTGTTAGAGAAGTAGCCAGCTACTTCCTAGCCTCAACCTGCTGTGTGTTATGGCTGCTGAGGGCTCTTAATTTTAAGAAAAGTCCCTTCAGATCCTGAATTCAGGCTCTGTGGAGCAAACTGGAAATAGAACACTAATGAGTTCTCTGTTTTTCTTGCAGGGCTGTCAACGAATTGTGGAAGACTGGCAAAGAATATTGATGGTCAGATCTCTTGTGGTGAACCCTCATGAGGACATGAGAACTTGGCTGAAGTATGCCAGCTTGTGTGGCAAGAGTGGGAGACTGGTGAGCATGGTCAAGCCCTACTCTGTACAGCAGGATTTTAGACAGCTGCCTTTGTCATACTGCTTCAGCCATGAGCATTTCCAAGTACTGTCATTGCCCGTGTGGGGTGAGCTCCCCTCTGAGGGGGGAACTGGACACAAATTGTTGAAATGCTAAAATTGTAATCAGTGTAGAGTTCATGCTTGCAGCCAAGGCTGGTTTTGTGGGACTTCTGTTACTGCTGAGAGCCTCAGAGACCATTTTTGTGGCATGCTGTACCTGAAGGTTCTTAGGCAGCACCGATAGTTACTACTCTCTGCCAAAGCACTCTGTCTCATCTAGAATGTGATGTTATCATTGACCATCACGACCCTGTTTGGACATTCACCACCAGGTTTGTTACCAAAAACAGTGGCTTCACACTCTGCTGACTTCTGAAAAGAGAATTTAAACCTGTGATTTATCATGTGGTATTCTTATGAGCCCAGGGAGTGGTGATGAGGCTGCTAGGTCTGTGTTTTAGCTGGAGGCTCAGAGGTACTTTTTAGTGGCCAGTAGTTCTGCAGCCAGTGTGACATGAAGTAAGAATGAGCTTGGTTTAACCTGCTTTTTGTCTTTGCAACTTTTTTCCAGGCTTTGGCCCATAAGACTCTTGTCCTGCTCTTGGGTGTGGATCCATCTCGACAGCTGGATCACCCCCTGCCAACAGTCCACCCCCAAGTGACTTATGCCTACATGAAACACATGTGGAAGAGCGCCCGTAAGGTACAGGAGAGCAGAGGGCTCTTGACCTTTCATCGCTCAGTGTTGGGCAGTGGCATACACCTTAGCTCTTCATAATCCCCACAGGACAAAGTCAAGGCTGAAGGTTTTATTTTTGCTCAGCTACAAAAGCCTAACTAATCCCTTTCCTTATTGTTATTCAGGTGATAAGCCTGTGAAATTTCCCCTTACAGCTCCTTAGCAACAGGGAAGGCCTGGCCCTGGTTTTCTTTCCTAGGTGGAAAGATTATTTGGCTAAGGCAGGATCAGGTACCAAGGGATGTAGCCAAGACAAGTGGTGAATAGCAGCGCTTCTGTCCTCACCAGGACAGGCTTTCTACTTGACTTCTCATCCCCTGTTGTAATTGCCTGCTCTCCACACTCAGCCAGAGTGGCATGTGAAAGAGAACGGAGTTTTTGTTACCAGTTTAAAAAATATATCCTGGACAGGCTGTACTTAACTGTTGAGCAGAACTGACTTTTACTGGGGGCATTATTGCACATTTCTAACTGAAAGGCATGCAGGTCTTTGTCACGGGAACAGTTTGGCTCCAAAGAGCCTAGGGTGAATGCTTTTGACATTGCAGCACAGGGGAAATTTACATAATCATGGCCAATAAGCTCCAGACTGGATAACTTATCTTCTCTTTTTTTTAATATACATTAAAGCCTCCATTTATTCTCTCATTCTGCCACATCTTTTTTATTTTTCCTGTCCTTGGGATTGCCAGCACTGGAGCAGAGCCATTGCTATGAGAACATTGCCATGACCTAGCTAGTCTTTATTTGAATTTAAAATCCAGAAGGAGCTGCTGCTGAGGCCCTGTTCAGTTGACTCTCTAAAGCAGCCTAATGGTCTCTTAAATGACCTAAGCAGTCATTCACCTCTTTGAGTGAAAGTGGACTTGCCCGAGTTGGAGCTGGGATAAAGAAATAGACAAGATGCAGGAAACCAGTGTGGCTGTAGAGAGCAGAATGAAAAAGGCACAAAGAATAAAGGAATGGGGGAAGAGAATGCATCTAAAATAAACTGATGTGAGAGTTTGGGGAGTCACAAACACAGAGTGACAGCGTTAGGGGTTGGAAGGGACCTCCAGAGATCATCAGGTCCGATGCCCCTGCCAGGGCAGGATCACACAGAGTAGATCACACAGGAATGCCTCCAAGTGGGTTTTGAAAGTCTCCAGAAAAGAGCAAAGTCTTCCCTCAGAATTTGGTTGTGCAAGTTAGTTTAGCACTGCTGCCATACACAATCTGCATTTGTGCTTCTTAAACAGCTTTAGGATAAATGTAGACTGTAATTTGATTAAATAGGCCCAACTTTACATCCCATGATAAGCCTAGCAAAGGTGAGGAGTTGGAACAGGAAGCTGTAAGTCTTCCTTCGGGATTTGTTTTTTGACATTGGTGGGATGGAACAGTCTGGGCAGGCTCCTCCTGTCTGTTGTGACAGTGAGCTGGTTTCTTTGGTGTGCCTGGCTAATTGCAAACGAGACAGCTCTGCATCACAGCATCATTCCTAGAGTGTCGCCGCGTCAGTAGCAGGACATTCTCTGCTGCTGAAGTTTCCTTGTGCAGGTGACCCTCATGCTTTGCCAGACCTAAGGTCTTGCACGTCATGGCACGCTATTAGCTTATGTTATGGTCTCTCCTGCTTTTGGCTGCATGTGTGACCTGAAGGTGTGCTTAGCACCAGGATGCAGTTAGCTGTTCCCCAGGGTAGCAGTCCAGTGGCCAGATTCCTGAGACATCAGGAATTTCTAACCTCTGTGTTTATTTGGTGCAACACATGTAGAGAAAAAGCAATGGAAGTATACAAATGGCCAAAAAGCTTTGAAAGAAAGCAAACAAAACGGTGGGGTTCTGCTTTCAGTGAAGATTTACTTTCACACTGTTTTCCTCTCTTGTGAAGTTGTCTCTGACCCCTGTGCTCCTTACTGTAACCGTTCCAGATCGATGCGTTCCAGCACATGCAGCACTTCGTGCAGACGATGCAGCAGCAGGCACAGCATGCTATTGCAACTGAGGACCAGCAGCACAAGCAGGAGCTCCACAAGCTCATGGCACGGTCAGCAGCCTGCTCCTTGGGCACCCTGTAGCTTACAGTGAAATCAGGTTCTTCCCTGGGGTTGCAGGGTCATAGAGTCGCTTCAGTTGGTCATCACATCCAACCATGAACCCAACACCACCATGCCCACTGAATCCTGTCCCACAGTGCCATGTATGCATGGTTTTTGAACACCTCCCTGAGCAGCCTGTTCCAATGCCTAAACACACATTTTTCTTAATACCCAACCTCAGTCTCCTTTGGCACAATTTCAGGCCATTCCCTCTCATGCTGTGCACTGATACTAGGTGGGAGAGGCCAACTCCCACCTGGATCTCACCTCCTTTCAGGGAGTTGGAGAAAGCATTGAGGTCTCTCCTCAGCCTCCTGTTCTCCAAACTAAACAACCTTAGTTCCCTCAGCTGCTTCTCATAAAGCTTGTTTTCCAGCCCCTTAAGCAGCTTTGTTGTCTTCCTCTGGACATGTTCCAGCATCTCAATGTCTTTGTTGTAATGAGGGCCCCAATCTGAACAGATGCAGATGACACTTTCCAGACAGAGCCCATGCTTTGGTTGAAAGGAACAAGGGATTTCTCCTCCAGCCCAATTTGGTGTTACTTCCTTACCTACCTTATCAGCCACAGTAAATATTACTGGGACCCCTCAGTGTAAACCAGCCTGGTAGCTGGTTGTGTTTTTCCAGCCCTGTGGCTCACTGGCAGAAGGCAGAACTCCCAGCATGGCTATTCCTTTGGCTTTCAGGAGATCCAGTCAGCAGGAAAGAAACACGTCTGTGCTTGGCAGTGTGTGTGTACTTTGGGCAATAGATGCCCAGCATGTGATGGGCTCTTAAAATATTGTTGCATTAAAAACACATCTGATAATCTCCATTTTCCTCTGTGGATCTGGAGGTGCCAGATCTGTCATTTCCAGTTCAGAGAGGTAATTGCATAGTGCTTACTAAAGGGAGGCAGCACTTCATTTGCTTCTGTGAGAATAGGAACTTGATAACACCATCCTGTGTTTTTCAGAGTGGCTATCAGGGAAGTCATGAGTTGCCCACACTATTTTTCTTGCACAGTGCTTTCTGGAAGACTGAGGCTACAGACAGGCCAGCAGTGGAACTGTGGTATTTAAGGCAAAGTATCAAGCTTTGCACAAGCCTTCACAGCTCCACCCTGCTGCAGTAAAACCATGCTGGTTTTCCTTTCCACCGGGAGGGGATGACTTAATGGAGTTCTGGCTTGGGGGAAGAGCAGTTGCTCTCTTTCCACTGTCTGTTCTCTCCAGAAGTTTGGTTTGTGTGCTGAGAAGTCAGCGCAGACCTGTGTGCAGTTTAGTAACACTGATGAATTCTCTCCCTGCTACTGTTAGCTACTTGGTGTTTATTTTCTAACTGATATAACTGAGGAACAAAGGTTGACCCTCACCTTTCCTCTTAAAAATTAAACCATTAACTAGTTAGCTCCACGTGTGGAAGCAGGATTTAGGTGTTTTGAACCTTACCTCTTAACACATGCACTCTTGTCTGAAGAGGTGTGCTGAGAGGCTTTACTGCATGAAAGGTTTTTCAGGCTTTGGGTAAGAAGTCTGCCTCTTAATTCAGCAAGCTTCATTGTCACTCTAGCTTCTGAGTCAATAATCCCTCTGCTTAACCAGGTGTTTCCTGAAGCTGGGTGAGTGGCAGCTGAACCTGCAAGGCATCAATGAGAGCACAATCCCCAAAGTCCTGCAATACTACAGTGCTGCAACAGAGCATGATCGCAACTGGTACAAGGTCAGCAAGGGAAAGCTTCCAAGAAGCACTGGGGAGAGCTCAGTAAATCTGATCATATCCCATGCTGCAGGAAAGCAGGAAATGCTCCTAGGAAGGTCTCCTATAACTATCTGCCTTGCAGGATTGAAAAAAACCAACCCAACAACAACCAAAAAGCAAGTCTGAGAAAGCAACCCAAGGCAACCATGGGATTCTTGTGTAGAACTTTATCTGACTTGTAGAACAAGGCCACAATTCGGTTTCTGTTCTTGCTCTCCTGTCAGTTAACAGTGAAGGAGAAGGGATAACCTAAATAGAATAAATGTAACTTGTTCTCACTCAGTGTATTTAAACTAGGAGAATAGCCTGATTGCTAATTCTCTGAAGAGCCTTTTAATTTCAGGGCTATAACATTTCCATTAATATTTGGTGCCAGGTCTTCTCTGAGGCACCATCTCCTGCTTTCCTTCCTGTGGCACTGCTCTAGTCCTAGCGTGTTAATCTGCAGTTTAAGATTTGAAAAATGAAGGTGCATATGGGGTGAGATTTAATTTTTGCTACACAGCTCCTTTGCCTGGATATAAACCAGGGAGCTCCTGGCTGAGAGCTTCCCGTGATGTTAAGATAATGAGACAGTTAAAAGTACAAATGGGTAGAGAAAGCAAAGCATCCTGTTGTCTGCAGGCTGCTACAGACTCAGAAAGGTTGGATTATTAGCTGGAATAAGAAGTACAGGTTGCAAAAAGGATTTATCCTCCTTCTGACTTTTGTTCTGTGTTGCTGGCAGGCCTGGCATGCCTGGGCAGTGATGAACTTTGAAGCAGTGCTTCACTACAAACATCAAAACCAGGCCAGAGATGAGAAGAAGAAACTACGTCATGCCAGTGGAGCCAGCATCACCAGTGCCAACACTGAGGGCAGCAACAGTGAGAGTGATGCAGAGAGTGCAGAGAACAGTCCCATCCCTTCTCCAGTGCAGAAGAAAGTCACTGAGGTACCTTTTTCTCTGCTTGTGATGGAAGATTGGTGCCTACTGTTTAGATGCAGGAGGATGATATGTTGGGGAACAAGCTACTGTGCACCCCTGGCTTGTGGAAGCTGTCTATATGTATATATGTATGCACACAGACACATTTCAAGCTAATAGAAGTGAGGAGGTTCAGGTGAGGTTAGGCTTAAGGGAATTAATGCAGAAGCTCCCAAGTTACCTGTGAACACAAGCAAAGGCATGGGTGGCTGCCATCGTGGTACAAATTCTGCTGCCAAAGCCCTCCAAGGAACACTGTGAGGAATCTCTTCTGCTTCCCAGCTGCAATAAGGTAGCTTTTAGGCTGCTTTGCTGTCCATAGCTTTGCAAACAAAATGAAGTGTGAAAACACTTCACAGTGTGCTTCCTGCCAGGCTGAAAGACCCAAGTTTAGTCCAGCAAAACCTGAATGCCAGGTGCAACATGTCCTCTGAGGAGTATGAGCAGAAGTCAGCTCTAATGTGGATCCAGTCTGTGTTTCCACATAGTTCTCTTTTCCCCTTGCTAAGTTAGGAGTCGTGGTGATTGATGTGTTTGTGTAGAATTAATGCAGCAATTTTCATTCCAAAAGGATTTATCCAAGACCCTCCTGATGTACACAGTCCCTGCTGTCCAGGGTTTCTTCCGCTCCATATCTCTGTCTCGAGGAAACAATCTACAAGACACTCTAAGGTACATAATAAAGCACCTGGTAAATGAAATGCAGCTGGGAAGGGCACATGGTTAAGCTGAGGCAGAACCTGTTTCTGCTTTTTGCATGGTGTAAGTGACTGCTTCAGTCCGCGCTCATTTGCTGGGTGACTTGGCCCTTGTCCTACTAGCTGTAGATTCTGGGAAGAGTCACCTGTAAGTGGGTCTGCAGGTGTTTGGAACGTTGGGGTTTTCTGGTTGTGTTTCATCCCTAAGGAATCTATTTCTCATTTTTCAGAGTCCTTACTCTGTGGTTTGATTATGGCCACTGGCCTGATGTGAACGAGGCTTTGGTAGAAGGAGTCAAGGCAATCCAAATAGACACTTGGCTGCAGGTGAGGAGCCCAAGGGGCTAAGGTAGAGTTCTGGAGGGAGTTGTTACATGCGAATCTGGGTGAGATGCTCTGTTAAACAGTCCTCTGTAGCTGAGTGGTGAAAGCAGTGAGCAGAACAGTTTGTAGCTGATTTAGCACACATCTTGAGCAGAGAATGAGAAACACTCTTGCGTGCTTTTGGGTGTTGATATGTAGATGAGTGCATAGGAATGAAGAAGAATCATTTTTTTTACACCGAAGATGATGTGTTCAGAGGTGATCAAGTATAAAACTGCTGTGCTTCTCTGACGTAATTCACACAGTCTGTTTCAGAGTTATCCTGTAGAATGATTTGTACATAACTGAAAGAGGCTTTATCTCTTATTTGAGTTCAGAACACAGAACAGTTGTAAGCTCATTGAGCTCTTCTGAGGTTCTGGTGCTGTTTGGGACTCTCTTATCCTGAGTGGTGAGCCTCTCTGTCTCCATTGGAGATTGTGAGGTCTCTAGCAGAGGGCAGAAGAGCTTGTGAACTAAAGATGTGATGACAGATGTTTGTTTTTCTTACCCTTGCTACTAGGTTATCCCTCAGCTCATTGCAAGAATCGACACCCCTCGGCCATTGGTAGGACGCCTCATTCACCAGCTCCTCACGGATATTGGACGCTACCATCCCCAGGTGAGCTTTGGATTGGAGGAGGAATTTCCACAGACTGGTAGCCAGTTGGAGAGTTCCCTCTGTTCCATTTCACCTAGGCTAGATGTCTGCACTGGATGTCACAGCAAATGAGGATGGGAATGGTTTCTGCTGCTGCTTCCACCTCAGTGTTGTTCACATAAAAACGCAGAGGAGGTGGATGAGCCTTGCAGCAGGGGAAGTTGTCTCGGTCTAACAGAACACTGGGTAGTGCAAATCACCTTCTTAAACCTCATTAAATGACTGTTAACAGGCTCCCTCCCAGATGTTTTATCTGAATTGCTTCACACATTGTGGAAAATCATAAAATGCTAAAAATAGGGTTTTGTTCTTCCAGTCTGATACAGGCTTTCAAAGTCACTCTGCTACCCAGTGAATTAAATCTTGTCAGCTTTCAGATTGGAAGACTTTGAACAGCAAATTGCTGTCACCTCTTCCCAGAAGCAATCATGCTCTCTCTTGTCTAGCCCTAAGGCTGCTACTTACTGATGCTTTGCTAATCTTCTCATTTATGTAGCTCTTCTGTGTGGTTCTCAAATGCTCTTGGTTGATGTCCCTTGTAGGCTTTGATCTATCCTTTGACTGTGGCCTCTAAATCTACAACCACTGCTCGCCACAACGCTGCAAATAAGATCTTGAAGAACATGTGTGAGCACAGCAACACCCTGGTGCAGCAGGCAATGATGGTAAGTTCTTGGGCTACCATCAAGTGTTCTGTGTTTCAGGGGCAGATGTACCACAGGTGTACCCACACAAAATTGCTGTCAACTGTTAACTTTGCTCAAACAGAATGAATCTGGGGCTTGTTTGGGATGGTTTTGCAATTGGTAGCTAATTCAGTAGTGAGATCATTCCAAGAGAACAATATTTTAATTGAAAAAGGGCCATAACATCCAAACACTGAGTTGTTTTGCCCCCTTAGGAATAAATTTAGAGAGGAAGATTATTTTTTTTCCTCCACAAGGAGATATTTTTGGCTTAATGAGAAGTGGAAATAAAACTTACTGAGCATAGCATGGAAAGAGTAATTTAATTCGTTTGCTCAAGATTTTTTATGAATAAATTAAATGCTTTCAGGCCAAGCTACATAAATAGACAGAAATTGTCAAAGGCACCAGATGAGGTGAGAAAAGCCTGATGAGCTTCTTGCGGAAAGGAGTTCTTGTGGCTCCCTCTAGCTGCCAGCAGCAACTAGTTCATAATCAAGACAGAAGAAAGTAGGTTTGCCGTATGTCAGTCAGTATGCAGGCAGGCAGAGCCTTTTCTCTTGGTGCTTAATCTTTCTTCCTGTCCAAAACCAGGTGAGTGAAGAGCTAATCCGTGTCGCCATCCTATGGCACGAGATGTGGCATGAAGGGCTGGAAGAAGCATCTCGGCTGTACTTTGGAGAAAGGAATGTGAAGGGAATGTTTGAGGTGCTAGAACCACTTCATGCAATGATGGAGCGTGGGCCTCAGACTTTAAAAGAGACTTCCTTCAATCAGGTATCATCAAGCAGCCAGGAGCATCACCTCCTGCGTGCCCACCTGCCCCAGATGTGTTACAAGGATCTTTGCAGTCTAATACAGAATGTGTCTCTGGGGGCTCATTATGTTAGTTGCAGAATTCATTATTGACATTTGTCTTCAGGCCGTTGTCACCTTTGGTGACTGCAGTACAGCTGGGGCCACGGTGGTAGAGATTGCCCTGGAGTCTTATGTTGGCTGGGTGTTTGATGGGGTCTGGAAAGCATGTGTCAGCTCTGCACTGAACTCTTCTAAATCTTGGCTTCACAGTACCCACTAGCACAGAGAGCAGAGATGCAGCTAATTCTGACTCCAGTCTGCTTAGCTTCACAGTAACCACCAGCACAGGCAGTAGAGA
Source organism: Pogoniulus pusillus (assembly GCF_015220805.1). Taxonomy (NCBI): domain Eukaryota; kingdom Metazoa; phylum Chordata; class Aves; order Piciformes; family Lybiidae; genus Pogoniulus; species Pogoniulus pusillus. The sequence goes on along the minus strand of NC_087299.1, from coordinate 9,814,616 downwards.
TGACCACTCTCGCACCAACAAAAGGAATTAATTTGAGCTTGTGAGTTTACCATTAAAGGGTGACTCCATTCCTTCTGTTGCCTCCTGTCATAAAGACTCTGAGCAATGGTGCCTAATAAACTGAGTGCCTCTCAGGATCCAGGAGTTTCTGAGTCTTTAACTCTGGTATACAATAAGAATTTGAGATCAAGAATTTGTAGTGCAATTTGGAGATAGGTTGTGCTGCTCTTTGTGTTAAGAGATCTCACTGCAGTCTGTAGAAATGTTTTTCTTCTCTGGGTTTTCACTTCCTCCCTAGGCCTATGGCAGAGATCTAATGGAAGCTCAGGAATGGTGCAGGAAGTATATGAAATCAGGGAATGTCAAAGACCTAACTCAGGCGTGGGATCTCTATTACCATGTCTTCCGGCGTATCTCAAAGCAGCTGCCACAGGTGAGGGGACACTGACAGTTCTGTTGTGGGTCTTAGAGTGCAAGGTGTCAGCAGCAGTTTTGTTCCATGTCTTCTGGTTATTCCAAACATTCAAATTCAGTATTCTGGAAATACCTGCATATGATTTGCTGCAATTTTTGTGCTTGTGCAACACTTTGTGCACGCATCTGAAATGTTGACAACTGAATTGTTCTGCGTCCCTCAACAACATGAACATCTCAGGTATTTCAGTGAGATTGAACTGAAATTCTGAGGATTGTGTTTCTCTGGGCTTTGGTAGCTGACTTCTTTGGAACTACAGTACGTGTCTCCAAAACTCTTAATGTGCCGGGACCTGGAGCTGGCAGTGCCTGGAACCTACGATCCCAACCAGCCCATCATCCGCATCCAGTCCATCGCTCCCTCGCTGCAGGTCATCACCTCCAAGCAGCGGCCCAGGAAGCTAACGTTAATGGGTAAGAGAGGGCAGATTGCACTCAGCTGTTCTACCATTTGCACAGTTGTTGCTTTTGGGTCAAACTGCATATTTACCAAATAAAACCTCTCCAACACTTCTGAAAGGAGATGAACACTGAGATGTTCCTTAGTGGTGTGGTCAGTTTGACTGCCACACTCTCCAGTGTTGGATTCCACGTGTGCTTGTTCTCGTCTCTTTGTTCAGCCAAACTTCCGTGTGTTAATTCCTTCACAGGAAGCAATGGGCATGAGTTTGTATTCCTTCTGAAAGGTCATGAAGACCTTCGCCAGGATGAAAGAGTGATGCAGCTTTTTGGGTTGGTCAACACTCTACTAGCAAATGACCCAACCTCCCTGCGGAAAAACCTCAGGTACCTCTTGTGGGTAATCGCTGGATGTGCTTGTGCACGGTGACTCCCTGCACAGACACACTTTCCAAGTAACTCTTGGCACAAGCAGCTGCTTTGTGAGTAAATGGTAGATCTTGGAACTGAGTTAATTTAAAACCAAAACCAACCAACCAAACCCCACATGAAAAAACCCTCGCAACAGAAACTAACATCTACAAAACCAAAGAGAAACAGAAACCAACAAAAAGTCCTGTTCTTGGAATTCAAACTTAGAGAAAAGGGATCCTGAGGGGATGATTTGGTTTATTTAGTTGAAGGTCCACCTAGTAGTTATGGTCTTTGAGGCAACTCCTCTTTCAGGATAGCTTGAGCACTGCCTTAGTAGTCTGAGAACAGATTTTATTGTCCAGGATGTTTTATTATAGTCACTAAAGAGCCTGGTGAGTAGTCACTGACTGTAGTTCTGTACAGTGCCTTTCAAGCAGGAACGTATCGAATGTCATGTGCAAAGAATAGATCATTGTGGGTGACATAGTTTGTACCTTCTGAAAGCAGTGAAGGCCATGTAAGCTCTGAGAATGTAGATGTTCTGGCAGCAGCCTATCCAAGTGGATGTTTCAGAGCTGTTTGAAAAGAAGAAAAGCAGGGCAACTACTGGAGACAGAATTTTGGGTCAGGATTAGATTCAGCGTAGTTGTTTTAAGCATCTCAAAATGTAGTTATTCACCACATACAAGCTAAGTTCTGATTCTCCTTTTCTTTGTTCTTCCTGTAGCATCCAGAGATATGCTGTCATTCCCCTCTCTACAAACTCAGGCTTGATTGGTTGGGTGCCCCACTGTGACACCCTGCATGCACTCATCAGAGACTACAGGGAGAAGAAAAAGATCCTGCTCAACATCGAGCATCGCATCATGTTGAGGGTAAAGGACAGAGCTTTAAAGCTGACACTTTTGGGTACATTCTTTTTGGACTCCAGTGTCTTAATGAAGAGCAATGTCCATAGCAACAAACTGCCTGTTCTCTGGTTGTTATTGGTACCAGTAATAAATGCAAAAATATCAGATAGGAGATAGAAAATGCTACCAAGAGGTAAAATTGGCCATGCATTTGTTTGTTTCTCATTTCCTCTTTTAGCAGCAGCCACAAGTTGTTACCATCTGGGGACTAAAATGTGTTTGGAGTTTTGGGTGACTATGATGTGCCATGTACAAGGTGCCATGCTGCTGGCATCTGCAAACGCTGTGTCTAAGCAACAGGGCCAAAATTAGACAGACTGGAGAAACTGAACATTGCTAGAAAAATTGGAACTGGGTGCCAAAAGGGAAAGTGTGCCAACCCTGAAGACTTACTTGGATCATGGAGTTTGAAGCATAGTTACTTCACAGTATTTTAATTAAATATTGCTATGGGGCACTTCGTGGATGCTAATCATTTGCTAACCCATTTTAAATGATTTTTTTTTGCACTCTTGGATGATCATCTCACTGTGTTTGGGGACATAGTGGTCAGCCTGCTAATAACTTCCATCTAAACTGGACATGAAATGAGTTGTGATGACTGTTTCTCATGGTACAAGTAGGGATTACTGGAGGCTTTGAGTTTCTGACTGTCGCTTCTCAATTGTAGATGGCTCCAGATTATGACCACCTGACTCTGATGCAGAAAGTAGAAGTATTTGAACACGCTGTCAATAACACAGCTGGGGATGACCTTGCCAAACTGCTGTGGTTGAAAAGCCCAAGCTCAGAGGTGAGTTCAGCTCATGCAATGGCTGGTGTTTGGCAGGCAGCAAAATGAGGAATTGCTTCTCTGCAGAGTGAGAGAGGGATGGTGTTTACTCCTCATAGGCTCCAGATGGATCACTGCAGAGTGTGTAGCCACACGTGCGTGTCCCCTCACAAGGGGCATTAAAGGGCTCAGACCACAGTGACTGCCAGAGTGCGGTGCAAAGCCCAAGACTGCAGACTATGCTCCATGTACTGTGCATGGAGAGAAAAAAGCAGGAGCCTCATTATGCTCCCTTAATGCTTCAGACCTCTGATTCAAGGCCAGAGGATGTCTGAACCTCCTCAGAGCATGTTGAGCCTGAACAGGTCACAGTTGTGCTTTGTGCAAAACGCAAATGCTAGTGAGTGTTTACTGTACAGTTGAAGCTGAAACATGCATCGTGCCTGCCTGCAGCTCTTTGTCTCCCCTTGTAGGTCTGGTTTGACAGAAGAACGAACTACACTCGTTCACTAGCTGTGATGTCAATGGTGGGGTACATTTTGGGCCTTGGAGACAGGTAAATGAAAATTGCAAAGGTTTCTTTTCAAGGAGAGCACAGACTCTGTAGGCCTCGTTGTTCACTCCTTGCATCTCTTCTGATCACATCTTTCATTGTAATTGCTCACTTGTAATGATGACATCTTTCAGGACATAGCTGTGCACTGCAGGCATGAGATGTAGGGTTTGTGCATCAAGTGCAAGTGAAAGTTTCCTCCATTTTGGGAGGAATTCTCAGAGAATTACTTCAGAGTTCTAATTTTGTCCTTTCTTTTCACTCAGCAGAATGGGAGGTCTTTCTCCACCCATTCTATACAACAGAAATGTTGTTAGTTTTGGCCACCAGTCGTTGTGGGTTTGTGTGCTTCATGCAAGTCTTTTGCAAAGTCTGTTAGGGCCCTATACACACATCCAGCTCTTTGAGGAGGGAGGAAATAAACATTGAAGTGGCAACAAGAAATTCAGGAAGCATTTAGTGGCAGAGATCTTTTGATTCTCCCTCCCAATGGATTCAGTAACTTATTCTGCATTCTTTTTTGCCTGATGGGCATCTATTCTGTGAAGGAGGAACCTCCAGTGCTATGCATGCTCAGGGCAGTTGGCAGAGACACATGAAGTGCCCATAAACACTCCCCAAAGACTGCTTTAGACTAGAAACAAATGAAAGCTGATGTTGGTTTAACTATTACTTGATATGCTGCTTTTTCTGGTCTGCAATGCAGATATGCTCTGGAGGGAAATATTTACAATCCAAGTGGATTGGGCAAACACTGTGGGGGAAGGTAAAATGAGCAAATGTCTGATCTAATGTATGGCTTACTCTCAAAAGGGGACATCATAACTTCCAAGCTACTTCTGGAGGCAATATATTTTAAACTTAAGGCTTGCAAGGCAAAACCAGCTAAACCTTTTCCATAAAGAAAGGTTTTGTTCCTGAACTTAAAGGTCTTTGTAATGAAATGATAAACCTTTGAAAATGGAATTAAACCAAAACTGGAACAAGTCAGCACAAGCAGCAGCAGCATGGTTCTGCTGCTCTGGATCGATTCTTTTCCCTTCTGGTGGTAAATCCAATTTGCATTACTTCACCTGTAGTGATTTATGAATCATTACCTTTTTCTATGCTGAAAAAAAAGAAAGAAAAAGCATCAAACAAGTAGAAGAATTTATCCTAACTGAAAAATAAATGTTCACATCCAAGCAATGTACTGATGGCTCTGCTCCAAGAGGTTGTTTGTCTTCCAAGGTGAGCAGATCTCTAACTCCTGAGAGGTAATTGCAAAAATAATGTGATAGATGCACTGTCAGGAAGCAATTCCCTTCATCCTGAGATTGAAGATCTCAGACAAGCTGTCACTGACTTCTTGTGCATGAAGATAAATATCAGACTGGAGCTTCTGTGATTTACTTTGGGGTTTTATAATAGTCTGTCACTGTTTTTTCTCCAAGACACCCTTCCAATCTGATGTTAGACAGGCTGAGTGGAAAGATCCTGCATATTGACTTTGGGGACTGCTTTGAGGTAAATCTTTGCATTTGGACATTGAATTTCCTGTAATAGTTCACATTTTCTAGTAGAACAGAAATGAATCTCTAAACCAGGACAAACTGTCCTTGGAGTGTGATCTTGGCCAAGCCTTTTGACTCTGTTTTGAGCTTCATTTCACCTACAGGCAAGATGAAAATAATAGATGTTTTATCTCAGAGGAGTCTTCTTGAGCAACAAGCAGCAAAGTGCTAACATCACTCCTCCATACAATTTCTTGGGGCAGTTGAACTGCTGATAGGCAACTTCTGTTACTTGCCACTAGCAACTGGGCACACACTTGAATTTTCCCTCTGTTATAAAGTTAACTGTCTGGGGTTACCTACACCTTTGTGGAAACTGAGGAACACGGAGCTGGGGTTTTATTTTCTGTATTTTAATACAACCTTCATGGTGGTAGCAAAAAAAAAAGCCTATACTTTTTAACTCTTAAATAATACATTGGCTATTAATTGACTTATTATTCATCCTCACGTGTTCAGGTTGCCATGACAAGAGAAAAATTCCCTGAGAAGATTCCATTTAGATTAACAAGAATGCTGACAAATGCTATGGAGGTAAGCATCTCCTCTTTAACGTGAAGAGAATTGTTCCTGGGGGAAATGGCACCAATTTCTCTGTTTTTCCTGTGTCTTCTGTTGTGGCTAAACATCACCACTCCTGTCAGAAACCAAAGTGTCAATATTGCAGCTGCACTTTCTGTAAGTGAAAATATCTCCTGTCATCTCTACAGTATGTTACAGTCAAGAGCAACTTTCTCATTGATGTAAAACCCCCTGAAACTCCTCCACTTTCTTAGGCCTTCCTTAGTTTCCTCATTTTAAAAAGGTGTTTGCACCAGCCAGACACAGCCAATGGCCTACAACTTCACAGAGATTGTTTTAATGTCGGAAGAGAGCTTCTTAGCTCTTAATGGGCATCAAACTTGTTCTGTACCTGAGCAAAACATTGAGAATTCCAGTTAGGAGCACAAGCCGTGTCCTGCTCCCTGAATGTTAGGGTTGGAGTTGCACAGTGAGCAAAGCAGCATGGTCAGTTCACTCCTTTCTCTCCTGAAGGTGACAGGCCTCGATGGCAATTACAGAATCACCTGCCACACTGTGATGGAAGTCCTGCGTGAGCACAAGGACAGTGTCATGGCTGTGCTTGAAGCCTTTGTGTATGATCCCCTATTGAACTGGAGGCTGATGGACAGTAAGTGATTCTGAGCTGAGAGGGTAATCAGCTTGCTTTCATACCAGAAATGCAGCAGCCCCAAATCCAGTGTCTGTTTGGAGACAGCCTGGTGAAACTGTTGGTTTGCACTTGCTATTTCTGCATGCACTCTGCTTTAGGCATTGTAATCTGAATTTACCACTGTGGTTTAGAAGAGCTTGTAGCAATAGGACAAATGGCAATGGTTTGAGACTGGAGCAGGGTAGATTGGGTTGGACATCATGAGGAATGGTACAATACTGGAACAGGTTGCCCAGAGATGTGGTTGAGGCCCTGTCACTGAAGACGTTCAAGATCAGACCTGATGTGGCCCTGGGCAGCCTGATCTAGCTGGAGGTGTCCCTGCTGGCTGCAGGGGCATTGGACAAGATGACCTTTGAGGGTCCCTTCCAACCCAATGCAATCTGTGACTCTGTAGCTAAAACTCTTTTGCCCTTAGATACAGAACTAAGCTACAAGCAAAGTTATATGGCTTGCTTTTGTGTTCACTGTCATCAGGAGAGGGAAAGCTGCTGTTTTCAGGTGACAGAAAGTCTGGAGAAGGGCAGTCAGATCTGTGTTGTGTGTGGCCAGCTGCTGTGAAGCACTGAAACCCCAGGTCATACTTTCCAACTCCTTGTTTTCTTGCAGCAAACACAAAGGGCAATAAGCGCTCACGAACGAGAACAGACTCCTACTCAGCTAGTCAGTCAGTAGGTGAGTAGAAAAGATGGTGTCTGCCATGGATGTTTGGAGTGGGTTTTTTCCTAGCAGTGCACAAGACTGGGTAGATATTTTCAGACCCCTTCTCAAAAGCAGGCTGATAAACAGCTCATTGTCATTAGCTTTAGGGCTGAAAGTGGCTCAAAAAGCAGATGCTGCTTTACAGTTACGTTAACACTCTTCTGGAGCACACAGGAACTGAGATAATCCAAGGCATAATTGATAAATGATCATTATTTACTTAGCTACCAAGTATTAGTGTGCAAAACCTGCAAGGAGTCATTTGAACACTGAGAGCTTCATGTTGAATCTTAGCAGTTGTTTGTGCTATCTGCTTTTCAGCTTCACAGTAGAGCTTTTACATTTTCATGCTTTTTCCAACAGAAATGTTGGACAGTGTGGAATTGGGTGAGACAGCACATAAGAAAACTGGGACCACAGTGCCTGAATCTATCCATTCCTTCAGTAAGTGTCATTGCTGTTTCTATACTGATGGAGAAATGATTCTTAGATCAGACAATGTCGTTGTCACCCAGATACCATTAGCTGAGATGGGGCAGATGCACTTCTTTGTCAGCATAAATGAGGAGTAGAATTAATCTGTTTTCAGCTCCAACCAAGGTGACAGAAAGTGTACTGGAACCTGGATTTGCTTTCAAAATGATGTTTGTGGTATTTGGGGAGGATGGATGTAGCAGCAAGACAAATGCTTTCATTGTTCAGATGAAGTTCTAATTCTCTTTCTTCCTTCTGTCTTTCAGTAGGAGATGGTCTGGTGAAGCCGGAAGCTCTAAACAAAAAGGCAATTCAAATCATCAACAGGGTTCGAGACAAGCTCACTGGTGAGCACATTTTTGTGTCTCTGGAAGATGAAAACGTGATGAAATGGCTCAGCACCACTCCTAGTGTTTGTATTTCGTGTTAACCCCTGAGTTACACACGTTCCGATTTGGTGGATGAGGTTTTGTCGAACACCCGAGTACTGGTGCCTGCGTTTGGATACAAAGGAGCCTGATTTGTGAAGTGCAGAGGTGTTTAACTGCTCAGGCTTCTGATTTTGCATGTCTCAGCTTGTCAGTAGAAGTTGAATTTCTGTTTTAATGCTTTATAGTTGCAGCATTTCGTGATGAAAGTTTATGCTCTTCAAGTCTATTAGGGCACTATCCCCCGCCTACAAAAGGAGGAAACCATAAAAATAGGGAAAACCAAGATCTGGGCTGTGAGTGCCTTTAGAGCTTCCTTAGGTTTAGAAAAGGGAAGGCTACTTAAAAGTCCTCTCAGTCCTGAACTTGTCACCCAGAAGCAAGTTATGTTATGTGATTTGTGACTTCCATTTATAGATTGGTGGTTTTTTCCCTCCTTTAATTTCAAAGGTCGAGACTTCTCTCATGATGAAACTCTTGATGTGCCCACACAAGTAGAACTGCTCATTAAGCAAGCTACTTCTCATGAGAATCTGTGCCAGTGCTACATTGGATGGTGAGTTTGTCATTCACATAACCTTGGAAAATTCTTCTCTGAATAATCTGAGCAGAGAACAGCCAAGGAAAATGGCACTTGTGTGGTTAGGGACGTGTAGGAGCACTGCCATGTGTTGCATCTGTTCTTGCAAGCCTGTGACAGATCCTATAGACAGTCCTCTGGAGTAAAGTTGTAATGAGTAGTGTCAGGGACTTGAGAGCATTTAAACCACAATCAGCTTCAACATTTAAGTGTTTGCAATAAGTGAAGCACCACGTGTTTCAAATTAAACAATTTAATGTCACTTGAGAGTTAGCTAACTTTGGACTGTGCTTAAGAAAATAGACCTTTTCAGCACTTTTAAACATGGGAGAAAACATGGAGATTCTCCTTCATGAGCCAGAAATGTGCTCTTGTGGCCAAGAAAGCCAGTGGCATTCTGGGCTGGATTAGGAGGGCTGTGGCTAGTAGGTCAAGAGAGGTTCTTCTCCCCCTCTGCCCTGCTGAGGCCACATCTGGAATATTGTGTCCAGTTCTGGGCCCCTTAGTTCAAGAAAGACCTCAGGGAACTGCTTGAAAGAGTCCAGTGCAAAGCCACAAAGATGTTGCAGGTAGTGGAACATCTGCCTGGTGGGGAAAGGCTGAGGGAGCTGGGGCTCTTCAGCTTGCAGCAGAGGAGCCTGAGGGGTGACCTCATTCATGTTTCTCAAATGTGAAGGACACTGCTGGGAGGATGGAGCCAGGCTCTGCTCGGGGGTGTGCAATGACAGGGCAAGGGGCAGTGGGTGCAAGCTGGAGCAGAGGAGGTTCCACCTGAACATAAGGAAAAAGTTTTTCACTGTGAGGGTGACAGAGCCCTGGAGCAGGCTGCCCGGAGAGGTTGTGGAGTCTCCTTCAGTGGAGACATTCTAAATCCACCTGGATGTGTTCCTGTACGACCTACTCCAGGTGACCTTGCTCTGGCAGGGGGATTGGAGTCAGTCTTTCAAGGTCCCTTTGAACCCCTAACATTCTGTCCACTTCTCCTATACTGAAAGGCTGGCTGATTAGCTGGGAACCTCAGGGCTTCTCTGTGTTGCCGTTGTGAAGCTCTGTGCAAGTCAGCATTACTACAGTGTCTTTGTTTTCTTTAGGTGTCCTTTCTGGTAACAGAAGATTCCAAAGTATCCACAAGTCTTTTATTCTGGAGGCTTTTGCACTCCAAACTTGCTCTTCTACCAACACAAACTGAACATTGGACTGAAATACAGCCCTTGTCAAATATTTTGCAATGTAAATTAAAAGAGTTATTGTATATTAAAAGTTGGTGTAAGCCAATGTATAGCTGCTGTTGGAAAAACAAAACAAAACACAAAGCTGTCTGGGAGCACAACACTTGGTGTGGGTTCCCAGGACAGTGAAGACTGATTGTACCACAGCTGTCTACGGTTCCACTTGGTCTCTGGGGAGCTGGTGATCCATTGACAATAACAATATACGGGTTTTGACTTCCTTTGCAGTGTAACTGAGTCATTTGCAGATTAATTCTTGCCCTGGTCAGTGCTGTTGGTGTGGCTGCAATGAGCTTGGTGCACTTGTGCAGGAGGCTTCATTTAGGAAGGGAGCTGGAGAATGGGAAAGACAGACACACAAGGCAGAACTTTACCATTGTTTGAGCCTGTTACCTTCTTTTCAAGCTCAGTTCTTGCCCCCAGATTGAAAACTGTATCTGCTCATTACACCTGTGCAGGAGTTGTGCTCCAGACTGGCTCAGGATGTCGGAGCAGATCGAGAACTGGAGCCCGTGAGCTAAGTCAGGTGCCTCTGTGCAGATTGATTGGTGGCAAGTTGGTTGCAGGGTACAAATGAAATACCACTTGGGGGCTTTCCCTGTGTCTGGATTACAAAGCTGTACTGGGAAATAACTAGGGGGAGTTAGTTCTTGGCAGAGGAGGCAGATGGGGGGAGATCTGGCCATAACTTGAAACGGGAGCGAATGGCTGTTAACCATGAGGGCGAAGATGAGGTCACGATTGATGAATTCAAACATTAAAACCAATGCACAAAATACAACAGAGTAGCCATGTTTAGATGCCATGTTGTATTTGGATATTTTTGTGCCAATAAACTACACCAAAATGTAAACCTTGTGCCTGGGGTGATGTTTATTCCAAAGTGTTTCCTGGCAAGAGAAAGGGAAGTAGATGAAGAACTTTATTTGTTAGAGTTTCCAGGTGCCAAGGCTTTGACTTGTCTTTTTCCACACCAGTTCAGGTGCTTGGCTCTGTTTCCCTTTTGGTAGCAGCTGGAGGCAAAATTAACCAGGACTGACTGAAGTCAGCCCCTACGTTTTAGGTTCCAGCGGCTGTGCTGTCATCCACTGGGTAAGAACATCCTTTTTCTGGGGCTCAGGGTCGCAGCCACGGCTTCAGGGGCAGTGTGGGTGTGCCACCGTCCCCGCCGGGCTTCCACAGACTCCCGCGGCAGCTTCTCCCAGTGTCGCACCCTGGGCGCGGGAGCTGGGGAGGTGGCAGTCAGGGGCCTTGGCCCCTTTCCAGACGCTCTTGTGACTGCCGTGGGCCCACTCGTGCCACACTGGTAGGTGCTGTGTGGGAAGTGGGAGCTCTGCTAAGCCTTGGGGGTGTCCCCCAGCGTCCCCGCCCTCCTTTCCGCTCGCCCAGGGGCGGGTCCCGCCAGGCCGCCTGGGGGCGCCAGACGCAGCGCTGGCGCTCTGCAGCCTCCCGCCCCGCGGCTGCCCGTTCTCGCGAGAGCGGCCGAGGGTGGCGCGGCTGCGGGACAGGATGGCGGCGGCCGCCGGTGGGGAGGGTGGCGGCGCAGCGGAGAGCCCTGCGGGGCAGGATGGCGGCCGGGAGGCGGCGGAGCGGCCCGCGGGGGGCGGCAGCGCGGCGGCGGTGCTGCCTGGCTTCCACGATGCTGACGCCTTCGTCAAGGTGCGCGGCGGCGAGGCCTGTGCGAGCGGGGCGGGCGCTGTGCACTACCGCTCCCGGCGGGCCGTGGGAGGCTCGGGGCACGCCGGGAGCTGTAGTTCTGCTCGGTGGGGGTGTCTGAGGGGACCCCTTGAGAAGGGACCCCCGAAAGCAGTCCGCTCGGAGGAGAGGGCGGCACGGAGGGTTCGGGCCGCGAGAGCCGGGGACAGGAGCGGTGGGTTCGGGGCCCGCTGTAGCCCGGGCCTGGGGCCTCCTGTCCCGGGTTCGCCAGCGCACCGTGCCCGGGGGGGCTCTGCCGCCCCTCGGCCGAGTGCTGGCACCGAGTGCCGCGGCTGGGGCGCGGCGCTGGGCACGGCCCCGGTTCCAGCGTCCTGTCAGCGGTGCGGAGCGCTGCGCCCCAGGGGGAGCTGTCTCCGCTTCCTCCCGCAGGCAGCGCGGCCGGGGCGGGCGTCGTTAAAAGCGTGAGGCTATTATCGGTGTTCCTGCTGCTTTGCTAACCTGGACTGAGTTTTAAGCCTTATTGTTAGCCTGGGGTCGTTTTAAAGGTCGCTAAATAGACAGTGTGACCTAAAGGCCTGTGAAGGTAGTCGTGTTTAGAAGCCCCGTGTCGGTAGCACCGCGCAGGTTAAACGAGCAAGGCGAAATACATTTCTCCGAAATGGTATCCTGGGTAAAGAGAGGAGCAGAAGAGTGTACAAGTGGTAATAACGTGGTGTTCTTGCACAGTATGCTCTTGGCACAGTGGTAGCTGCAACAAAGGCATCCAATGGGATTCCTCAGCCTGGGGATGAATACGACTTCTACCGAAGCTTCCCTGGCTTCCGGGCGTACTGCGAAACTCAGGGCGACCACCTCCTGCACTGGTAAGAATCCTCCTGCAGCTCTGGGCCCTTGCCGGTGGCTTCCAGTCCAAGCCAGAAAGTAGCATTCCTCTTGAAGCCCCTAAACCCGGTGTAGATTACGTGGTCTGTTTCACATACTTGGTTACTTTTCTAGCACTTGACAGTTTAACAGTTTTAAAAGAGGGCTGTGTGTAATGCTTTGGAGAAAGAGCTGTGCACAGAGCAGAGGCTGATGTAAAACACGTGAGGCTATCTACATGGTTAGTAAGAAGTGAGTTCTAACACTTAATGCTGTGCAGGTGTTTCTGCTGTTGCCTGCGTATGTGCTGTCATCCGTAGGTGCCACATTTGATTTAAACATTGGAGATGTAGAAAGCTGAAGGGAATTGGATGGCTTAGCATTCAGCATGCCTGCTTCCAAACTGCTAATAGCTCTTCTGCTCTCTTGCAAGCATGAGCAAGGTGATGCAGTACCACGGCTGTCGCAGCCACCTGAAAGACCACAGCAAGGTGACAGAGCTGGAAGATAAATTTGATATTCTGGTTGACTCCAATGATGTCATTCTTGAAAGAGTGGTAAGCAGATTATTTCTGGATGCTGTTTAGTTGCCACAAATTACTTTTCATGGCAAGAATTTCAGTGGTAGTGTTTTCGCAGTTATATTTAGTATTTCCTCAGTCTGCTGGTTTTCCTGTGCTGGAGCAGGGAGCACAGCAGCTAGGGCAGGTGAATTATGGTCTAAAGGGGAGGGAGGTAATATATGACTCCTAAGGAAACCAAATATAGTTTGGTACAAGAGCCTTACAAACCTGAGGAAGTGGCCTCAAGCTGTACTAGAGGAGGATCTTAGAAGAAACTTCAGTGAAAGGATTCTCACTGAAACAGGCTCCCAAGAGAGGTGATTGAGTCCCTATCCATGGAATCAGTAGGATAAGGCACAATGGTTTTAAACTAGAGAAGGGCACATTTAGATTGGACATTAGGAAGGTGTTCTTTACTAGGAGGGTGGTAGAACACTGGAACAGGTTTCCCAGCGAGGTGGTGGAGACCCCATCCCTGGAGACATTCAAGGTATCAGGCTCGATGGGGCTCTGAGCAACCAAATCTGGTGGGGATGTCCCTGCTTACTGCTGGAGGGTTGGACTAGATAACCTTTAGAGGTCCCTTCTAGTCAGTGCATTCTATGACTCTCTAAATGTTTACAAGACACCGAGATGTGGTGCTGAGGGACGTGGTTTAGCACCAGTTTTGGTAGACTTAGAGAATGGTTGGACTGCCATGCAATTTGGTGTACTGACAGTGGAGGTATCTACCTGTGAGACTTTCTTTGTTGGGTCTAGCTAGAGTGGCTGACCAAAGTAATTTAACAGATGTTTGGTTTTCACCTCACTTTTCTGGACTTCAGGGTATTTTATTGGATGAAGCAGCAGGAGTGAACAAAAATCAGCAACCAATCCTCCCTGCTGGGTTACAGCCCCCACAGACCATCATTTCCAGCTGGAACCGCAAGGTGAGACCTCTCAGCTCAGTGTGCTGGGTGCCTTATGCTCCAGTGCCTTGGAGCAGTGGCACTACTGATTTTCCAGGGGGGTTGAGCAGTTAAATATTCTGTCATCCTAACTTCTTCCCTCCTTTTCCCCTGTTTATTCAAACTTGCCTTGGAGTCTGTGTGCTTTCAGCTGCCATTTTAGTTTCACATCCATAACAGCCTTGCTCTGGCTTGGAATCTGGGATCCTGATTCGAAAAACATTCACTCAGGTGCAAGGGGTGACTTAGTTTGGAGTATTGCTTTATTCCTCTGAATGTTGGCTCAGGCTGAGTTAAAAGAAACTGAATGTCTGTTAGAAAACCTGAATTTTTACCTGTAACTCCTCTTCACTGTAAATAGGCAGGAGATTCCCAGAAGAGAACTCAGCCTGAAACCTTCCGACTCCTTCACGCCAAGAACATCTCCCGGCCACAGCTTAAGTTTCGGGAGAAGATTGACAATTCCAACACTCCCTTTGTACCTAAACTTTTTATCAAGCCAAATGCTTTGAAACCTTTGCCTCAAGGTAAGGGGTTTGTGTTTTGTTGGGTAATCTGTCGAGAGTCTTTGACTCCAATCTGTCCTCGCAGTCTAGAAGAGAAATGGGTGACTAAGAACAAGAACCAGCTGGAGGCGTTGGCCATGCAGGTGTAGTGAGCTCTGTGACTTGTCTGCATGTGTGTGGCACCAGGTCAGCAGACAGCACCTTGCTGTTATTATGCAGTAGATAATCTATTCTAAACAGATTCTCTCTACCACCACTGAACATCCATGATGAGAGTTGCTCTGGCACCAGAAGTGATCTGGACTGGCCTAGTTGGCTTTACAGATAGTTGTAACTAGTCAGTTGGGAGCACCAGGGCTTTGGGGGCTTTATCAAAGCCACCAGCATAGCCTCTTGTCTCAGCAACGTGACATTCTGCTGGTGACTCATCTTTAGTCTGCACTGATGTGGTTGTGCTTTCAGTAACTAGAAACAATTGAAAGATTTTTCTGAAGGTTTTCCAGTCTCCTTCCAAGCTCTTGAGCAAAACCACCTCGTGTCTTGCTTAATAACAGCCTGGTAATAGCTGGTAACTGAGTTGTCACAAGAGGCGCAGACAGAAATCTCGCTGACAGCAAAAGCTGCAGGTCTATATTGCTTAAGATTTTTGATACTTTATGATTCTAATAGGATCTTGTGGTGGGTGGAGGGGAGAGAGTAGTAGGCCGAGAACATGTTATGTGTGGGGCCCAGCCCAGCTGTTCCATATTGGTTGTTCAGCCCTCACAAAAAGTGGACGAGAACGAAAGGAGCGCCCTGAGGACTTGGATGTGCCAGCTGCTTTGGCAGACTTCATACACCAGCAGAGGACGCAGCAAACTGAGCAAGACATGTAAGAAACTGAACTGACAGCCAGGTGCTTGGAGTACCATTGCTGGCCACGCACTTGTGTGGTCCCATTGTGCTGATGCTGTTCACGTGTGACAGCTCTGCATGTGTTTGTGTCCACGCACTACCTTGTGTGTGATTTGCTGTAGACATCTGTAGTTGTTTCAAACCTCTGCTTACTAAGAGACTACGTTTTGGCTCTGCAGGGGAACTGCCATAGCTCTCAAAATCTCTGTGCACTGGCTTCATGTAGGTAACTGAAATTTAGTCTGTGCCTGTCTTCCTAATTTTGGCAGGTTTGCTCACCCTTACCAGTACGAACTGGAGCATTTTTCTCCACCAGATGGAGTCCTCAAGAAACCAGAACCCCAGGTTGGTACACATCTCAATTTAAATCTTCTGCAGATGCAGTAATTTTACAGACCCTTGTACTTGTTGAATCTCAGGGTTGAGGGTGATGGTCAGGGGTGGGAACTGACAGAATATTCCATGCCTGATAATTTGCTCTGCCAGATGTACAGGCCTGTGGAGGAAACACCCTGTCATTTTGTCACCACACTGGATGAACTGGTAGAGCTAAATGAAAAGCTTATGAACTGCAAAGAGTTTGCACTGGACTTGGAGGTAATGACCTTTCCTGTTTCAAAGTCGTGTGTGTGCTGTGGGGCCTGGGAGACCAGTGTATTCTTCTGGTCTGAACTGTAGGCTTCTCTTTCTCCTGCTCCTTGTGCTTTCTGATGTGAAAAGGTAGTTCATGCCACTGACCTGTCAGTATCTAGAAGGTTGGATTAAGCTGTGTCGGTATGATAGGATTCCAGTGGTAGTGCTGGCTGCATGCTTCATACTGAATTGGATCTTCCTTCAGTTCATCCATGGTTTTTTATGCCATGTTAGTGGCTGCAAAACCCAAACCTGCTTATCCAATTGTCTTTAAGAAGTCCTCTTTTGCTGTTCTTTCTTCGGTTGGAGTGCTGTTTGGTTTGGAGCATTACTTCTGTAATGGATTCTACCTTATGCTTCTCTTCCCTGGTTTTCAGCACCATTCCTACAGGAGCTTCCTGGGCTTGACATGCCTGATGCAGATTTCCACCCGGACAGAAGACTTCATCATCGACACTCTGGAACTGCGCAGCGAGATGAACATTCTCAACGAGACCTTCACAGACCCTGCAATTGTGAAGGTCAGCTGCCAAGCTCACCACCATGATTCCTTTCACTTTTCTTAGTTTAAACTTTGTTGTAGTTAAAAGCACTCTGTGTGCTCTGTCCTGGTCACTTGGCTCTGCCTTCATTGTCATCTGCTCTTCCATCTAAGTGGAGAGTTACTTGCCAAGTGCACTCAAGCAGTAGCTCTGCATTTAACAGTGAAGGACAGAAATAAAACAAATCTGGTCCTAGACACATGAATATGAAACCACAGCAGTGCTAGCCTGGAGCAGAAATGCTCTTAATACCTTTCTCAATTTGTTTTGCTTTTCAAGGTCCTTCATGGTGCTGATTCGGATGTGGAGTGGCTGCAAAAAGACTTTGGTCTGTACTTGGTGAACATGTTTGATACTCACCAAGCCGCTCGTCTCCTCAATCTTGGCAGGCATTCCTTGGAGCACCTCCTAAAGCTGTATTGCAATATTGATGCTGACAAGCAGTACCAGCTGGCTGACTGGAGGATACGGTAAAAGCTAACCCCTTTCATGGGCTGGAACTGCAGGGTAGCACTTAGCCTTGTGTGTATCCTTAGAGCAGGAGCATAGTTCTGGTTGCAAGCCCCACACTTGTAGAGTGAACAAGCACAGCGTTTCCTTCGCTGTGCTTTAGGTTCTTTTGTAAGTGTTATATTTTTCCCATCTTTCTTTAGAAAATTGATTCTTTGGGGAGGATCAGGGAAGATTAAATAAGGAAGAGCTCCTGGAAGCTCATTTCTTAGGAGCAGAGTGTAACTGCTGCCATATTATGCAGAAAGTCAGTATTTGCTTCTCTAGAGCCCCCACTGCACAGGTAGAGCAGTATGCCCTTGGAGCACTGAGCTTGGCTCTGCAGATGGACTCTGCACACCACACAGATCCCAGCTCTGCTTTATGTAGACTCTGCAAGGAGGAGAGTTTTGACAAATAACCATAGCAAGCAGTTCTGCCACCTGACTTAGCTCCACAGCTGTCCTGCTCTACAGCACAAGAGCCAAATTGCCATCTGAACTGGAGAGGGCACAACATATTGCTGCTGTTCCCCACAGATCCTTTAGTGAGGAAACAGAAGAGTCTTCCTCTTAGCTCTTGGAGTCGTTTATGTGCAGTTTGCCCTAACGTGCCTTGCAAGAGGAAAGTGGCAGTCTGGTGGTGCAGCTGGAACATCTCAGTGTAACTCTGGTTCTTTCTGTAGCCCTCTGCCAGCCGAGATGATTTGCTACGCCCGAGACGACACCCACTACTTGCTCTACATCTATGATAAAGTGAGAGAGGCACTGTGGGAGAGAGGCAATGAGCAGCCCACGCAGCTGCAGGTGGTGTGGCAGCGCAGCAGGGACATCTGCCTGAAGGTAAAGCTTTACCTGGTTGGATTACCTGGATCAGAGGACAGGCTTAGTAATACAAGAAATCCTTTGCCTGTTTGTGCCTGAAAAAGGCTGTGTCGGCTCTGACTCGGCTGCGTGCAGCCGTTTGTTTCTCTCGCTGCAGTCCTCAGATTCAGAGGCTTTTGTGCTGCTTTTTAAATGTTATCGTTCCTCAGCCTCCCACTGCTTTCAGGTACATCTTTCCCGAGAGAGATGTTACCTTTCCAGTTCTGCTGGATGCTCCTAGAAGTTCAAAGCCCAGCTGGAATTGTGTTATGAAATAATTGTGTTGTGCCCATGGAGCATCTTGTCTCGGAAAGCAGGCCTTGTCTAATGTACTGAAGCTTGAAGCGACTGTATGTCTAAAGGTGCTCCTGGAGGTGCTTTTCCCCCATAGATGGATGAGATGTATGTTTTTCAAGAATAGGCTCCTACTTTAGGGTAAAAGACAAGCAATGCCTGATTTTATTCATTCCCCTTATGTCCAGGTGAGAGTTTGTGGAGCAAGGCACACTAGAAAGCACAAATCTGATACTGATCATGAGTGTTTCTGTCTTTTTCCTGCCCAGAAATACATCAAGCCCCTCTTTTCAGATGAATCCTACCTTGAGCTGTACAGGAGGCAGAAAAAACATCTTAATACACAGCAGCTAGCAGCATTTAGGTTGCTATTTGCATGGAGAGACAAGATGGCACGTCAAGAGGACGAGAGCACAGGGTAGGAAGTCTTTCCTAACAGACACTGGCTTAACACTTTGGTGGCTCTCTTGGGTTGTGTCCTTCCCAGCCTTGAGGTGGAACCACTTTGCTGCCTGTAGAAATTAGCACACAAGCTAATCACGTACACCTCGGGCTGCTTTTTACACAGAAATCCTGTTACCTTGCCGCTACATTCTTACAGCTTCCTACCTCAGCTCTGCTTCGTTTCCTTTTAACGTTTCCAACCTTGTAACTGGGGCAATCTTGAGCACTTGGAAGGTATTTGTAAGAGTTTATAACGTGTTGGATTCACCTTACTTCTTTGTGTTGTAGGTATGTGCTGCCAAATCACATGCTACTGAAGATAGCAGAGGAGCTACCCAAGTAAGTTTTGCTTACCCTTGAGGAGTCTCACTGATTTTAATATCCTGTAAGTTGCTTCCCAGTATGTAATTGCTTCTGTGTCTGGTCCCCTCCTTCCAGTGATCAGTACTGTTCTTCTCTATAGTTGTTCAGTTTGGAAGAGAAATATATGGCAGCAGTCCTTCAGAAGGCTCCAGACTTCTGGGACACATCTTTCTCTGCTTTAATCCCACTACTAAACATGTTCCTTTGCATTGCTGTATGTCACATGTCCCCCTGAGATTCCTATGGTATTACAGAGCAAGAGAGGGATGAGTTCCCTCATGGCTTCTGTTTAGACTTTTATCAGTTCCTAAAGGAGCTGGGAGGCAAGCGGAAGGGACAGACCCCGTAGAGCACCCAATTTTATACAGCATTTTTCCCTGACACTTGGCACTCATCATCTAACATCCATGTGGGAGAATAATCAAAATGCATTTTTAAACATAAATCCAAAGGTGAGTACTGAACAAGGCTCAAAATGAAGGTGGGGACAGACAGACCACAGAGAAGATAAGCAAGAGGAGAACTGAGTTAATGGTTACTCCTTCTCTGCACAGAATCTTTCATTAGAGAATAAACTCTGACAGATGGGTCTGACTTGTCTTTCTCTGTCGGAGTTAGGACCGTGGTTGTATCTGGTTGCACATCCTTTGAATGCAAATGCCTAACCTGGCCATAAATACAGCACACTGCGTTTCTCTCCTCTGTCTTTAGAGAACCCCAGGGCATCATTGCCTGCTGTAATCCTATCCCACCACTGGTTCGCCAGCAGATTAATGAATTGCATCTCCTCATTCAGCAGGCCCGGGAGATGCCTCTTCTCAAGGTAGGAGTAGCTTGTACCACCCAAGAGACTCATCACTTGCTTTCCATAAGCCAGGGACCGGAGCTAAATGGGGACCTTTGGTGATATGTGTGCTGAAGTTTGCTTTTTGAACACTGTGAATGTAGTGTTCTGTAGGGCATCAGAGAGATATAGTGCAACTGACTGCCTGTGTTCTCTACTGGCTGTCAGACATTGTAGTTTCCTGGAGAATAGAGCAGTGAAGGAGCAGGCCCTGCTTGAACAGAGCACAGTTGTCACCCTTACAATGCACATCACGTTTCAGTGTGTGAGGAAGAACTGGACCTTGTGGAATTTTTTGGCCATGTAGATGAATTCATAAATCTGTTACATCCATGGTGAAGCAAAAATGCCTCTAGGTGTGGGAGGTTCATTAGTTAAAATATGTTGTCAGCATGTTGATCTGAATGCAGTCTTCTTCCTCTAGTGAACCAAAACCATTGGTGAGCACGGCTGTGTTGTTTCTCTCTGTGATGCTAAAGTGTCTCTACACACAAACGCTCCAGGAGAAGAAAATGTGATTTGTTAGCCTGCTAGCTTGTAATATGTGTGACAAAAGGCATAGGGTGAGTGCATTTCAGTGACTTCACCTTTCTCTCCTTTCCTAGTCAGAGATTGCTTCAGGAGTCAGGAAGAAGGCACCTCTAACCAGCCCTGAGGTACTGTCTCATAACACTTACATAACATTTCTCATGTCTCAGTGTGTGAAGACTCACACAGAACTTACACAGACTCATCGAGTAGTGTACTGATGGTGTTTGTCATTTGAATCTCTGCAGAAGCTAGAGAACACCTTCTTTGGACCACACGACAGCTCCCGGGTTCCTGTGAATGACTCCCAGAGCAGCTCCAACTTGGGTAATGTGGACTTGACCTGAAAACTCCTATAATAAAGCCACATCATGTCACTGGCATGGAGAAATAAACAGCCCTGAGGAAACTTTCAGTGAAGTCTTACTATAATCATGAGCACTAAAATTTACAAGTGCCTAATAAAAATTTTGTCTCCTTTTCCTGTAGAGCCTGCACCAGTTCTGGAACATGGTTGTCTCTTCTCAGACAGTGAGAGAACAGTGGATGTTCAGCCAGAGTCCACATGTCTTGTTGCTACCACCACTGTCAGCATATTCAGTGTAAGCAACCTGTTTGTGACAGCATCGGGACTTAACTGTTACAAAAGCTAACTTAATAGTCTGATAACAGCGTGTGAAAGTGGTGCAGGTAATAGGAGGGTGGGAGATAGAATCATAGAATCTTTCTGGTTGGAAAAGACCTTTAAGATCATTGAGTCCAACCATTCTCTAAGTCTACCAAGTCTGGTGCTAAACCATGTCCCACAGCACCCCATCTTTATGCCATTTAAACACCTCCAGGGGTAGGGATTCAGCCCCCTTCCTGGGGGGCCTGTCCCAGTGTTTTGAGAACCCTTTCAGTAAAGTTTCTTCTAAAGGTCCCCTGCTGCAACTTGAAGCCATTTCCTTTCATCCACATGCATGGAAATGATCCTGGCTTCCTATCAAGCAGGTGGCCAAGCATAACCAAGTCAGCTAGGGTTAGGAGAGCAGCAAGCTAATTACCCCTCTCTGAAGGGCTACTGCCGTCAGTGAAGTTTTGGATAGAGTGGGAAATAACCTGTGTGGAGCAGCAGCAGCAGCCAAACCCTCACATTAGTAATGTTCTGTTTCTTCCTTTTGATTTGTTCAGGAATGTGATGAAGATGAAGGAAATGAGAAGCCTTTAACCACTGCCCAGCAGAAAGCTCAGCGTATAATGGAGTCCTTTGAAAATCCCTTCAGAATGGTAAAAGCTCCCAGTACACATTTCTGGTGGGCCTCAGAAGCTGCCCTAACGCAGAGTGCTCGGAGATGTTTTTTCCAGACACATCCAAAAGATACAGCCCCAGCTGCTGCTTTCTTGCTGTCAGAGGCTGTCCTTGCAAAGCACACACGTGTGGACTTGTTTTCCAAACGCGCTGAAATGCCTCTTGGATGTTTTCCTACATAGCAAACAGACCTTTCATTGCTTGTTTTTAATCAGCTTTGAGGGATTTGTAATTTGCATCCTATTTTCATCTCTATGGCTAGAGTTAGTGAGCTGCTTTTACTCTCCTAATGAATCAGCAGAACAATAGCATACTTTGTTATAGATTTGGAGTGGCAAATTACTAGGAACCACTTCTGATGTGCGGCTGGGGCTTGGTTTCTGGGGGGTTTAATTGTTTTTTTTTTTAATTCCTTGAACATTTCTCCTGGCCATGGCTGTGGTAACTTCTTCCTTTCATTCTGTCTGCAGAATGTTTCTTAAATAGGAACTTTCTGATGTGGAGCATTTTGAAGTAGTATTTTAGCAGTGAGCTAAATGTCATGTGTGGTGTTTAAAGCAAAATGGGTTTTTATCCTCTCTGCAGTACCTGCCCTTGGAACAGAATCCTGCCTACATCTCACAGTCTGCAAAGTTTGACCCATCATCAAAAATTTATGAAGTAAGACTCGTGCTAAACTTTCCTGCCAACTTGCCAAAAGAAGCCAATAAGTAGATTATTTTCCTTTGGGAGCCTCAGCAATCCAGGATAAATTCCTTTTTTCTCCTTGGATTATTCTTAGAAAAGTAATGTAAGCCTTGAGGAGCCTGTCATGCTTCTGCATCGGTACTCATTGTTTCTGTAGCATTCCTGTTCCTGGAGGATGCAGGGACTGGAGTCGTTCCAGCATATGTTCCCTGTCTGTCAAAGCTACAGACTGCTACTGGAGTCTGTATCTGCCTTTGTTCTCATGGCTTGTTTGTAGCTCAGAACCTCTGAAGTGCATGGGGTTACTTTACCTGGTGCAGCAGATCTTAATCTCTTTTACAATCCAATTTGATCTTCTTGTACTTTTAAGACCAGCATGTGGTAGCAAGTTTATAAACTCTTTTGCCATAACACATCAAAGAAAGCGACTCCAGGTAATCTTCTGTCATTGCAGATCAGCAATCGATGGAAGTTGATGAGTCAGACACAGCTACAGAAGGAGTCCAAGGATGAAACCAAGAAGAAAGCAGCCCAGCAGTCAGGTACAGCCGTTCTTCCCTGCCTCAGTGCATTGGCCTGTCTGCCTCTCCCACTACACACAGGTGGTTTCCCAGCAACAAGGAAACCTTAGATGATGAATTTCCTGACAGATGAGATTGTTTGACTGAAGATTGATTGTAGCCTGTTTAGTTTCAGACTTGCTCCAAGATGGTTTGCTTGTTTGTTCTAAGCTGCTGGAGACTTACTCCTGCTTTTACAGTAATGCTTGTTTGTTTCCATAGCTGCTCGTGACCAGGCACAGAAGGTGTATGAAGAGGCAACAGAAAACATTGTGTCTGTTCGTCAGCAAGCTATGGTAGGTCACTAAGCTTCCAGTCTTTGCCCCTTTTGATCTTTATAACATAGTTCAGAGTGAAACCATAAGCCTTGTAGCTCTGAAATACCCAAATGTCAGTCACTAGCAGCTTTTCTGTGGTTCTGCCCTGTGTGTAGCAGCAGGCCCCTGCTGCTACAGTTGCTGTGCAGGTCTTCACATCCCTCTGTGTCTTCAGTAGGGAATGTTTTCCACTGCTGCACCTCTCTGTTCCTCACTTGCTTAGGATCCCCAAATCCACCTATGGGGCCACAGCAAATCCCAGCCTCTGGCATCCTGTGAAATGACAACTTGGCTCTTCTTCTGAGAAGTCTCTGCTGTGAGGCAAAAATAAGCAGTTTGGACCAGAGTGATTTTTTTCCCCACACTCTTACTGCCACAGGCAACAGCTGTCCCGGGGCCCTAGGCCCATCGGGCAGCTTATCTGCATGTTAGTGTTCCTGCCTGCACAAAGATGTTTCCTTCTCTGCTGAATTTGCCCTTGCTGTGGGTTGCTTTCACAGCAGGAACAAGCTAATAAGAAGAGAGAAAGAGTCATGAGCGAAACAGGGACAGAGTTGCCAAGACAAGAGAAGAAGCGGCCAAAAGCCTCCCAGCAACCAGAGGAGCTAGAAGCACCGAAGCAGTTCACCCCTTTTGATTACAGCAAGTCCAGCTTCAAAGTGTTTGCAGGTAAGATCTGCATCTCTTGCTGGAGTGCTGCAGGCTGTGAAAAACGCTGCCAGCTGAGCCCTGTCTGTGAGTGGAGGTGCCAAGGCAGTGCAAACTGTTACAAAGCACTTACCTCACACGGGGAAAACACTAAAAGACATTAGCTTGGGGAATGTACACTTGAGCAACTTCTTCCTGGTTCAGAAACAAAACCCTGAAACCTTTGGCCCAAGGGAATTGTGGATTTGTATTTTGCTTCTTTTCTTTGTAGAGAAAGTCATCTGTTTAACTGGACCCCAGGAACTAGGAGGCAAAGGAGATTTGACTCTTTTGTAACAAGTTTCTCTTCAGAAGCATCTC
The DNA here is from genome assembly GCF_015220805.1 of Pogoniulus pusillus. Taxonomy (NCBI): domain Eukaryota; kingdom Metazoa; phylum Chordata; class Aves; order Piciformes; family Lybiidae; genus Pogoniulus; species Pogoniulus pusillus. The sequence goes on along the minus strand of NC_087299.1, from coordinate 9,790,624 downwards.
CTGCCCTTAAGAGACTTGTTGTGGTTATTAGCATGTGGCAGACCCAGAAACACTGCAGTGTACTGTGCTTTATGGAAAATTCTAGTGACAGCTTCTCTCCTCTCTCCCTTAGGAAGCAGCAAATCGAAGCAGTCTTCACAATTCGATCCTGCCAGGCAAGCTCACAAAGGCAAGGTAGGGACATGGCATGAAAGAAGGAGCAGAAGTGTTACAATATCAGGTACCCAGCTGGGGATGAAGGCAGATGTCTTCTGTAGCTCTGAAGAATGTTCGCTGAAGAAGCTGCTGTTAGTGCAGCTTCCAGTCACAAGCTCATATTTTGGATTACATTCAGGAAGAGCTTTCTTGGGACATCTCAAACTCTTGTTATTTCCCACCTGTATCTCCATACGTCAGAGGCACACCACTTGCAATAGAGCATAGCTCCACCAGTTCCAATATCAAATTCAAGGCACTGCCCGAAATCTCAGTGTAATTCCTGGCCATATCAGGTCTGCAGTGGCCCTCGTTGTCACTAGGCAAGCAGGCTCAGATTAGAGAGGTTTTACTCAACTGCTAATTGAGATGGAGAGATGGAGACAAGGGAGGTTATTCTTCCCCTGTACTCAGCACTGGTCAGGCCACACCTTGAGTACTGTGTCCAGTTCTGGGCCCCTCAATTCAAGAAAGATGTTGAGGTGCTGGAACATGTCCAGAGAAGGGCAACAAAGCTGGTGAGGGGCCTGGAACACAAATCCTATGAGGAGAGGTTGAGGGAGCTGGGCCTGTTTAGCCTGGAGAAGAGGAGGCTCAGGGGTGATCTTATTACTGTCTACAACTACCTGAAGGGGCATTGTAGCCAGGTGGGGGTTGGCCTCTTCTCCCAGGCAACCAGCAATAGAACAAGGGGACACAGTCTCAAGTTGTGCCAGGGTAGGTATAGGCTGGATGTTAGGAAGAAGTTCTTCACAGAGAGAGTGATTTCCCATTGGAATGGGCTGCCCAGGGAGGTGGTGGAGGCACCGTCCCTGGGGGTGTTCAAGAAAAGACTGGATGAGGCACTCAGTGCCATGGTCTAGTTGACTGGATAGGGCTGGGTGATAGGTTGGACTCGATGATCTTGGAGGTCTCTTCCAACCTGGTTGATTCTATGATTCTATGATCGAGGAGAAGAAAGAAAATGCAATCAATCAAACACATTCTTAGGGAAACCTGGTCGTGGGAGGTGGAGAGATGACTCTTATGAAACGTACTGCACTTGGCAAGTGCCTCACTGTGGCTGTGTTGGGCTTTTTTTCCTGTGCAGAAATTCGCTGGAGCTGGAGCAAACAAACTTCAGCAGTCTGGAAACAGAAGCATGTCTTACCTGGCAGGGAAAGCTGATCGGTGGGTTGACAGCCTGATCTGCTGCTGAAGTGTTGTCACACCTGTGCCCTGCAGCCATGGGCAGAGCTCAGCTATTGTCCTCAATTGCTGTGGGAGCTTAGACGCAGACAGGCTTAATGGGAAGAGGTTGCATCAGGGCTTGACATCAGTTTAAAGGGAAAAAAAAAAGGCCTAGTCAGGCTTAATGCAACCAAAGACAAGTCTGGGTGGAAGGCTTGAAATGCTGAGGGAAAAGTTTGTGTTAATAGACGTGGGAGTCACTTTCTTTGGCCACAGAGATAAGTAGAGGTGGGGAGAACATTGGCCTAGCTTGGGAGGAAGATAAATATCAGTACTGCCAAATACTAACATTCTTGCTCTGAACAGGCACTTAGTGTGGCTTACCAGGTGTGACCTGGTGTATTATCCTAAGACAGCAACTCTGCCTAAAGGCAGCATGGGGGGAAGAAAGGTTTTGTCTGCATCATCACCATAATCTAAGACAGGTTTTCAGTCTTGAACGAATTCAGAGCATGAGTTAACATCTTTCTGTAACTGTCTTTTGCAGGGGTTCTAAGCACCACTGGCCAAAGAGATAGTCCCTGTTGCAGGAGCTGTGGGAGTTGCTGGACAGAACCATAGAAGTATTGTCACCATAGGAAAACAAAACATTGGTCATTGAGCAGTTTTTGTACAGAAACTTTTTTTTTAAGCCATTAAAATCCTTTTATTTCAAAAGGGAAAATGTTAACTCATGTCACTTTCTCTCTTCATATCGGGGGGGGGGTCGTTTGAGTTACACTCAGAATGTTGCTTTGTTTCCAATTTTGAAAGTCTGTTCTGTGTCCTCAAACACAGTTAGGTGAAACCGCTGCTTGGAGCTGCTTCAAGTCCAGCGTGTCAGTGGAGTGTGAGAGCAACCTCTTGGTATCTAAAGCCAGCATAAAAATCATAGAGAGATTCAGCAGATGTGACTCAAACCCCAGCATTCCTGAGGAGGAAATAGAACCAGACTCTGGCGTTAGACCTGTACCGCACAAGACAAGGTAATGTGAGAAAGGAGTGTGTTTGCCTGGCAGTGTTTGTAGTTTGAAGCACAGTTTTAAGGGAGAGAAAGGTTGAGGCTGCTTGGATCAGACACCAGTAGTTTCACTGTAAAGCCATAGAGCAAAAGCAATAGCATTAGGTAGAAATTAAAACCACAGAGTGCGGCGTTGGGAAGTTCTGTGCTGCAGCTGAATCTCGGCACAGCCATACTAACGTGTCCGAGAGTTACACAGCTACAGTGAGTTACGCTGAAGTCTTTGTAGGAAGAGTGTCACCTGGATGCACTTCAGTGGATGCATGGATGGCATCCAAGTCCTGACAGCAGAGGGCTGGCAATGCTCCTGTGGAACAGAGAAGCAGAATTGCAGTTACCAGTCAGGAGGACTGAAGGGTAGGGCTGGTGAGACTGCTTGAAGCCAGGTTCTATCAGTGGCAGAGCAGCTTTCTGGATTACTGGTTGCTGTGCTTAGCAGTAGACCTTGCTTCTTTC